>NW_024070209.1:97133794-97368609 GCF_014754425.2 Oryx dammah | reverse complement strand
TGGGTGGATGGATGGATGGATGGTTGGTTGGATTGGTGGATGTGGTGGATGGTTGGATTGGTGGGTCAGTATTGGAAGGAAGGGGAAATGTAACTGTGTATAAGCATTTGCTGATTGGCCACCTCCATGAGGTTAGCAGTGTTACTGGTTGTTTGGGGGTGTTAGTCTTGTTCTCCGCCAAGCTCCTGGAGGACAGAGTTGTGCCCTCTTTCCTGTCTCCCATTAAGAGCATAGCAGCCCCGGGCCGGGCCCAGTGCTATTCTCCCCGACAGACAAAGAAACTGGGGAGGTAGAAATGACATGGGCTGATCAGGAACCCTCAGCTGGGGAGAGTGGCGTGCCTCCCGAGGGGGTTCTGGAAGCCCACTCTGTAGCCACCTGGCTGGAGACTGACTCCCAGATGCCAAACACTGGGAGCCCCAAGGAGGCAAACGGAATCAAAGAGCCATATAATACTGAGCCTACACAGATGGGGAGACTGAGGCCCAGAGAGGGGCTGTTGCAGGGAGGCCTGACTGGTCCCAATTCAGCCAACAGCTGCCCAGCCCACATGCCCACCTCCTTAGCCCCTAAACTGTGGCCCTCCTCTGGATGAGCGAGCAGGGAGGGAATGGCAGGTCGAGAAAGCCAATCACTGCCATGTGTTTGGCTGGATGTTGGACCACCCGCTTTTCAGGCAGAATGTCACTGAATCCTCACAAATCTATGAAGTAGGTATATCATTCAGTCCATTTTCCAGATCAGGAAGCTGAGGCCCAGAGACAGGAAGTAACTGCCCAGGGCCACAGGCTAATGACTGAGCCCAGGTTTGACTTCAGGTCCGTCTGGCTTTGACGCCCTTCGCCTGCTACCCTGCCTGTAAGTCTGACTCCACTGGGGTGAGCAAAGGGACGGCCGGCTCCAATCTGGCCGGCTCCAGTCTGGCCCTAGGAGGGTGGGGGCTGCAGGCAGGCCCGAGGCTCCACTCCTAGAAGAATTGCTGGAAGCGACTTTCTATAAGTGGCTACTAGCGCTCAGGGCCTCCCCAATGAAATCCCCCTTCCCGCCACTGACTGCTGGGCCGACAATGGCAACTGTGGGCCAGAGGCACAAAAATAGAAACGTGGTCTCCCACCCACTGGTTCAGGGAAGGGGCCGGGCAGGCCCCGGACGGCCCAGGTTGCAGAACTGGGGGCGAGGGCGTGACTGGCCTGCCCACCTCAGCTGGGCTCCCAGAATTCCCAGGATGCCACAGGGAAGACTGGGAGCTTGGGATAGGGGACAAGGCAGGCCCCTTTCTTCACCTTTGGGCTCGGGGCTGGGAGGAAAGAGGGAAGTCTGCGTGTGAGTGACTGTGTTGATGAGTCAGGGCCACGGGATGGAAGTGTTTGCTATGGAAACCCTGGCTGGGTTTTTCTGGTAACCAGCTGGCCTTTGAGCTCGAGCCGGGAGCTCCGAGACCCCTGGAAGCCCAGCTCTCCAGCCTCCCTGACTTTCGACAGGGCTCATTTGCTGTGTGGCCCTGGCCCCTGCCTGCCTCTCTTTGGGCCTCAGCCCACACTCATCCTCCCTCCGCACCTCTAACTCTACAGGGAGGGAGTTGGTGACGAGGGAGTGGAGGGGGTGGTGCGAGAGCCCTGGGAGCAGAGCTGAGTGTCATGACACATGTCACGAAGCTCCAGTCTCCTAACCCCCTCACCCTCAGCATGGCCCGACGCTGACCTCTACTTCTCTTCTTTAACTTCCTTTATCCAAAGCCTCACTTGGTTTCGGTTTCCACTCTGTCCTATCCCTGTTTTGCAGATGGGGAAACTAAGGCACAATCGGGGACAGTTACTGTGGGGTGCAACAGGCATGGATGGTCACAGGGCTCTTTCCTTCCACCTCGGGGGCTGTGCTCTCAGCCTGGGGCATCCACCGAAGGGCAGAGGAGGGATTATTCTCCTTGTCCGCAGCAGCCGTGGCACCTCCTAACCATAGGACCCATCTATTCGCCATGCATGGGCCGTGAGGTTCACTCCTCTCGGGGAGGACAGACAGGTGGGGCTGGACAGTGATGAACTGTGGGGCAGTCTGGGGAGTGGCAGGGTTGAGAGGGAGGACACGGTCCAGGCATGCTGCCCAGGGGTCCAGGCACCCACTCTGGCACCACGCTGACGGGTACTGGGTGTCTGACTTCACCACTCACTTAGGCAGGGGCCCTCCCTGTGCCCAGCTGCTACATCTGTGAAACGGGAGAATTCCTGACCCTGCTTCGATAAGAGCTTGTGCAACACACACACAGCATAGGGCTGGGCATGCCTTAGACTGAACCCCGTGAAAGTACTGATATTTGATTGTCGTATTTTAATAACTTTATTGTGAAAACATCTGCCCACTTAAAGTGTACAGTTGAGGTGTTTTGATCATATATACAGAGCTGTGAAATCATATTTGATGGTTCAAGCTAATAATACATAGGCAGTTAGGTAATGAAGCTGGGATGGGTCCATTCTTGATGATTCAGACAAAGCAGCAATGCCTGGGCCTTTCCTGACAACACCAAGGTGGGTCTCCCTTCACTTCAGTTAATTTCAAGAACTGATCACAATCCTGGAACAAAATGTCAGCTCTGACATTTGGAGTGATATTTCTTATTTTGCCAAAATATATTAAATCCAATATTTAATCCATAAAGTGTTTAGAATGTACACTATTTTTTAAAATTGATGACACAAGATATTTCAAAACCCCAAAGTTATAAACCCATTAGAAAACAGAAATTAATAAAAAATGTGAACTTACACAAACATAAATTCAAGATATATCACTCTACTATAAACTAGCATAAAAGTGATCATTCAAAAATAAGCAACCTAATAGCTCACTAAAATGAAAAAAATATTTATGAGACATTGAAAATGAAATATTATTTGCTTTTATTTTGTTTCAAAGAGCAAACTTACAAAGCATGATCACGGTGTCATTATTAGGTAGTGGAAATATTTCTGGGCAGATTTTCCAGCTGAAACACTCTGGCTGTCTGACATTAGTTGGGGAAATGGCCAGGAGATAATTAGAAGTTAAATCTAAAAACTTTCCACTGATGGCTTCATCTTGAAATATCTGTCTCCTTTTTGTTAAGTTTAAGGAGATATGGGGGAGCGGTGTTCAGCTTTTTGTCTCTTTGGAGAGAGATTGCCAGCTTTTGTGAACAGCTGGAGTTTGTGTTTCAGTCAAATGTTTCCATCTGTCTTTGTCCTTATAAGTCCAAGGCAGGGCTTCTGACGCTTACACCTGTCTCAGTTTCAGGAGTCACCTGTTCATGCTCCATTGGTTCAGAAAGTCTCTGAGCACAGCGGGGGTTCTTCTTTCTTTCTTTCTGGCTGTGCTGGGTCTTCACTGTGGCACGCAGGCTTCTTCTTGTTGTGGTGCGTGGACTTGTCTAGTTGTGGCTAGTGGGCTTAGTTGCCCCAAAGCATGTGGGATCTTAGTTTCTCCAACAAGAGATCGAACCCATGTCCTCTGCATTGGAAGGTGGATTCTTAACCACTGGACCACCAGGGAAGGCCCAAAGAAGTCTATTCTTGCAACAGAAACTTTGCCTTGTGGATTGCTGTGTTCTTTTTCTTTCTGGGAATAAAGAGGTATAGAAAAACATGATGAGGTAGGATAGTAGTTGAGAGTAGAGGCCTGCCTAGGTCTAGATCTTAGTTCCATACTTACATGCTGTGTGTGGTCATGGACAAATGGCTTCACCTCTCTGTGCCCTGTTTCTTCATCTGTAAGGGAGAATAACAATGGTACCTTCCTCTTAGGGTTGTCATGAGATTAAATGAGTCAATGTGTAAAGCACTTAGAACAGTCCAAGCACTTAGGAAGCACTATATAAATGTTAGGTATTAGTTGTTATTGTTGTTGTTATGAAAGCATTCTAAATACATACACCATGATCAATTAAATTTTTTAATGCAGTCAGTACCTCTCGAGACAGAAATGATTTCAACTTCACATTTCTTATAAAATACCAAAATAATGGTATTACTCAACAAAACATGAGTATTTAGTACTTTAAAATAGTAAGGCAAATAGGAATACTGCAACAGGGGAGCAGAGTTTGATGCCTCAACACTGCTGCCCTGGAACAGAGAAAGGGCACACGGTGTGCTCTAAAGTCACACAGGCTGGTTCACAGCAGGTCTTTAATGGAAATAATAAACCTCAACTGACTACCAAATAAAGTTCAGGCTCATTGCATTTATTTATTTTAAAATATTTATTTATTTGGCTGCCCCAGGTGTTAGTTGTATCATGTGAACTCTTAGTTTCGACATGTGGGATATAGTGCCCTGACCAGGGATTGAACCCAGGCTTCCTGCATTGGAGGCATGGAGTCTTAGCCACTGGACCACTAGGGAAGTCCCAGGCATTTTATTTTAAATATAGCAGTGTGTACATGTCAATTTCAAACTCGCAATCTATCCCTTCCTCTGATCATTAAAAAAAAAAGTCTCCTTGGATTTGCTGAGACTCATCTTTCATTTGTTTAGCAAATATTTTCTGGGTACCTGCCCAAGGGCCAGGCACTATGCCGGGCTCTGGAAGACAGGAGTGGACAAGCTGGGCAGGGAGAATGAAATGGAAGCTGACAGTAAATGAGTCAACGCTGCTGACCTGGGTGGCACACAGCCTTTGCAGCCTGACTGATCTGTGTATGTGTCTCTCCCCTTGCCCCCATCCCAGGACATGTCAATGCTGGAGCTGACTCTCCAGACATCCAAGCAAAGTGGCATCCGGCCCCGAGAGGTGCTGCTGATTCTCAGCGTGAACAAATCCATCTTCCTGAAATTGCAGGCACCAGGAATCCCACTCCAGCTGGCCTATGTGAGTGTGTTACCTCCAACCGCAGCCTCAGGCACGGGCTTTGGGAGGCCCCTGCTGTCCACCTCTGTGAGCCAGGGTCCCCTGCTTCTCTTTTTCTTTCTGAGATTACTCACCAGGGCCCTTCCTGGTGAACCCCATGGGGCCCTGCCAGAGAGAACACAAAGGGCAACAGAACCTGGGGAAAAGAACACAAACCCGGAGGTGGGAATCAAACGCAGGAGGCGATGTATGTGTGTGTGCACATGCTCAGTCGTAGTCGTGTCCAACTCTTTGGGACCCCATGAACTATAGCCAGCCAGGCGCCTTTGTCCATGGAATTTTCCAGGCAAGAATGCTGTAGTGGGTTGCTATTTCCTCCTCCAGGGGACCTTCCTGACTCAGGGATCAAACCTGCGTCTCCTGCACTGGCAGGCAGATTCCTTACCACTGAGCCACCTGGGAAGCGCTCAGGCTGATGCACAAATGGGCCAAGTCCAACCCTCTCTCATAGCCTCAGTTTTCCCATCTGTCCAGTGAGAGAACTGGGCTCACTGATATTCCTCCATAAAATAACCTTGTCACTGTCTTTGAAAAAGTTTACAAGACGTAAATGTAAAAATATTCAAGCACAGACAAAAAAAGGCCAGAAAGAAACCTAACAATGTGTTAACAGTAGTTCTGGCTGGGGAGAGGGATGAGGAACAGAGATCTGCTTTGTTCTTTTCACTGTATTGAATTTGCAAGATTTGCTATAATTTACATGGCCTAGATTGGAGAAAAATTATTTTTTAAAAAATTCCAACTTTAAATGTCAGACACATCCACCAGAGAGAGAGAAGGTCCACTGGCTGGGACCACAGCCAGGGGGCCTCAGGGCTGGAGGAGGTAGGGTGGGCCGGGTGCACGGCCTCGTTCACGTTTAAGGCCCTGGGAGGTAGCCCCCCACCACACCCCACGCAGCAGCTGTTGTTTACAGCCAGAAAAAGCAGAGGGGAGAGAGCCGGAGCTCGGGGGAGAGCAATGAAAACAAGTGGGAGCGAGACACAGAAAGAAATATGGAAACGGAAAGAGGGCCGGCCTGTTGTGGGAGGAACGACTCTGAGAGACTAAGAGTTCGAGGAGGGGCAGAGGAGGAGGGGACCTGAAGGCAGGCCCCGGTCCCGGGCTGCCTGGGACGCGGGCCTAGACAGCGAGAGAAGCTGAGGGGGCGCGCGACTGGCGGCAGGAAGCGCAGAGTCAGGCGGAGCGGGCCGGCATGGAAGCCCCCGACCCCTCGGGAGGGCAGGCCGAACGCAGCCAACCGGGAGGACGGAGCGGGACCGACCCCGCGGCTCCCAGAGCGGGCAACGTTCTTCCCCCTTCCCATTCCCGGACCCTCTGGCGGCCCAGCCCCGGACTCGAGGCCCGGCGGGGCTCTGGCTGACGCAGGGCACATGAAAAGCGCCCGCCCGCCGGGCCGGAAGGTCGCGGCGGCCGCCGGCTCCGGCCTCGGCCACGCCTTCAGCCCCGGGGCTAAGAATACACGGGCCCGGGAGAGGGGGCGGATGGACCGCCCGAGCCGCGCGCGACCTCGGCCCGCAGCTTCCGGAGCCGGCCCCAAACAGCCGGAGCCTGGACGCTTCTGGAGAGGCCAAGAGTCTCACCGGGGGAGGGCGCAGAACTCTGTATCAGACCCGGCGCCAAGAGCCTGACAAATGCCCTTTAATCCCTATTACATTCCCATTTTACAGAGCTGACCCGGAGGGTCAGATGGTAAAAGTCCTCCCCCACCCCACCCAACCCAACTCTCTAGCTCTAAACGACTCCCCCAGCCCTTCCATGGGGTGGGGGTGGGCACTGGGCTCCTCACCCAGGTCCTCATCACTTTGCCCCCTTGTTAAAGTCCTGCTCCATTGCAAGTGGACCTTTCTATGATGTCTTGCCTGTTTCCACTGTCAGGCAGTCCCCCCTTAGTATCTAGCCTGAAGCTCTCATGCTTCTGCTGCTTCAGCGTAATGGCCAGTCCATGGCCCCAGCAGCTTCCTATGAATCATTCGACTTCTACCCCAGGAAGTCTTTCCTATTTCCTTCTCTAGCCCACCAGAGTTTCTGCTGAGGCATGGGCAGTGGAGGCAGTGAGGTGCTGCAGCCACCCAGATTCTCATCTCTGTTCATTCAAGGGAACTGTCTTGCTCCTTTTGTTTCTTATAGAATAATATCCTCTGTCTTCTGTTGTTTCAAATGACTTGAGGCATGACTGGTTTCTGGATAGTAAGATCCACCAGAGCAGGGACCAGTTGTTTGTCTTTCATTCACTCATTTACTCATCATGTCTTCTATCTTCCCTTCTCCATTTCCATGTGCGGGGAGCACCTGCCGTGTGCCAGGTGTCAGGATGAAGCTGCCATGTCAGGATCTTCATTGCTGGTCTCAAGACCCAGCACACAGTTAGACCAATATTTCTTAGTGCCTACTGTGTGTCAAGCCCCATGCAGGGGTGGCCAAGCCAGCCACTGTCCCTCACAAGAGTGTGGGGAAAACCGACATGAGCCTCACGATAAGTGCGGACTGAATGAGGATGCTTATGGAGGGGTGGGAGGGTGATGGATGAACTTGGATGTGTGTCCACCCAGCCCCTGAGGTGTGGAAAAGAGATGGGGCAGATCTGGCTCTGAGGGGCCCTAGTTAGGGGCCTGTGGGCTGGCTTCGGCTCCACCAGCCTCAGCCTCCTCAGCCCTGGCCTTCTCTGCTCAGCCAACTAGCTGCCTCCCCCAGTTATCTCCTGACATCTGGCGTGGGACAGAAGGCATTCAGGCCCAGGGACAGCGTCCTGAGCTGCCAAATGTCTCCCCAGGACTCCAAACTGGTCTTTCACGAGGCCCTAGATGCCAACACCACACAGCTGCCATCCTTCACCACCAAGGACCAGCTCCTCAACTGGGCGAATACAAAGGGTCCAATCGCCTCTGTTGCTGAGCTGAACAACCCGCAAAGCATCCTCCTTCGTCTGGACCAAGGTCTGCCTCCCTAGTAGCCTCTCTGGGTTCAGGACTCCACTCTTGAGGAATCTGGATTTCTCTGTCTCATTCCTCGGATGTGGGCACTAAGGCACCAAGACAATATGTGATTTGCCCTGGGTCACTTAGGACAGTGGTTACCCTTTCATCAAATGTTAGATTGAACCCTGTGAAACTGCTGCCATTTGTCAGTCTCTTGACCTACAAAAACAGCACTTTCATATTATTTATTGTGTCCCTGGTATGTGCCAAGCCCTATGCCAGGCATCTGGGGACCCTGTGGGGACAAACCCAGATCTTGCCCTCCTGGAGTTGGCACTATGGTAGGAAGATGATAAAAGACAGGTATACAAATTCTGTAATTTCAGGTCATGGTAAATACTCTAAGAAGGATAAAAGGGGGATGATGTACAGGGAGTTGCTGGGTTGCATCCCTAACGTACGCCATGGTTTTATACCTTAAATAAAATGTGTGTTGACAGATGAGGAAAGAGAGGCCAGGGACTTGCCCTGGGTCACTCTGCTGTAAGTGGATTTGAGCCCGGGTCCTCCCAAGCCCCCACTCTTAGCTGCTCCCTCCTGCCTGCATGCATGCTAAGTCGCTTCTGTTGTGTCTCTTTGCGACCCCATGGACTGTACCCCACCAGCCCCCTCTGTCCATGGGGTTCTCCAGGCAAGAATACTGGAGTGGATTGCCATTTCCTTCTCCAGGGGGATCTTCCTGACCCAGGGATTGAACCCCTGTCTCAGGTCTCCTGCATTGGCTGGAGAGTTATTTTTTTTAAACCCTAGCGCCACCTGGAAGCCATCCTGCCTGCCCCACCATTACTGTGGGAGAGGGTGGGCCTGTGTATTAGATGCTAGGCTGCTCCAAGAGGAGACAGAGGTGCGCTTATCTCCGCAGCCTCGAACTCACCGTTCTCCTGCAATCTGGAACCCCAGAAGGACATGGGCCACAGGCTCGAATGGAGCCCGAAAGCCTCGATCCGGGGCTGCCGCTTGGAAGGTGTGCCTGGCCACAAGGAGGCGCACATCCTGAGGATCCTACCGGGCCCAGAGGCCGGGTAAGGGTGCCAGCCCCGCCAGCCCCACCAGCCCCACCCTCTATAAAGCCCCGCTTCTGTCCAAGCCTTAGCCCCGCCCCGGCCTGGTTAGAGAACTGTCACCCCCGCCTATATCTGGGCCCCGCCCATTTCCACGCTCACCCGACAGACCCAGGACCAACCAGGTTAGGAGCGCAGCTGCTGCTCAACCGACCCCAGGTCTTGCTCTGGCCCGGCAATTCCTGGTCAGGCTCCCCGACACTGCCCCACACCCCGCACTACAGCCCTCGCTGATGCGGAGGGGGGTCCGTCTCCCCCCACATCCAGGCCCCGGACAGTGACTGTGAAGTTGGAGCTGACCTGTGCTTGGAGAGATACTGACGCCGCCGTGCTCATCCTTCAGGGTCCACCCTACGTGTCCTGGTTAATCGACGCCAACCACAACATGCAGATCTGGGTGAGCTGCTTTGAGAGCCACACAGCCCCGTTCAGATCTTCCCGAGGCTCCTCAAAGAAAAAACCCAAACTTCCTGCACCATCACCCCAGCCCTGGGCCTTTATACACGATGATCCTTCTGCCCTCTGTGCTCTACCTATTCTTCCTTCAGACCTTCACCTAGATGGCACCTCCTCCAGGAAGCCTTCCATGATCCCTTAGAGAGGCCCCCTAACCCAGCCCACCGCATCAGGGAAGTTTCCTGGAGAGGTGAACTCCAAGCTGAGTTGAAAGACAGACAGGAACCAGTAGATGAGGGGAGATGGTCCAGGCAGGGGAAACAGCAGGAGCAGAAGAGAGCCTGACTGAGGCCTGGCAGACCCTGGCCAGCCTGCCGGCTCACCTTGCCAGGCTGTGTGGCCCCTGACCGTGTCCATAGCTCCCTGCTCTGCCTCTCTCCCTGTCATTAGGCCACTGGTGCATACTCCTTGAAGATCTTTCCAGATAGGATCAACCCTGGCTTCCAGCTCCCAAACACAACCCAAGGCCTGCTGGGAGAGGCCCGGAGGCTCAACGCCAGCGTAGTGGCATCCTTCGTGGAGCTCCCTCTGGCCAGTGATGTCTCTCTGCAGACCCACAGCTGTGGTGAGCGCCTGCCTCCCTTCCCTTGTCCCCCTCGCCCCGCCCCCCGCCACAACCTCCCTTCCCTGGCCCTCTCCTGGGATCTATTGCTACGTCCAGATGCTGTGTGAACGGGGAAAGTTGCAGCAGCTGGTGGGAGCCCCATATTCCTCATGTGCATCTCAGGAATGCTGAGAGTACCTAGCTAGAGAGGTGCTGAGCACCTCAGAGCACAGTGAGCCCCACAGTGACTGTCTGCGGGGGCCCCCTCTGCTACCCCACAGGCAGTGGGCTGCAGCCCTCACCCACACCGGTGGAGATCACCACTCCCAATAAGGTCTGCAACCAGGAGCTACTTCTGACCCTGATCCAGCCCAAGTGCTCCAGCGATGGCATGACTCTGGTACTCAAGAAAGATCTCATTTCGGTAAGGGAGCTCCTGGCCTCCAGTCCAGCTGACACGGGTAACTGGTCCTTCTTCCGTCCTAATCCAGGAAGGAGGACCAATCACATTCCTCTACAAACCTTAGTTTTTCCACCTGTAGAATGGGCTTGATAATGGTCCCTAGCAGGTGGTAAGGATTACAGCAGGTCTCACGACCTCACCTGGTGTGGAGCAATGTGTTAGGTGCTTAGTCGTGTTTGACTGTTTGTGATCCCATGGACTGTTACCCGCCAGGCTCCTCTGTCCATGGAATTCTGCAGGCAAGAATACTGGAGTGGGTAGCCATTCCCTTCTCCAGGAGATCTTCCTGACCCAGAGACTGAGCCCACATCTCCCGTGTGTCCTACATTGCAGGCGGATTCTTTACTGCTGAACCACCGGGGAAGCCTTATGTACTTAATACTGAAAGTGACAGTGTTAGTTGCTCAGTCACATCCGACTCTTTACGACCCCATGGACTGTAGCCCTCCAGGCTCCTGTGTCCATGAAATTCTCCAGGCAAGAATA
Organism: Oryx dammah; assembly: GCF_014754425.2. Lineage (NCBI taxonomy): Eukaryota > Metazoa > Chordata > Mammalia > Artiodactyla > Bovidae > Oryx > Oryx dammah. Next base: position 97,357,740 of record NW_024070209.1, on the reverse strand, counting down.
CTGTTGTGGGTAGCGATTCCATTCTCTAGGGGATCTTCCTGACCTAGGGACTCCTGCATTGCAAGCATATTCGTCACCCTCTGAGCCACTAGGAAAGCCCAAGTTCATATGTACTTAATGATATCACTTTAAAAACACATTCGATCCCATCATATTGAGATGCCATAATTAGCTCCTCCTCCCTCATTAGACATTTGGGTGTTTTCAATTCTGTAATATTATAAATATGCAGGAAGTGTCATTGTGCATGAAATTCTTCTATAAATAGAATTGTTTTCTTAAGATAAGTTTCCACATCAGTGAGATTGCTGGGTCAAAAATGAGGGAACATTCTGGAAATTTTGAAACTTGTTGCCAACTCGCTTTCCAAAAGTTGATTCCAATTTTCACTGCTGATTAATAAGAACACTTTGACTCTCTCTCCAAATTATTGTGATTTTTTGTCTAAAAAACCTCGCTGATGTGGGAGGTAGAACCTTGTCTTCCATTCTTGTTTGAGTTTCTACTTTGATTAGTAAGTAGTGAGTGTGGACTTGATACCGTGTGACTGAATAATAATCAAAGTCTCTGTAACTCTGTGACTTGGTATTTTTCTTCTTAAAAAAAATTTTTTTTTTCAATTGGAGGATAATTGCTTTACAGCCTTGTGTTGATTTCTGCCGTACAACAACATGAATCAACCATAAGTATACATATGCTCCCTCCCTCTTGAGCCTCCCTCCTTTGGTATTTTTCTTATTTCTTTTTTTTCCCCCTTGATTATTTCTATAAGCTTTTTACATGAAGAAAGACATTTGTGGCCCTTTGAAATAATCTCTCCTGGTTTGTTATCATTCTTTAAATTTTCGCCAGAGTGTTCCTTAATTTGGGGGATGTTTGAAAATATTCGGCTATCCTAGCTGGCCATCTTCTCCTTTGTGATTTTTTTCTAGTCTTTCTGAGGCAGGAAATCTCTCTGCCAGAGTCTTGATGAGTCATGCATGTTCTCAGGGATTTTTAGAATGACATTTAACTCTATGTCCATGTGGAAGTGTTTTGGGGTATGTGGTATCAGGGCCAAGGTGAAGCTCCTTCTGTCTGCAGCCCGTCTCCCCCTTATCTGCCTCTACCTGGCCCAGCAGATGTCTGGGAGGTGGCAGAGGTGGTGCAGGGATCAGCAATGGCTGGCATTACCGCCATGCAGTCCCAAGGGGCCTGGATGCCATACACTGTGATCCACTGATCTTTGGAACATTACTCTCAAGTTAAAAAGAATATTCTAGGTCTATAAATATATGCACAGATAGATGTCTGTGATTTATTATTCAGTGAGAAAACTAAGCTAAAGCCTGAAAGACAGTATGATGCCATTTGTTTAAAATGAGGGGGAAAAAACCAAACCCACACAATTTCTCTGAATGCATATGTCTAGAACACACTCATGATGTCACAGATATTATTGCTAGATACAGAAGTGTGTCAAGTTCAGGAAAAGTAGTAACTCTTAAATGCTGTAGGATGATGAGACCTAATAAAAATGGGGATGGGAGCAGAGGCATAGCTGTGATTTGAGACCCCTGGGGTGTGGTCAGTCCTTGGTGCTGGGGTGGGATGGACAGGCCCTGGGGAGCCCTGTGCCTCCTGACGGCGCCTCCCCCACACCCCCCGCAACCTTGCCCAGACTCTGCTATGCACCATCATAAGCCTGACCTTCTGGGACTCCAGCTGCCAAGCTGAGGAAACAGAAGATGAGTTTATCTTGAGCAGTGGCTACTCCAGCTGTGGCATGGAAGTGATGGAAAATGTGGTCAGTAACGAGGTAAGACCTGGGGTGGGAAAAAGGGATGGTGCCCCCTCCAGGTGCCTCCTGGACCTTCCAGGCAGAGAGGCTTTGGGGAAAGGGGGTGTGGTGCTCAGTAGGAAGACAAGCTTCGCCATTGGTTGACTCAGTTTCCCCATCCAAAAAAATGGGTGCGTTGGGTGGGATACCTTCTGGCCTCCTCTTGGGCTCTGACCAGCTCCTTGGCTCTCTTCCTGCAGGTGGTCATCAGACTCCTGTCAAGCTCATCACCGCAGCGGGTGAGATGGACGGTCAACATGCTAACCCATGTGGTCTGGGGGGAGCAGGCCTCAGGAGACTCAGGCCCTGATCCTGGCAAGCCAACGTGTCTCCAGTGTGCCCCCGTCTCCCCCTCTGTGCAATGGGGGCAGTACTGTTCAGAGTCATGTTCTCAGTCTCTCAAGTCAGAGGGTTCAAGCACGAATCGGTTGCATGGCCTTGGGCAAATCACATAAGCTTTCAGGGCCCAAAGATCCTGTTAATAGGAGGATAAGAAAGGAATCCCCTATGGCATGAGCTGTCACCATGAGGAGACATGGAAAGAACACAGGTCTTGTGAGGAGCAAGTTCTTTTTCTGGCTGTGTGGCTTGTGGGATCTTAGTCCCCCAACCAGGGACTCAGATCGGACACCGGGCCTTCAACAGCAAAGGCACAGAATCCTAACTGCTGGACTGCCAGGGAATTCCTGAGAGCAAGTTCTTGATAAATATCAGTTGTGGTGGGGAAGGGGGAGGTTTAAGGTGAGGAGCGTCACGCAACAACTCTGGATCATGACTCCTGCTCCCACCCCTTAGCTTTCTCACTGGGTGCCTCCCAGACCCACCAAGCCCCCCTCCCATCCCCACAGAGAAAAGTGCGGTGCATCAACACGGACAGCCTCTCCCTCCAGCTGGGCCTCTACCTCAGCCCGCACTTCCTCCAAGCCTCCAACACCATCGAGCTGGGCCAGCAGGGCTTTGTGCAGGTACCGGACTTGGACTTGACCGCTCAGGCCTGCCGCCTCCTGGGATTTCTCAGAGCCTTTCTTTCTCCCCAGTGGAACTTGACTTCCTAGGGGGAGGAAGGGGCCAGCCTGATGCAGGGTTGTAGGGGTGGGAGAGCTGAGGCAGAGCTCAGACACTGGTTGGAATGTCACTTCTTCCTCCTCCTTTGCTCCAGGCAGGCCAGTAACTGTCCTTCCACCATCAAAGTTCCCGAGCAAGAACTCTAGAACTCTAGCTTATTTCACGAGAACAGGTAAGGTGGAGAGTTATGAGTTACTGACCGGGCTTCGGTCCCCTTACGTACCCATGCAGGTGAGCGTGTCCCCATCCATCCCTGAGCTCATGATCCAGCTGGAGAGCTGCCAACTGAACCTGGGGCCTGACATGGAAATCGTGGAACTCATCCAGGGCCAGGAAGCCAAAAGCAGCTGCGTGAGCCTGCTGTCCCCGAGCCCTAGTGGTGACATACGCTTCAGCTTCCTCCTCCGTGGCTACATGGTGCCCATGCCCACGACTGGCATCCTCAGCTGCTCTGTGACCATGCATCCCAGGATTCGGTCCCTGGTGAGTGGAGGCCGGGCCCAGCCCAGCTTCAAAGGTGGCTTCTGGGTCTGGCGTTTCCAGGAAGGGATGTGATAGACCAGGAGGATGTGGAACCAGTGGGCGAAAGACAGCCACAGGCAGACATGTGGCCTCTGGGTACCAAGGGGACTCTTTCTGCCACCTGACAGCCTTTGGATGGCTGTTCTATGTCTTGGGACATTGGTCGGATATGCAGCTGCAACCACTATCCATCTGTCCATCCATCTATCCATCTATTATTTCACCCATCTCTCTGTCTTCCCACCATCCCATTCAGTCATCATTTATTAGCTGATGCTTCTCTCCATCCCACCCAGTCATTCATCCAGAGTCTGTCCATCAGCTCAGTCATCCATCCATCCTTCTGCAGTCACACCCAGTCATCATCCATCAATCCATCCACCCAGGAATCCATCCACCCACCCATCTTATTCATATAGTATGATCACCATGGTAATCTCAACAAACAAGAGACATCAGGGAAGAGGGTTAGTACAAAGGACACAAAATTCTGATTTTCTGCACTTACTGGTCACAACACTTCACCATCCAGTATATACCAGTTCTTAAACACTGGGCCCTGGACACACACACATACACACACACAGTCATCCCCAAGCCCTTGCATGCAAAAGGGTCTTCAGGATAAGAAGCTTCTATGGTTGTATGAAGCTGGAGAAGCCTCGGGGACCACTCCTGAGTGGGCTCTCCCTAGGCCACAGTGAGCCTGGGCTTCTGGGCATTCACAAGGATAATGGATGGAGTGCCCCCATAATCCTCATGGGAGTCGGGAGCCTTTCAGGAACTCACAGGAAGCACACCAGGAGCAGCCCAGAATTGTCTGGCTGCCACCCTTCCACAGCACAGATCTGCCAGCATTTGCCCAGAGGCCCCCAGCCAGAAGGTGGTGCAGATGGGGCTCAGAGTCAAGGCCCCAGGGTGGGCTGTGGCAGGCCAGGGTCACAGAGACAGGGAGGAAGCCTGGAGCTGCCTCTCAAAGACTTGCCATACCCTGGGCTCTCTTCCTCCTCCAGGAAGTACACAAGACTGTCTCCACACGCCTGAACATCATCAGCACCGGCCTGCATGGTGAGTTCTATGTCTCCCCGGGATTCCAGGGGCTGAGGTCAGAGTGGGGTGCAATGGACGCTCAGAGGACCCCAGAGAGCAGGGTCCACAGCTACATCTTCCACATGGAGAGCATTTGCTTGTGACCACTCCACGGGACCATATGCCAGGCCTTTGGCTCTTCTTGATCCCCAGGGTGGCTGGCTGACCTTGCTGGGGGACGGAGCCTTCTGGAATCGGGACTGGACAGGACTTGGGGGCAGTGCTGGCCTCTCCTTCCCTGAGACCCCTAGTGTGGAGGATGCCCCTCAGCCCAGCTCCCCCAGCCTGTCTTAGTTCCCCCTGGGCCCAGGTGCCCCCTGGGCAGAAGAGTCCCTGACACTGAATGCAGGTGGGAGAAGCATCAGCCCCTTGGCCATCCCACCTGGGCCCGGATGGAACCCCTACGCCCAGCCTACAATCAAGAAGGCAGGCTAATGACCCCATGGCGGGGATGGGAACTCAGAGGCCTACGGCAGGCTGCCTGGCCCATAGTCAGACAGACATCAGGAGTGCAGAGAGTGAAGCTTGGGAAAACCCAAGAAGAGAGCTGAAGGGCCTTCAGGGGCGCTCTGGCTTCTACTTTGGTAGCGGGCTCAGAGAAGAGTAGGGACTGACCTAAGGTCACACAGCGGGACTCTGGACTCCCAGGCCCCACTCACACTTTGCTCAGATTATACCATCCAGCCTCCCTAAAAATGTATCTCTACCAGCCTCAGGAGTCAGAGGCATGGCCCCAAAGGCCTGGCTGGGCCCTTCTGGGGGGATGCTCATAGCAACACAACTTCATGCCACGTGTGGGTGTGATGATCCCATTGGCTAGATGAGGAAATGGGTTCAGAGAAGTCAGGGTCAGTGGCTGAGCTGAGACTGGCACTAAAACCTGCACTCCTGGCTGGCACAACAGGGTGGGGAGTGGGGGTGGAAGTTGCAGGGAGGAGACGGCGGTGCTGACCGCAGCCATCCTGTCCTTGGTGGTGCAGACAAAGGCCTGGTCCTGCCTGCTGTGCTGGGCATCACCTTTGGCGCCTTCCTCATTGGGGCCCTGCTCACCGCCGCGCTCTGGTACATCTACTCGCACACGCGTGAGTATCCCAGGCCCCCACAGTGAGTGCTCAGGTCCCCTCCATCACCACCTGGGGGAGCCCAGCACAGTCTCTGGGGCAGTGGGGACCCCTGGCCGGGGCCCTGACCTCCACCCCTGCCCCCAGGTCACCCCGGCAAGCGGGAGCCCGTGGTGGCGGTGGCTGCCCCGGCCTCCTCGGAGAGCAGTAGCACCAACCACAGCATCGGGAGCACCCAGAGCACCCCCTGCTCCACCAGCAGCATGGCGTAGTGCCCAGCCAGCCCTCGCCCAGCGGGAGAGACTGAGCAGCCACCAGCTGGGAACCACTGGCCGTGGACTTATCCCGGGACCCCAGCCCCTCCACTTGACCAAGGATGAACCCTGCCCTCTGCACCCGCCCCTGCTGCCTCCCTCCCAGAGGCCTGCCGCCAGTGGGAGCACCAGCTCGGAACGCCTTGGGGTCCCCCCACCCCAGCCCAACGAACCTTCAAACCCAGAGGGCCTGGGGTGCAGCTGCCCGGGACTGCAGAGTGAGAGTCCACTGCCCTGCACGTCCACATTGCTGTAAACACCCAAGAAAGTCCCTGTCATTGTAACCTGGATCCAGCACTCGGTGACCCAGGCCGGGCAGGAGTTGAGAACTCCAGGACTCAGTCCAGCCCACCCAGGCTGATGGCGCCTACTCTGTGGAAACCAAGCCAGCACAGAGCCACCTGCATCTGCTTCCAGCGGTCTCCGCATCAGAACTGGCATGACTCTGGCGGAAACAGAAGCCTAGGGGTACCCAGCCTGGGAGTGGAGTCAGGGAGCCTAGCTCCTCCCTGCAACTGTCACACAGAGACACTCCCCCCATTTCCCCCCAACCCCAACCCAGGCAGTCTGTCCTGGGTCCTCCCCTATATACTCACCACCAATAAATCAGACCATGAAACCAGAGCTGGGCTGGGCTGGAAGGGGAGGGGCACCTATACCAGGGAGAGGGGTGACTGTTCTGGGTTCAAATCCTGGGTTCAAATCCCACTTCTGGGCTGTGTGACTGTGGACAGGTCCCATGGCTTCTTTAAGCCAGCCACCGTTCTCTTATCTGTGAAACGGGTGTGGGAATTTGTGATCACAAGGTCCCTGTGTTTACCATATGGTCAAGGGACACCAATCCATCCTTTTCATTTCACAGACAGGCCGCCTGAGGCTCAGAGGGAGGGACTTGTCCAGGCAACACAACCTGGGCTCCTATGCAGGCCAGTTCTTGGACCAGCCATAGTCCTCATCCCCCTATTATCTGCTGAGGGAGCTAGAGGTCAAGAGTCATTCAAATGTTTGTGTGTTAGTTGCTTGGTTGTGTCTGACTCCAAGCGACTCCATGGACTGTAGTCTACCAGGGTCCTCTGTCCATGGGATTCTCCAGGCAAGAATACTGGAGTGGGTAACCATTCCTTTCTCCAGGGGATCTTCCCAACCTAGGGATTGAACCCAGGTCTCCTGCATTACAGGCAAATTCTTTACCATCTGAGCCACCCGGGAAGCCCATCAAATGTTTAGCCAATGCTTTTAAAAATTTTATTTGGCCGCACCATGCAGCATGTGGGATCTTAGTTAGCCAGGGATCGAACCCACGTCCTCTACATTGGAACTGCAGAGTCTTAAAATCACTGGACTATCATGGAAGTCCCAGACAATAACAAAAAGTTCAAAGCTTTAAATCATTTCAGCCACCCTCTGCGCCCTGGGAACCCCAGGCAGGGACCCTCTCCTTTCCCAGGAGACCACTGGGAGGAGGAAATCTATCAACCAGCAGCCAACAGCTGGCAGGGCCCCAGGCGGGCCTGAGACAGGAAGCAGGCAGGGTAGGTAGGAGTAGAGACTGGCTGGACGGTCCGGTGTGCTCCAACAGCTGGAGAACCAGGAAGAACAGGCTAGGGGCATCCGGGGCTCAGAGAGAGAGCTCAGCATCCTGCCTCCAACTCTCTATTTCACTGCCTAGAGCCCAAGACCCTGGGTCAGTCTAGACAGAATCAGGAAGGCACAAAAGGCAAATAGTTTAGGAGTTCATGGGAGATGCAGGGCAAACGCCCATCCTCTCCACCCCACTGTCTGGGCTACTGGGACAGGGAGGGCTCCAGCAGCTTCAGGACACCGCCCACCAGGTGCAGGCTGCCTGTGACCAGCACGTGGACAGCGGCAGCCTCTTGGAATACCATGGCCCCACTGGATGCCACAGGGTGGGCGAGGAGGCCCCGTGGGGGACTGGGCAGCTGAAAGACAGGGTCCCGGCCTTGGGTGATCCACTGCAAGGCGTGGGAGATGCAGCTGAAGACGAGGGAGCTGGCACCGTGGGTGTGGGGTGGGTGAGGCGCCAGCAGCAGAGAGGCAGGCCCACCCTGCTCCTGGCCGGGCGTGCTCCAGGGGTCCAGGCTGGCCTGCTCCTCATGCAGGCGACTCCAGTGCTGTTGGTGGGTGAGGCAGCGGAGCAGCACCTGGTCCAGTGTCACTGTGAAGTTCTGTTGGTCTGCGGGGCACAGGGACGGACACATCAGTGAGGCAGCCCAGGGTGGGGGAGGGGAAGCATGCCGTGAGCCCCTGCTCAATGCCAGGCTCTATACAAGCACTGTCCGTCCTTAGCGCTGAGGAAACGGAGGCTGGGAAAGTTCGGTGACTGCCCTTTGTCACAGAGCTGGTGAGAAACAGGCCCAGGCAGTTTAGCTTCAATGCCAGGGCTTCTGCCCACGGAGCACCTCTTTCTGCCCTAACTCACTGCCTTCCCAGACTATCCCCCATGCCATCTGACGTGGGGCCTGGACCCCATGCCATCTGACGTGGGGCCTGGAGATCTCTATTTTTTAGATTATTTAAAAAAAAAAACAACTTTTTACATAACCCACAGTAAAAAAGAATACATTTTATAATATTAACCCAGGACTCACATGTGTACACGTATACGTCTGGAAGAGAATGTCATCAGACAGTACCCACCCTTAATTTTGTGCAAGACACACTGACACTCTCTATTCTATATAAAATGCTGGTTGAGACCCACTAAGCTGATTTCAGGAACCATCACTGGGTTGTAACCTGCATTTTGAAAACTAGTTTCCCCGATAATTCCTTTTCAGTATTGTAGTCACATGCAACATTCAAAATGTACCAAAGGGTATTGATTTATACAATGAAACAAATCTAGTTCCTACCCAAGACCTCCAGTTTAAAAGCCCCCACTGCCACCAACACAGCAATCCACCTCAGGGCCCTCTGCCGCCTGCCCACCCCAGGGACCATGCCTGTCAACTCACCTGCATTGTCTGTTGATGCCATCTCTACCAGGTTAGGGCAGAAAATGGCATAGTCAAACTGGCAGGGCTAGAAGGCCAAAGGGAGAAGCTCAGTGTCAGGGCCTGAGAGGAGGCCCCCCACCTTGACTTCCACACAGCACCCCCAGAGTCCACATCCATGTCCCCATCTCTAGAGACGCCCCCCGCTCCACGCCCAGCTGAACTGGAACACTGCTGCATAAACCCACCCACAGCACTTCCATGACCCCTGCCTCCCCATCTACCTCAGTGTACCCCATATGGCCTGTGGCCTGGGCAGCATGGCCCAACACAGACAGGGAGACAGACTGGAGGGGGCGTGCACATTGGCTTAAGGTGACCCATCTACTGAGCACAAAGGAGCGAGGTTGTGGATATGAAGGACAGATTTAGCATCCAGGTCTATGAAATGGGAAACGATCCCTAGGAACCCTTTCAGCCTTGACAGCCAGGGCAGACTCAGTTTCCCTGGGCACAGTGGGGCCCCTCCCTCTATGCTTAATAGTCCAGTGACCACTTAAACCAAACTTTATTATTTTTTTAATCTTTTCAAGTTAGTGCTTTTATTATTTTAGGGTAAATCCCCAGAAGTGGAATTGCCAGATCATATAACATACCAGTTTTTACCTTTTTGAGAAACCTTTCTGTTATTATCCTATTATTATCCATAGCTGCTGTGAAATGATATCCCACTAACAGTTCATAGGTGTTCCCTTTTGTCTCCATCCTCTCCAGTGCTTACTTTCTCTTGTCTTTTTGATGACTGCCATTCTAACAGGTGTGAGATAATAATCTGGCATGTTGAGTACACTCTCATATACTTATGGGCCATCTATGTTCTATGTGTCTTCTTGGATAAACCAAAGTTTAGAAGCAGGTATCATAGTAACATCTCTGTTTTATGACGAGGCAAACTGAGGCTCAGCGAAATGCCATCTCTTATCCAGGGTCACATGCCAGTGGCTGAAGGGAACCTGACAAGTGAATCCGCAGCCTGCACCTCACACCACTTACCTGGTCCTGCCCATAATCCTGGTCTTGAGTGTGACCACGGAGGAGAATGCGGGCAGTGACCCGTGACTTGACTTCCCTGTGCCCAGTGCTTTTATAACACAGTTCAGGAGGGGAATGAGCAATCAGTGCCATTCTCCAGCTGAGGAAACAGGCACAGGGATGAAGGCACGGCTGCTGGGGGTCAAAGCCAGCACCCGAGCTGGCCTCCCTGCTGCCCATACTCCAGCCAGTTCCTCACCTGCAGCACCTTCAGCAGGGCCGCGGAATCCCGGTCCCCAGTGGAGTTGAAGAGCAAGACGCGCACCTCGGACCCGCTGGGAGAGGGAAGGGTTAGAGGCGGGGGAGGGGAGGCCAGAGAGGTGACACCTCCCACCGCTTCTCCGCGGGCCCCGCCCCATCCTTCCTCCAGAAACTGCCTCTCCTCCGCTACTGTCCCCGTCTGACCCTGTCCCCTCGTCCCGCCCCACTCGTCCCCAAGGTCCCTCCCCTCCCCACTGACCCAGCCTCGGCCTTGCGTATGCTCCACCCCCTTCAAGGCCCCGCCCCTCTCCACAGACCAAGCCCCGCCCCATCCTTCCCCGATGTCCCGCCCCCTCCCCTGTGTCCCCGCACTGCCTCTGCCCCCTGCTCACCTGCCCGGCCGCTCACAGCGGTGTAGCGCCTGGCGGAACCAGCGCACGCAGGCCTGCATGCTGCTGGTGGTGTGCGCGCCGTCCAGGTACCAGGTAAGGGGCCCGCGCCGCAGCAACTGCGTCCGACCTGGCCACTCCGTGTGCCGAAGCCCTGGGGTTGGGGAGCAAGGCAGTCCTCCAGGCGCAGCCCCGAGGCAGCCCTCCCGTATTCTCCCACTCCGGTCCTCAACTAACTGCTTGCCCGCACGCAGAGCCCTCGTTACTCGCCACTCTGATCGGCCCAGAAGCTTCTGGTTGGGCCCAAATCGCTGGGATTAACTGTTTGGCTGCCTTATCGGGTGGAATCTTCCAGGAGGCCCTGAGAGGGGGGCTGCTGTCATATATTAGTCCCAAAATGCAGGCAGAGAACCCTGACTCAGAGAGATTAGTTCACAGAGCGAGTGAGTCCTGGGCTTGTGTGCTCAGTTGCTTCAGTTGCATCAGACACTTTGCGACCCCCTGGACTTGTAGCCTGCCAGGCTCCTCTGTCCATGGGATTTCCCAGGCAAGAGTACTGGAGTGGGTTGCTGTTTCCTTCTCCAAGGGGAGCTTCCCGACCCTGGCATTAAACCTGTGTTTGCCACGTCTCCTGCATTGCAGGCATATTCGGCACCGTTGAGCCCCCAGGGAAGCCCCAAGTCCTGGAGCTGGGATGTAACCCCCTGGCTCCAGGACTGTCTCACGGCCCTGACACAGGGCCTGGCACACAGTGGTCTCCCTGGTACCATCTGCTGAAGGGCTTTAACAGCCACGAGGTCCTACTATGTGCTGAAAGCTTTGAGGGGAAGCAGGAAACCTGAAGAGTATCATTGTCCTCAAGACCCTAATGGTCTCCTGATGATGACAAGCATAATAGTTCTGGCAGCTACCACGGGCCAGCCAGACACTTTATCCCATATCCACCAGGCTCTGGACTCAGTCCTTTAGTGACAGCACCTCTCAGTGGATCTTATCATGGTCTCATTTGGCAGATGGGCAAACGGGTTCAGAGAGACTTCACGGACTCCAAGTGCGGGAAGCTTGCTGCCTTCAGCAGAGTCCTTTCTCTTAAGGCACCATTGGCCCCACCTCTCTAATAAGAGACCAAAAGAAAACACCTGAAGGGGGCCCAGCTGGGCAGGAAGGTCCAACTCACCCTGCTGCATGAGGGGCGTGGGCTGGAACACAGGTGCTGGGGGCAGCTGCCCCGGGAGGCTGGGCCTGGATGCCTTCAGCTCCCCAGCATCTGGCAGGGAAGGGAAGGGAGAGGGAGGGCTTCAGTGGGCTCGGTCCTCACCTCTAAGGGCCCTCAGAGGCAGGTCCACCTGTCCCCTGCCCACCCACTGACCTGCCCACTTACCCTGGTAACCTTTCTGCTGCAGCCAGCAGCGGGCCAGCTGCAAGGCCAGGGCAGCATTGGACCGCTGGTGCTCTCCCTCCAGGCCCAGGGTCAGCGGTGGCCCCCCTTCCTCCAGGGCTAGTAGTGGTGGGCACAGGTAGAGGGGACACTGCAGGGGCGGTGGGCAGCAGCTGCTCAGGGGCTGGCCCTCCCTGATGCCATCAGCCCTTCCATCTACCAGAACCCACTGACCGGAACCCACCAAACCCTGTTCCTAGAATCGAGATGCACCCTAGCTGGATGAACACAGATGAGCAAACCGAGGGCCCAGAGGATAAAGTGCCTCCCCAGTCAGTCCTCCTCCGCCCCCGGCAGTTCCTTCAGACTCACTGAGACCTGCTGAGCCCTGTCCCTTAGCACTGCCAGCGGCTCGTCAGGCTGGAGCACGGTGAAGGCAGGGACGCCACTCTGTGCAGGACACAAAGAGTGAGCCAGGGGCGCCCAGGGTGCTCCACCGCCCATCTCTGGCCCCCACATCCCTGGTTCTGGGAAGCCCATTTAGCCTTCCCCCAGTGGACCTTTGGGAACCCCTGGATGGGGAGACTGAGGCCAGAGATGGGGCTCAACTTGTTCCAGTCCCACACAGAGCTCCCAAGAGAATCCAGACCCCACTGATTCCAGGACCTAATTCTGAGTCAAGACACAAATGAGCACCCCTCCCCTTCCCTGAATCTTGAGGGCCAGGGTCAGGCCATCCATTTACCTCCCCTCCCCAGGTCACCTTAAAAATGCCCCCTTTCTGCCATGCGATCTTCTCCATCGTGTCCCCCAGAAGGCCAGTGTGGTCAATGCCAAGAGAGGTGATCCCGCACACCACAGGCTTCCTGCAGGAAATGAAAGGGCCAGGATGCCCCTGGGCTCCTGGCCACCATCCCTCTCCCCAAGCCATCGGCCTCACCTGATGATGTTGGTGCAGTCGTAAGCCCCACCGATGCCTACTTCCACCACTGCCAGGTCCACCTACGGAGGATCAGAAGGCATGGCAGGGGGCACAGGGACTCCTGGACGCCGCATGGGAGCCCTTAGCCTGCTGAGATTCCTCTTCCCAAGGTCTGGAACACAGGGTTTTGGGGAGGGGGCCACACACACCTTCTCTTGGAGGAAGACGTGGAAGGCCATGAGCGTGAGGAAGCGGAAGTAGCCAGGCATGGAGACACAGCTACTGTCGTCCTGTGGACAGGATCACGTCAGAGCTCGGGGCCACTGCAGCCTCTGTGCTGGGGGAGACGGTCTCCTGGGATGCGCAGCGCCCTTTGGGTCTACCCACCCACTTGAGGTCCCCTACCCTGGCCATCCACCAGCCCTCTGGCACAGGCACCTTGGTTTCCTCCAGCCGGTGGTAGAGGCGCCAGAAATGCTTGGTGAAGAGCTCGGAGCTTATGGGCTGCCCGTTGATGCGGATCCGCTCACGCACCTGCACCAGGTGAGGAGAGCTGTCGAAAGACCCAGGGTCATCAGGTAACTCCCTTCCCGAGACCCCCAGGCTGCCCCCGCCCCCCGCCCCGTAGTCAGACCTGTCTTTTGGAAAAACAAATCAGGCTATGTGCTGTCCTGCTGAAAACCCTTCTCGCTCCTCATCTCCGCCTTCTAGGCCCCAGCGGGGCTGGTTCCACTGGCCTCCGTGCCTCACCTCTCCTGCATCCCTTGGGAGGTCCCTGTGCCCCAGCCCCTCTGGACTATTTTTTAGCTCCTCCAGCCCTGCTTCCTCCCACCCCTGCCCACATACTTTCTATCTCCAGGCCTACCTGTGGACCTGCCCACTACACAGATCTCAAGTAAGACCACTCCTCCAGCAGAGAGAAAGGATCCTCCCCACCAGTCTGGTCAGGAACGCTCTCTGGGCTCCTATAGCACCGCCCCCAGCAGCCCACACCCTTCAGCCACTCTGCCAACATCTGTCCCCATAATGTGTGTCTGTCTTCCTGCCCTTGAGGACAAGGCCTCATCAGCTGTGTTCAAGTTGCAGCCCCAGACTGGCCCATGAGGCCACATGGACCCAAGTTGAAGGCTGGTTTTTAACCCCTCAAATTATTTTAGATGAGAGATTTGGGGCTTCTATTTGAATCCTCAAAGACCCTCTCATATTATGAATCCTCTCCATTTCTCTATTTTGAACAAAGAACTCTGGAGGGAAAACACACTGATCTGAAAGGACCTCAGTCAGCTGGTTTCAGTTGCTTACAGAGGTCACTTGATAGAACTGGTAAAATAAAAGGAGGCACACATCTTGAATGCCCCAAGCCGAAGGAATGAAACCTGAGCGATTCACTGGCATGTTAATTCCACTGCTTTGCCAGTGATGGGTTTAAGAAAGGCACATATAGCTTCAGGAAGAGGGACCCCTATCTATCCCCACCAGCTCACTCCAATCCTCTGGTGTGATTTTAGATGCTTGAATGTGGCCAAGATGGGGCGCTGCCCAGCGGGCAAAGCAGCGGCTGAGGCTGGCACAGCGATAGGGTTCCCTTCTGCTGCCCACTAGGGAGACCTCGACAGGGGCATCATACCCTATGCTTACTGTCTAAGCCCTTACTAGCCAGGCTTTTTGCTCCTTATGGCAAAGATACCCTAACTGATAAATATTTCTATGTGATTTAAAAACTGTGTAAGGAATTTAAGTTAATAAAAAGATATCTGAGGGGGCTTTCCTGATAGTCCAGTGGTTAAGAATCTGCCTTGCAATGCATGGGACACTGGTTCGATCGCTGGTCTGGGAAGATCCCACATGCTGCAGAACAACCAAGCCCATGCACCAATTATTGAGCCTGAGTGCGGCCACTGCTGAAGCCTGCGTGCCCTAAAGCCTGTGTTCCACAAGAAAAGCAACTGCAATGAGAAGCCCCCACACCACAACAAAGCGTAGCCCCTGCTTGCCGCAACTAGAGCAAGCCCGCACAGCAGTGATGAAGACCCACCACAGCCAATAAATAATAAATAAATCTTAAAAATATATATATAATAATCCCTTAGAAGAAATGGAGTAGCCATCAGTTCACAAAAGAGTCCCAAATGCAGTACTTGGATGCAGTCTCAAAAATGACAGAGTGATCTCTGTTCCTTTCCAAGGGAAACTAGTCAATATCACAGTAATCCAAGTCTATGTCCCGACCAGTAATGCTGAAGAAGCTGAAGTTGAACGTTTCTATGAAGACCTACAAGACCTTTTAGAACTAACACCCCCAAAAGATGTCCTTTTCATTATAGGGGACTGGAATGCAAAAGTAGCAAGTCAAGAAACACCTGGAGTAACAGGCAAATTCGGCCTTGAAGTACAGAATGAAGCAGGGCAAAGGCTAATAGAGTTTTGCCAAGAGAACACTCTGGTCATAGCAAACACCCTCTTCCAACAACACAAGAGAATACTCTATACATGGACATCACCAGATGGCCAACACCGAAATCAGATTGATTATATTCTTTGCAGCCAAAGATGGAGAAGCTCTATACAGTCAGCAAAAACAAGACCGGGAGCTGACTGTGGCTCAGATCATGAACTCCTTATTGCCAAATTCAGACTGAAATTGAAGAAAGTGGGGAAAACCACTAGACCATTCAGGTATGACCTAAATCAAATCCCTTATGATTATACAGTGAAAGTGAGAAATAGATTTAAGGGACTAGATCTGATAGACAGTGCCTGATGAACTACGGACAGAGGTTTGTGACATTGTACAGGAGACGGGGATCAAGACCATCCCCATGAAGAGAAATGCAAAAAAGCAAAATGGCTGTCTGAGGAGGCCTTACAAATAGCTGTGAAAAGAAGAGAAGCAAAAAGCAAAGGAGAAAAGGAAAGATATACCCACTGGAATGCAGAGTTCCAAAGAATAGCAAGGAGAGCTACGAAAGCCTTCCTCAGTGATCAGTGCAAAGAAATAGAGGAACACAATAGAATGGGAAAAAGTAGAGATCTCTTCAAGAAAATTAGAGTATCAAGGGAACATCTCATGCAAAGATGGGCTCGATAAAGGACAGAAATGGTATGGACCTAACAGAAGCAGAAGATGTTAAGAAGAGATGGCAAGAATACACAGAACTGTACAAAAAAGATCTTCACGACCCAGATAATCACGATGGTGTGATCACTCACCTAGAGCCAGACATCCTGGAATGTGAAGTCAAGTAGGCTTTAGGAAGCATCACTACGAACAAAGCTAGTGGAGGTGATGGAATTCCAGTTGAGCTGTTTCAAATCCTGGAAGATGATGCTGTGCAAGTGCTGCAGTCAATATGCCAGCAAATTTGGAAAACTCAGCAGTGGCCACAGGACTAGAAAAGGTCAGTTTTCATTCCAATTCCAAAGAAAGGCAATGCCAAAGAATGCTCAAACTACCCCACAGTTGCACTCATCTCACATGCTAGTAAAGTAATGCTCAAAATTCTCCGAGCCAGGCTTCAGCAATATGTGAACCATGAACTTCCAGATGTTCAAGTTGGTTTTAGAAAAGGAAGGGGAACCAGAGATCAACTGGATCCAACATCCACTGGATCATGGAAAAAGCAAGAAAGTTCCAGAAAAACAGCTATTTCTGCTTTATTGACTAGGCCAAAGCCTTTGACTGTGTGGATCACAATAAACTGTGAAAAATTCTGAAAGAGATGGGACTACCAGACCATCTGACCTGCCTTTTGAGAAACCTGTATGCAGGTCAGGAAGTAACAGTTAGAACTGGACATGGAACAACAGACTGGTTCCAAATAGGAAAAGGAGTACGTCAAGGCCATATATTGTCACCCTGCTTATTTAACTTCTATGCAGAGTACATCATGAGAAACGCTGGGCTGGAGGAAGCATAAACTGGAATCAAGATTGCCGGGAGAAATAGCAATGACCTCACATATGCAGATGACACCACCCTTATGGCAGAAAGTGAAGAGGAACTAAAAAGCCTCTTTATGAAAGTGAAAGAGGAGAGTGAAAAAGTTGGCTTAAAGCTCAACATTCAGGAAACGAAGATCATGGCATCTGGTCCCATCACTTCATGGCAAATAGATGGGGAAACAGTGTCAGACTTTATTTTTTGGGGCTCCAAAATCACTGCAGATGGTGACTGCAGCCATGAAATTAAAAGATGCTTACTCCTTGGAAGGAAAGTTATGACAACCTAGATAGCGAAGCAGAGACATTACTTTGCCAACAAAGGTCCATCTAGTCAAGGCTATGGTCTTTCCAGTGGTCATGTATGGATGTGAGAGTTGGGCTATAAAGAAAGCCGAGCACCGAAGAATTGATGCTTTTGAACTGTGGTGTTGGAGAAGACTCTTGAGAGTTCCTTGGACTGCAAGGAGATCCAACCAGTCCATCCTAAAGGAGATCAGTCCTGAATATATACTGGAAGGACTGATGCTGAAGCTGAAACTCCAATACTTGGCCACCTGATGCAAAGAGCTGACTCGTTTGAAAAGACCCTGATGCTGGGAAAGATTGAGGGCAGGAGGAGAAGGGGATGACAGATGGTTGGATGGCATCACCGACTCAATGGATATGAGTTTGGGTAGGCTCCGGGAGTTGGTGATGGACAGGGAGGCCTGAGGTGCTGCAGTTCATGGGGTCACAAAGAGTTGGACTGAGCGACTGAACTGAACTGAACTGAAAAAATAAAAAGACATCTGAGGGACTTCCCTGGCAGTCCAGTGGTTAAGTCTCTGCGCTTCCACTGCAGGGGGCACGGGTTTGATCCCTGGTTAGGGAACTAAGATCCCTCATACCGCATGATGCGGCCAAAAAAGAAATAAAAAGATATCTGACTTTTCCAGCTGTGTATTTCATTTATCCATTCAAGTTGCTGCCCCCCTCCCCAAGTTCTTTGCATTATAAAAATCAGAGAGTGCCATAAACTCTTGCTAATACACTAAATGCTAACTGAATATATGTTGAATGAATAAACACTGGGCAGAAAGACATATAGCTGAGTTCCTGTGGGTGACCCTGGCCCTGAGATGCAGGTTGGATCCAGAGCCCCCCAGACAGCTAGGAGACACCACATCCCTCTGTACCTCAGTACCTAAAGAACCCCGTCTTCAGGCCATAGCTTCGGAGGATACGTTCAGTGAAGGCACACGTGGAGCCCTGTAAAGAAAAGGTCTTGTCTGGGCAGGTCCCAACCCCCCACCCCAGCCCGCGCACGCCCTACCCCTGGGTCCTGTGATTCACCTTCCCCTTGGTCCCAGTGATGTGGATAATGTTCAGTTGGTCCAAGTCCTCCACCTAAGACAGACAGACAAAGTCCCTGCCTCAGGCACAGGATACACAGACAGAAGTGGGGAGTGGAGGTGGTTACAGGCCCTTCCCACCTTACCTGCAGCCCACTCCGTGCCAAGTACAGCTTCATGGCTTCCAGCTGTGTCTGGGGGTCACCCCGCTCTCGCTTCACCATCTCCAAGTAGTTAGCATTGGTCTGCAGGGTGTTGAGTGTGCGCACGGCATCCTGGCGGTGAACCCCAGGTAGCAAGTTAAGGCGCATTAGGGGCCCATAGGGACAGAGGCACACAGCATGCCAGTGGCCAGGCCAGGGTACCAGGACTGCCACGCCAGCCCTGGTGCCCCAGCCCAGAGGTTAGACACCACTGAGAAAGAAGTGGCATCTTTCAAGCTGTGGCAGAAATGGGAGCCTGGGGCAGTTCAGCTTCACCTAGGGAGTGCCAGGCAAACACAGGTAAAATGACTAACAGGACTAGGCTTCACTCTCAGGCCTTTGCCCTAATTCCCTCCATGCGTGCATGCGTGTGTGCGTGTGTGCATGCTCAGTCATGCCCAGCTGTTTGCAACCCCATGGACTGTAGCCCACCAGGCTCCTCTGTCCATGGGATTTCCCAGGCAGGAATACTGGAGTGGGTTGCCATTTCCTTCTCCAGGGGATCTTCCTGAGCCAGGGATTGAACCCACGTCCCCTGCATCTTCTGCCCTGGCAGGTAGATCCTTGACCACTGACCCACTGGGGAAGCCCAATTCCCTCCATAGTTCACCACTGTATCAGGCTCCTCCTAAAGCAGGGCCAGAACCACAGAAGGCTAGGATCTTAGAACTGAAGGAATCACAACTAGGAATTCCTGGAGGCTTCCATGCCTAACCCTGAGGATTGGGATCCCACATTCTGGTCCAGAGAAGAGTTGCCTGAAGCAACCAGTTGGTAAAGAGGAGTCTCAGAGGGATGAAGGGTGTGCCAGGGTTGCCCAGACAAGAAGGCAGGTAGGTATAGCCTCAGGACAGTTCACACTGGGTGGTGGAAGTGGGAGTGATATTTATAATCCTTCAGGGCCTCAGTGGCTGGTTGCAGGCCCTACTCGTCAAACTGGTGCCACCTGCCTGGCCAGCATCCTGTGCTGGTCTCTGGCAACTGGCCTTTGGCACAGAACCAGGAGGAAGCTTTTTGTTTTCCATGTTCTTTCAACACCACCTCTGCTCCTGAGTTCTGCCTGCCCCCCAGTTCTAAGCACTTGGATCTCCTTCTTCCTGCAGACTCCAACCCACATTTAGACTCCTGGATCTCCCAAATCTGAATTCCCGAAGCCCTCTACTCTCCCCCACCCCCAACTGCTGCTTCAGAGTCCGGAGACACTGTAATAACTCCAGCATCTCAGCTGAGCCGCTGGTCCTACCACCAGGCGTCCCTTTCCTCTCTTCCAACCGCGGTTCACTTCAGCCTCAGAATTTCCAAATCCGATAGAGCCGGGCCCAACTTCCTGGTGCCTGTCCCCACCTCCAGACTCCAGAAGATCCCTGCCCGCCCTGCCCCTCGACCCCTGCGAGTCTCTCGGTCCCAGGCTCCTGGCCACCCTCTCAGCTTGGCGCAGACCAGATGCTAAGTGACCAGGCTGGCTCACGAGTCATTGCCTGACCTCCCGCCGGCGCGCAAGGATACCTGATACTCCATGTCTGGCTCCTGCAGCACAGGCCACGCGCTCAACCCTCGCCGCGCTGCGACCCCGGTTGTTGCACCACGCGGAGAAACTGCTGCCAGGAAGAGAGCGTGGCAGCGTGCCCGAGACATAGTAGAGGGGCAGGCAGCTGCACGCTAGGCCGGGACCGAAAAAAATTAAGCTCCTGCGCCCGCCCCCGACACTCCTCCTCTCTTCGCCAATCAGCGCTGCCCATTGAGCCCACTGAGACCAATAAGAATCTGTGAGGCGCCATCTTTGTGAGGGGCAGGACCCAGCGCGAGCCCGAGAGTTCGTTCATGTTTATGAGGGGTAAGGTCCCGCGGGAGTCCTCTGCCTTAGAAAACTACATACTCTCTTCGTCGAATTCTCCAGGATCTGGCCGCACTCCCCCTACCCCCACCCCCGCAAATAGCCAGTGCCAGTCAGCAGCCCTGCTCCAGGCCAGAACCAGCTGCGAGCCAGGACCAGTTCAATTCAGTTCAGTCGTTCAGTCGTGTCCGACTCTTTGCGACGCCATGGGCTGCAGCATGCCAGACGCCCCTGGTCCATCACCAACTCCCGGAGTTTACTCAAACTCATGTCCATTCAGTCAGTGATGCCATCCGACCATCTCATCTTCTGTCATCCCCTTCTCCTCCTGCCTTCAATCTTTCCTAGCATCAGGGTCTTTTCCAATGAGTCAGTTCTTCACATCAGGTGACCAAAGTATTGGAGTTTCAGCTTCAGCATCAGTCCTTCCAATATATATTCAGGACTGATCTCCTTTAGGATGGACTGGTTGGATCTCCTTGTAGTCCAAGGAACTCTCAAGAGTCTTCTCCAACACCACAGTTCAAAAGCATCAATTCTTCGGCG
This sequence comes from Oryx dammah, assembly GCF_014754425.2. NCBI lineage: Eukaryota > Metazoa > Chordata > Mammalia > Artiodactyla > Bovidae > Oryx > Oryx dammah. The sequence goes on along the minus strand of NW_024070209.1, from coordinate 97,337,078 downwards.
CTCAGCTTTCTTTATAACCCAACTCTCACATCCATACATGACCACTGGAAAGAACATAGCCTTGACTAGACAGATCTTTGCTGGCAAAGTAATGTCTCTGCTTTTTAATATGCTATCTAGGTTGGTCATAACTTTCCTTCCAAGGAGTAAGCGTCTTTTAATTTCATGGCTGCAGTCACCATCTGCAGTGATTTTGGAGCCCCCAAAAATAAAGTCTGACACTGTTTCCCCATCTATTTGCCATGAAGTGATGGGACCAGATGCCATGATCTTCGTTTTCTGAATGTTGAGCTTTAAGCCAACTTTTTCACTCTCCTCTTTCACTTTCATCAAGAGGCTCTTTAGCTCCTCTTCACTTTCTGACATAAGGGTGGTGTCATCTGCATATCTGAGATTATTGCTATTTCTCCCGGCAATCTTGATTCCAGCTTATGCTTCCTCCAGCCCAGCGTGTCTCATGATGTACTCTGCATAGAAGTTAAATAAGCAGGGTGACAATATATGGCCTTGACGTGCTCCTTTTCCTATTTGGAACCAGTCTGTTGTTCCATGTCCAGTTCTGTTGCTTGGAATGTTAGATCCATGAATCAAGGCAAATTGGAAGTGGTCAAAGAGGAGATGGCAAGAGTGAACATTGACATTTTAGGACTCAACGAGCCAGGATACAATGACAGAACTTGTGGACCCCTCAGGGAGGTCACTGAATTGCAGCTCCCAAAACATCCTGACCCAACACAGAGATGACAAACTGCGGGGATGAGGCCTCTGCCCTCACGAATCTGACAGCTCGACTGCGGGATAACAGACCAAAAAACAGGCACCTACAGCTACTGGGTCCCCTAACTATTCCTGGGCAGCCTGGGAAGGCTTCCTGGAAGAGGTGACATCCTGACCTCATGAGCTGTGGAGACTGAGCACAGTTAGTGAGCCCCAGGGTGACGGGATGCCACATCCAGCAGGATCTTGTGGCCTTATAAGAAATTGAGTTGCATTTAAATTTGGATTACAATGAAACGGTTCTAAGAAAGGGTAACAAGATCAGATTTGCACCTTGGAAGATGTGCTGTTTAGAGAGAGCTGCCCTCAGAGAGGGCAGTAATCTGTCCTACCTGTGGGTGGAGGATCCAGGTTTGTCCTGGAGTTTTCAGAACTTTTTCTGTCTATGACTTAATTTTTTTAATTAATACTTTGGCTCTTTATTTAAAAATATTTTGTTTTACTTTTCTTAATCTTTTTTTTACTTTATTTTTTGGCCCCCCCATTAGATCCCTGACGAAGGGTTGAACTGGGCCCCCTGAGTTGGTAATGCAGAGTTTTAACCACAGACCACCAGGGAAGTCCCTGTATCTGGCCTTCTTGGTCCCAACTGCTAGCATGGGAAAAAAGTAGTATGGAGATTCCCTTTCTACAGTTGAGACCTGGAAAGGTGTGTGTGTTTGGGTGGGGGTGGGGAGTTGCTGCAAGAAGCTTCTAGAGAAGTTTCCTCAGATAAAAGGCAGTCCCTTAACAACTGTTGGTAGTAGTCTCTCCCTCTTTCCTGCAGACACTGGGTCTAAATATTTACCAGAGATTGTTCGATTTTGAAATAAACGCATGTGTTGGAAGATTCTGTCACTGTCTAGCCTTCTGCTTTTCATACCACTGCTGGGTGCCCCTACCCCTGCCGCACGGCAGATGGACAGGTCATTGTCTCGCTTAGTTTTCTTCTTTTTTAAAAATCATTGAAACTTTCTTTATACATTATAACTTAATAACTGCATAAAATTTATCATAAAATGGCATTAAATGTTTTTTTTTTCTTTTGCTTAACCCTCTCTCTCCCCCCACCTTTGGTAATTCTTATTGACAGCCAAGGAGATCAAACCAGGAAATCCTAAAATAAATCAATCCTGAATATCCATGGGAAGGACTGATGCTGAACCTAAAGCTCCAACACTTTGGCCACTTGATATGAAGAGCTGACTCCCTGGAAAAACTAGATGCTGGGAAAGACGGAAGGCAAAAGGAGGAGGGGGTGGCAGAGGATGAGGCAGTTAGACAGCATCACTACTCAGTGGACGTGAATTTGAACAAACTCTGGGAGACAGTGGAGGACAGAGGTGCCTGGCATGCTACTGTCCATGGAGTTGCAAAGAGCTGGATGCGACTTAGTGACTGAACAACAAGAATATTGACGACCAAGTGTGTGTCCCACAGTGTCTGCCTGCTCATGAAATCACAGACTCAACTAGGGCCTTGCGCTTTTTTATTTTTGGTTTTTCTGGTCCACGCAGCCCAGCTTGCGGGATCACAGTCCCCCACCAGGTATTGAACCCAGGCCACAGTGAAAGCCCCGAATCCTAACCACTAGACTACCAGAGAACTCCCTGTAGAACTTTGCTGATGCAAATAAAAAGATAGCTGTGAAAAGAAGAGAAGCAAAAAGCAAAGGAGAAAAGGAAAGATATAAGCATCTGAATGCAGAGTTCCAAAGAATAGCAAGAAGAGATAAGAAAGCCTTCTTCAGCGATCAGTGCAAAGAAATAGAGGAAAACAACAGAATGGGAAAGACTAGAGATCTCTTTAAGAAAATCAGAGATACCAAGGGAACATTTCATGCAAAGATGGTCTCGATAAAGGACAGAAATGGTATGGACCTAACAGAAGCAGAAGATATTAAGAAGAGGTGGCAAGAATACACAGAACTGTACAAAAAAGATTTTCATGACCCAGATAATCACGATGGTGTGATCACTCATCTAGAGCCAGACATCCTGGAATGTGAAGTCAAGTGGGCTTTAGAAAGCATCACTACGAACAAAGCTAGTGGAGGTGATGGAATTCCAGTAGAGCTATTTCAGATCCTGAAAGATGATGCTGTGAAAGTGCTGCACTCAATATGCCAGCAAATTTGGAAAACTCAGCAGTGGCCACAGGACTGGAAAAGGTCAGTGCTCATTCCAATCTCAAAGAAAGGCAATGCCAAAGAATGCTCAAACTACCACACAATTGCACTCATCTCACAGGCTAGTAAAGTAATGCTCAAAATTCTCCAAACCAGGCGTCAGCAATACGTGAACCGTGAACTTCCTGATGTTCAAGCTGGTTTTAGAAAAGGCGGAGGAACCAGAGATCAAATTGACAACATCCGCTGGATCATGGAAAAAGCAAGAGAGTTCCAGAAAAACAGCTATTTCTGCTTTATTGACATGCCAAAGCCTTTGACTGTGTGGATCACAATAAACTGTAGAAAATTCTTCAAGAGATGGAATACCAGACCACCTAACCTGCCTCTTGAGAAATCTATATGCAGGTCAGGAAGCAACAATTAGAACTGGACATGGAACAACACACTGGTTCCAACTAGGAAAAGGAGTGCGTAAAGGCTGTATATTGTCACCCTGCTTATTTAACTTCTATGCAGAGTACATCATGAGAAACGCTGGGCTGGAAGAAGCACAAGCTGGAATCAAGATTGCCGGGAGAAATATCAATGACCTCACATATGCAGATGACACCACCCTTATGTCAGAAAGTGAAGAGGAACTAAAATGCCTCTTGATGAAAGTGAAAGAGGAGAGTGAAAAGGTTGGCTTAAAGCTCAAGATTCAGAAAACGAAGATCATGGCATCCGGTCCCATCACTTCATGGAAAATAGATGGGGAAACAGTGGAAACAGTGTCAGATTTTATTTTGGGGGGCTCCAAAATCACTGCAGATGGTGACTGCAGCCATGAAATTAAAAGACGCTTACTCCTTGGAAGAAAAGTTATGACCAACCTAGATAGCATATTCAAAAGCAGAGACATTACTTTGCCAACTAAGGTCTGTCTAGTCAAGGCTATGGTTTTTCCAGTGGTCATGTATGGATGTGAGAGTTGGACTGTGAAGAAGGCTGAGCACCGAAGAATTGATGCTTTTGAACTGTGGTGTTGGAGAAGACTCTTGAGAGTCCCTTGGACTGCAAGGAGATCCAACCAGTCCATTCTGAAGGAGATCAGCCCTGGGATGTCTTTGGAAGGAATGATGCTAAAGCTGAAACTCCAGTACTTTGGCCACCTCATGCGAAGGGTTGACTCATTGGAAAATACTTTGATGCGGGGAGGGATTGGGGGCAGGAGGAGAAGGGGACGACAGATGATGAGATGGCTGGATGGCATCACTGACTCGATGGACGTGAGTCTGAGTGAACTCCGGGAGTTGGTGATGGACAGGGAGGCCTGGCATGCTGTGATTCATGGGGTTGCAAAGAGTCGGACACGACTGAGCGACTGAACTGAACTGAACTGATGCAAATGACAATACTTTCTGTATCTTAACATTCATACTCAATGATAAGCCTATAGGGATTCCATAGACTTCCCTGGTGGTCTAGTGGTTAAGACTCCGTGTTTTCATTGCAGGGGGCATGGGTTCAATCCCTGGTCAGGGAACTAAGCTCCTGCATGCTCCAGGGTCAAAAAATAAAATAACACCAACCCCCTCAAAAAAAAAAAAAAACCTAAAAAATAAGGAGGGATGCCTTTAAGACCATTACTTAGCAAACAGTTAAGTAGAACCTTTCTGGGCCAGGTACTGTTTTAAATCCATTCTACAGAGTTACTCATTTAATCATCAAAACCCTGTGAAATAGGTACTAGTATTATGCCCTGTTTCACAAGTGAGGAAACTGAGGCCCAGAGAAATAAAGGCACATGCCCAAGTCACAACGTCAACATTTGAGGTCTGTCCCAGAGTGCTTATTCCTAGCCTCTATACCTTCCTCCTGCCTCTCCCCCACTGGAGGTGGGAGTACTGCTAGCTCAGAAGCAGTGGCTATACCATCATGCATTCCCTACTTGCCTGCAGTGCTCTGCCGCAGTGGATAGCATCTACACCAGGGGCTTACATTTCTGAGGGTGAGATTGCATGGGATGAGGAACAGTTGGGTCCAAGGGTATTTGCATTCCTTCCCCCCAACACCAGAAATGTTGCAGCCCATCAGTTGTGTGTGCAGAGAGAGCACCCCTATTCCAGAATGTCCCCCAGATGGCTGGGTGTAGAATACCCTATCATGCTTACTATGTATTTCCCTGGCTGCAGTGAAATTGAGCTTCTTTCCAGGCTTCTATTTCAGTAAACTGCTAAAACTTCAGCACTTTGGTCACTTTGCGAAGAGTTGACTCATTGGAAAAGATCTTGCTTCTGGGAAAGATTGAGGGGGTGATGGGGACGGAAGAGGATAAGATGATTAGAGAGCATCACCGACTCAATGGACCTGAATTTGCACAAACTCCGGGAGATAATGGAGGACAGAGGAGCCTGGCATGCTACAGTCCATGGGATCACGAGGAGTCGGACGTGACCTAGCAACTGAACAACAAAAACAAGAAGCCTTGGCAAAGTCACCCAGTGACCTTTCCTCCATGGTCTCTAAGGACCACTTCTTTTTTTTTGGCTGATCCCGTGACTGCTGCGGGATCCCAGCCATCAAAGCACCATGTCCTAACCACTGGACCATCAGGGAATTCCCTCCAAGGACAATTTTTATAGCCAACGACACCTGGAAATTTAAGAGGGGAAGGAATACAATAGATTTATCTTCTTTGTCGTATTCAAACTGTTTCTTACTTTTTATTTTGTTTTTAAATTCTCACTTTTTTTTTTTTTGGATGGATAATACATCATATCATTTAAATAGTGAGAGGTATGAAAAGGTACATTGGGAAAAGCTTCCCTTCTACCCCAGGTCCTAGCAATCTAATTCCTCCCCCCAAAAGCAAAGTTATGCTTCTTGTGATTTTTCTAGAGACATTTTATGCAATTACAAGGAAATACGAATATATATTGATTTCTTGTTTATACTCAAGTATTCTTGCCTGGAGAATTCCATGGACAGAGAAACCTAGTGGGCTACAGTCCATGGGGTCACCAAGAATCGGACATGACTGAGCGACTAACACACACACTTCTTTATACTCAAAGATAGCAGCAGACTATATACATGAGTCTGCATTGAACTTTTTCCATATAACTTTATATCCTAGACCTTATTCTGGACTGTGTTGCCACATAAGAGAGGCTGCATTGGCAAATTCGCTTTTTTTAAGCTGCATAGTACTCCTTGGTGTGGAAGTACTGTGATGTACTTGGCCAGTCTCTTAATGATGGATGTTTAGGTTTTCAATATTTGGCCATCACAAGCAATGCTACAGCGGGTAACATTATTCCTTCCACGTGTGAGCACATCTGATGGATAAATCCCAGGAAGTGCAATGGCTGGATCAAAGATGATGTGCATTCGACACTTTCATACAGATTGGCACGTTGTCCTCCATAGGGACAAGGCCAGTTTCCACCCCCATGGCCCTGAGGGGCATGAGCCAGCTATTTTCTCACCAGCACCCACCATTAGCCAACTCTGATCTTGCCAATCCCATAGGGGGAAACATGTATTCTCAGGGTAGCTATCTTTTGCATTTATTTTATGATGATAGAGGGTGAGCATTTTTTATCTTTATTTTTTATTTTATTTTTTCCAAAAGCATTGATTTTATTTATACAGACAGAGTCCTAACCATTTCAGTGGCAGCAAGAGTGGGAGAAGTTCCTTTTTCAATCGAGGGGCCCCCAAAATGTTGGTCTGATGTTACCAAACACACAGGCAAGTGGCGTCACGGATTTGGTAAACTAACTACAGTGTCTAGTCTCTCTCTGCTAGAGCAACAAGGTGAGCATCAATCTCAGCTTCTGTAAGAATCCTGAATTTAGGATTTTCGACTGTAACTACTCCAACTTCTATTTCTGAAGGTTTGAAATCAATTGATAGAACAGTAGACAGGCATGTAATCGCAGTTTCCACTGTTTGTGCAAAGGTCCAATCAAATTTCTTCTTTACTTTTTTTTCAAGGAAGCTGGTTGACTCAGTTTGTTTAACTCCTGCTGCAGTTGCTTTAAACCCACAGTAGTAATCTGCAGGATCACACTTGTACACCTGAGGGCCTTGCTCTTCATCTATACCAATTAACATCATACAACAACCAAGAGGCCTCATTTCAGCATTCTGTGTGTAGACCTGAGAATTCCACGGGAATTTCGTAACCATACTTGTATTTCCAATTAGCTGCCTCATAGCGTGCCCTCTGTACCTGGGATCTACTGTCAGCTGTCATTCCTGTCATCACACAGCCAATGTTTTCAGTTATCTTGAATAAGTGAGTCGCTGTGCTGGAATCCAGTAATTTGTCAGGTACTTTCTTCTGTGTGACAATCACTGCACAGTCTTTCCCTCTGACAGCTACTGATGGAAGGCCACCCTGGTTAATAGCCTTAAAAGCATATTCTACTTGGTAGAGCCATCCCTCGGGAGAAAAAATGGTAATGTGCCAGTCAAAACCAGCGCTGGAACCTCGGGACATGGTGCACCACTATTCCAAGCACAATCTCCCATTTTTTATCTTTAAAAGTCAGGGGCTTCCCTAGTGGCTCAGTGGTAAAGAATCCGCCTGCCAATGCAGGAGGCATGGGTTCAATCCCTGGTCCAGGAAGATCTCACATGCTGCAGAGCAACTAAGCCCAAGGACCACAACTATTGAGCCTGTGCTCCAGGGCCCGGGAGCCACAACCACTGAAGTGCCCATGCCTCGAGCCTGTGCTCAGCAACAAAAGAAGCCACCACAATGAGAAGCCTGTGTCCTGCAACTAGAGGGCAGGCCCTGCTCTGCACAACTAGAGAAAAGCCTGCTTAGCAACAAAGACCCAGCATAGCCAAAATAAAAATAATTAATTTTTTTAAAAAGGTCATTTGTATTTCTTTAGCATTCCCCTCATCTCCTTTGCATTATGGCTTAAAAAAATTTTTTTTATTTGACTACCCTAGGTCTTAGGTGAAGCTGCACCAGGTCGTAGCTGAAGCTTCAATATTTTGGCCATCTGATGCGAAGAGCTGTCTCATTGGAAAAGACCCGAATGCTGGGAAAGATTGAGGGCAGAAGGAGAAGGGCATGACAGAGGATGAGATGGTTGGCTGGCATCACCGACTCAATGGACACGAATCTGAGCAAACTCCAGGAGACAGTGAAGGACAAGGAGGCCTGGCATGCTGCAGTCCATGGGGCCACAAAGAGTCTGACGCAACTGAGTGACTGAAAACTAACAACAAGGTCTTAGTTGTGGCATGCGGGATCTAGTTCCCTGACCAGGAATCAAACCAGGGCCCCCTGCACTGGGAGCCTGGAGTCTTAACTGCTGGGCCACCAGGGAAGTCTCATCATTGCTTTTTATTTGAAAAGCCACAGATATTTGTGCAAGAAAGTAGTGAAAATATAAAGGAGAAAATCAAAAGCACTTTCATAGTGCGCCTGGAGAACCACTGTTGGCCTTTTGGCAATACCGTATCGGGGTTCTCATTCTCCATAAAGAACAATAGAAACAAATCCATTGTGTGGAGAGCAGAGAAAACAAGGACTCAGGGAAACTGGCAAGCAGGCCAGTGTCCACCCATGGGAGGCAGGTCTGCAGGCATGCACGGAGGGTAATGAGGGGCCAGGGGGTCCTGCTTCAACTCCCCACCCTCCCAAAGGGAAAGGGTGTGATCCATCCATCCATCCATCCATCCATCCATGCATTCATTTGGTGAGAAATTGTCTCTGCCAGACCTAGGCTCGGCATCGGGGACACTGGCTTGTGGGGACAGATGACAAGGCTCTGCTCTTGGAACACCCTGCCCAGGGAGCAAGAGAAGAGTGAAGAATGAAACTTGCAGAAAACAAAGATTTGCGATCTCTGTTTAAAGCCTGTAAGGGACAGGAGGCTGGGGACCCAAGAGGGAGAGAGACAGCTTGGGGCCACACAGCAGGTCAGCAAAAGCATCATGCTGGGCTATCTAGACTCAGATCTGCCTGAGTTACTGCTCTCTCTCCTGCCTCATCGCGACAGCTGGCAAAGACTTCAGGACTTGGTCTTGGCCAAGCTCATGCTCACAACTTTTACCTCTGCCTGAAACACCTTTCCCCTAAACTTTTCCTCTTTGGTCTTTTGGGTGGGTTCCTTTAGCATTTATCCCTGGGACTTGGATTGCAATCTCTTTTTAATCCTCACAAGAATTACAGGAATGAAAGATTATCTCCATTTGACAGGTGGCAAAATGGAGGCTCACAGAGGGTAAGCAACTCATTCAGAGTGAGCTAGTGTGTGACAGAGCTAAGACACAAAGCCAGATTTGCTGGCTTTAGAACCTGCCCCAACTCGCCACCACTAGTCTGGTGGTTAATCTCTGCTGTCGATACGCTGTGTGACCTTTGGCAATTTGCTTCCTATTTCTGATTTTGTCTTGACTTGCAGTCTTCTTAATAGGACAAGGCTGAAATGAGTTCTGTCCCATCTCATAATTTCTAGGGGAGGGTGAGTCTTGATGATGCCAAGAGTCTCCAAAGGCACTCCAGAGAGCCAGGACTAGAGGGGTTCTGCTGCCCATTCCCCACCCCCACCCAGGGTTCTGTGAAGATCAGAGGAAGTTCAAGCTCTTTGGCAGGTTTATGTAGAAGACTAGCATTCAGAAGGGAGGGTACATTTCCAGTGGCCACATCCAGATTCAGACCCTCTGATACATAAGGACTCCCCTCACCTCTGAATGTCAGCGTATATCAGGGACCTACATGGAAATTCTTTTCTGTCTCTGGGTGAGAAGAAACTTGCCTTAAACAGAATTCCATATCCTCAGTGGGGCAGCCTCTCCTTATCCTCACCCCAACTCTGGCTCCAGACGTGTGAATGAATTTAGTGTATTAGGAGGGCAGCAGACCTTAAAAATGGTCCTCCCTCTGACCCTGCAGTTCTACTGCTTCTAAGGTTGACCCCGCGGAAACAAACAACTGGAACTGTGCTCCGGGCCCCACGTGCTGTTTATCACCCTCCATCTGGAGCGGCAGGTGACACGGTTGATGACCTGATGACTCCCTTCTTCCTGAAACCCTTTGTTCTCAGCTTCCCGGACACCTCCCTCCCGGTCCTCCTACTTCCTGGCTGGGTGAGCCCTGCTGGCTCTGCGTTCTCCCCTCCAACCTCCTCCCAATGGCAGCCAGGGACTCACGCCCCTCTCCCCGAGGTGGTCCCTGCTGTCCCTGGTCACATGTCAAATATGTGACCATGTTTGACTTTCAAATGTCCATCTTTGCTGGCTACCAACATGAGCGCCTGGTGACCTCTCAGCATCTGCAGGCATCTCAGCTGCTCCCCAGGGCTTTTCAGTTTGGAGAACAGCTCCACCCAGGGGGCTCAAGTCTAAAGCTAGGCCTTGGGCTTCCCTGGTGACTCAGGGGTAAAGAATCCACTTGCCAATGCTTGAGACACGGCTTGATCCCTAACTCAGGAAGATCCCACATGGAGCAACTACTGAACCCGTGCCCTAGAGCCTGGGAGCTGCAACTACTGAGCTCACGCATCACAACTACTGAAGCCCCCATGCCCTAGAGCCCATGCTCTACAAGAGCATCTGCCGCAATGAGAAGCCCACGCGCTGCAGCTAGTGAGTAGCCCCTGCTTTCACCGCAACTGGAGAAAAGCAACCAAGACCCAGCACAACCATAAATAAATACAATTATAAAAGTAAACAAACAAAGCTAGGCCTCACTGCCATCCCTCCAGGCCCAGGCCATCACTACTGGTCTAACCTATTGCCTCCTTGCTGTTGTTCCTCTTGACCCCTACAACCGCAATTGTTTCCCCCTTTTTTAAAATTTTTTGTCTTTTTTTGGCCATGCCACATGACATGGAGGATCTTAGTTCCGCAACAAAAGATCAAACCCACACCCCCTGCATTGCCAGTGTGGATTCTTAACCACTGGACCACCAAGGAAATCCCTGTTTAAATCATTAAAAAAAAAAAAAAAAAAAAAACAGATCTCCTCTCTCCTGCTTCAAATCTCCCCATGGATTCTCACTGCACTTAGGATGAAGTCCAAACTTTTGATCTTACCATTGCCCCCAGCCCTGCTGGTCTCCTCTGATTCTCAAACTACCAAGCTCATGCCCACCTTTGTGGAAGTCCACACCTACTGAGCACTTAGCATGAAAGGTATTCATTTAATCCTCACAGCAGCTTGAGGAGTACTGTGATTATCCTCCTTATGAAGATGGGAAATTGAGGCAGAGGGGCTGCTCAGCCAGCCCGAGGTCATACAGAGTGAGCACCGGCAGAGCCTCAGGGCCTTTGCACTGGGATTCCCTCTGTCCGGAATGATCTTCCCCCTAAAGTTCACGTGACTAACTCATGATCATTTCAGATCTCTGATCAAATGTCCCCTTGCCACATTCTTGCCATCTACCCTTTTGTACCTTTTAGATTTTAAACCATGTGACTGTATCAGCATTTCAAAATAAATGTTTTCTAACAGAGCATTGTAAATTTTGATATAAGAAGCTTGTTAAGGGAACAAACCTTTTGATGACTCAGTATGGACACTGGGATCCCATTTTTGTTCAAATAATTACAATTTAGAAACTAGCCTGGGCATTTTTCTCCTAAAAGGTAACTATGATTAGCTCTGAGAGGTAAGGCTAGAAGTGACTTTTTTATAAGTATATATATATATATATATATTTTTTTTTCCTGTTAAAAAAATTTTATTTAGAGGTGACTGTTACCTTCCTTTTGCTTGTATGTATTTTAAATTTTTCCCCTGGTAACATGCCTAAGTGGGAAACAGAATGAATGATTCCTTCCATGTTAGGTGACTAGCACTTCAGAGCTCTACTGTTTTTTTGTTTTTAAGATTTTTTGATGTGGCCATTTTAAAAGTCTTTATTGAATTTGTTACAATATTGCTTCTGTTTTCTATTTTGGGGTTTTTTTTTTTTTGCCACGAAGCACGTGGGATCTTAGTTCCCCTACCAGGGATCGAACGCTCACCCCTGCATTGGAAGGCGAAGTCTTAACCACTGGACTTCCAAGGAAACCCCTCAGAGCTCTTCTTGATCAACATTCCTGGTCAGCAGCTGGGGACACTGAGGCCCAGCAAGGGGCCAGAACTGACCTGGAAGCAGGTGTGGCTCCCAGATGCTCCTGGGAAGCTTCTGGGGTCCCCACTCATAGCCAAGAAGGCCTTTCAAAGGGCACCTGGTGTGTGGCGTGGAGCCTTGAGGCGGGACATGCCACTGAAAGGCTGGCTTCAGTTCCGCCACCTCCCCAAAGGGCCTGAGTGGTCTCTGAGCTGGCCGATCCTTTCTTTGCTCAAACCTGAGAGCAGATTGCCAATTTTCATAGAGGCAAAAAAAAAGTGTGTAACATGTTTTCTCAGTTTATGACACTCTGCAACCATGACTGTCCTTGGCACCTTCTCCCTGGAGATAAGATTTACAGAGCCTCCTCCTTGCCTGGTGCTGTACTGAGCCCATTTTACAGGTGAGAAAACAGAGGACAGGAGGCAAGGAATCACCTGGGAAGGTCGCCAACTAGCAAGTCGGTTCAAGGATTCAGCTCAGTTCCAGCTCTTTTTGATTCCAAATTTAGCCCCTCTGATCAAGCTAGGGAAACCCTGGCTAGTTTTTTTTTTTTTTTTTGGTAACATGGGTTTTCTTAAATAACAATACAAGTTCTTCCTAGATATCAGCACTGTGCAAGGACTTTTACACACATCTGTCTCCTTTGATCCTCATACCCACAACGTGAGGGAAGGTGTGTTCTGGGACCCATTTCTCAGGGAAGACAACAAAGGTCTAACAGGGGAAGTGGTGTACTCATTCACAGGGGTCTGTAATACCAGGCCTCCCAAAGGACATGAGTTTGAGCAAACTCTGGGAGATAGTGAAGGACAGGGAAGCCTGGCGTTCGGCAGTTCGTGGGGGTGACAAAAAGTTAGGCACAACTTAGTTACTGAACAGCAACCGTCGTGCACCCCAGGCATCCCTGGACCCTGCCCACAGCTGCCCTGTGTCCTTGGGGTGCCTGGTCATCTGGCCAACTAACTGGGCTCTGGCCTTGAGCCGGCTCTCAGTTCAGAGGGAGATGAGAAGCCCTGCAAAATGCCATTACTCCCCAGCCCAGGAGGCCACCCCTGGTGAGGGGACCACCCTGTGTGTCAGGCCACCTCCCCTCTCTAGAGTCCTGGCCTCAAGAGCCAGGGGACCTGGCTGACCTTGAAGAAGCCATAACCCCCACCCCCTGGCTTCTGGGGCTGCTCCTCTGTTGCTGGGTGGAAGGTCCTCTCTGTCAGGGGTCAGGGGGAAGCGGCCAGCCTGGTGTGCAGCCCAGTGGCTGAGCTGGCTGAGCCACAACAGCCGTGCGATCCTCACAGGGCCTCGCACAGCCATCCCGAGAGGGAGGGAGGCAATCTTGTGGTGCCCATTCTACAGAGGAGGAAACTGAGGCTCAAAGAGGCTAAGCAACTTGTCTAGTGTCTATAGACTCACATAGTACAGCCTGGGGTTCCCACCCCTAGCTCTAGCTGGTCCCCTCCAAGGATGATTCTGCCGCTTCTGAGCTGGTGGTCTCCTTGCCCCCTGAAACCCTGTCTCCTCATCTGTAAAGTGGGGGTCACAGTCCTGCCGGCCTCAGAGGTCTGGAGGTGAGTAGGAAGGGGGGTGCTGGGCCCAGAGCATAGGGCAAGGGCTCCACACATGGATGAGGTTAGCACACGACTGGGCAACTTCCCTTTCACTTGTCACTTTCACGCATTGGAGAAGGCAATGGCAACCCACTCCAGTGTTCTTGCCTGGAGAATCCCAGGGATGGGGGAGCCTGGTGGGCTGCAGTCTATGGGGTCGCACAGAGTCGGACACGACTGAAGTGACTTAGCAGCAGCAGCAGCAGAAACCTTCAACAGGCCAAGTCCTTACAAGCTCCTACTCACACCTTCCAGATCTTTAAAATGAAGACAGTAATGGTCTCAGATCATCGAAAACAGACAACAGTGGGCATAGGGCCCAGCAGGTAGAAAGCACTTTGATCAATAGTGCCACTGTTATTATCATTATTAAAATAGAGCTGACCACTCTTTCTCATAGATCAGTCCAGAGAGTTAAGTCAGACGAAACCCGGTCTGTAAACGGGGCCTGGCTCACAGGAGGACCCTCAAGGCCACCTCGGCCGCCTCCCACGCCTGCTGCCCAGTCCTCCTTCAGAGCTTCCCATCCCCACACTGGGTGGGGGGTTCTGTGGAGCCTCCCGTTGGTGAAAAGGGAGCTGTGAGGCCCATGGGGTTGGGAGCCCTGGACCACCCCAGGCCTTCAGAACAAGGTGTAGGATGACAAGGCTTTTTCCTTGGGTCTCCGCAAAGTATGATCATTGCTAATGGCTTGGATCCCTGAAGTCTATCTACACTCATCGCACAGAAGGTAGCCTTAGGGAAGAAGGCTGCCTGTCCAAGGTCACTGTGTTCTCCTACCTGGAAGGAGGCAGTTTTAGCCGAGAGAGGACACCCGGATAGGCCTGGCTCCTCCATGGCTGCTTCCCACCAGAGCTTCTCAGTCACTGGCCAGCAAGTAGCCAGAGGCCTGGCACCTCTCATCCCTGGGCTTCCCGCTCCCCCACCGGATGGGGCACAGAGTGACCCACGGGTGTGGGTACCTCTGCCAAGCCTGCCCTGGGCTGGGCCACAGAGGGGCGGGGGAGCTGGAGGGATTCCCAAGACCTGGCCTTCTCCCACCCTGGCCTTGAGGGAGCGTGCCTGGGTGGGTGGGCAGGGGCCTGAGAGAAGATCTCACCTGATAGGCCTCTGCTTTCATCCTGGGATCAGCCCAGGGATCTCTCAGCCTCCCTGCCGGATTTCTGATCGCAGGACTAAGTCAGAATCTTCCTGTGAGTTAAATAACAACCCGGTGGAGGTTAAAGGTGAGCAGGCAGAAGGGAGTACTAGGGAGGGGGCATTTGGAGACTTCCGGGCCTTGAGGCTGGGCTTCGTGCCCAGTGGGGCTGGTTTTATCTGCCTTCTCTTATCGCAGCCTACCTCCCCTTACCGTTAAGGCTGTTTGCCCTGGCCCTGCCCGGCTGGGATCCCTGGCGAGGAGGGAGAGGCCCCAGGGCTGCCCTTGACCTAAGGCGTCCAGGCCTGCTGTGGGGAGGGCTGAGTCTCCAAATCATTTGATCAGAAAGACGCCAGGACACAGACCCAGTCCTCGGCCTATGGGTGACACCGAGGGCCCAGCCGAATGAGCCGGTGCAGGCCTTTCCCGTTTCCCCGGCCTCTCCAGTCGTCCACCAGACCACTGGCTGACTCGCTCTAGTGTTTAGGAGACTCCCAGGTGCCAGGCTGCCTCAGGTGTTGCCCCCATGAGGCCCTGCCCTCTGAGAGCATTTATTCCCGGCTACACACCTCCCTTCACAGGTGGGGATGACACTTATATCACCCCAGGGTTCAAGGATAAAGGGGATTAGACTCACACCTGCCGACTTCATCTCAGCCTCCTTTCTGGGGTGTTCTATGGGGAAATGAAGGGTGGGGAGAGACAGGAGCCAGAAGCTCCAGGGTTTAGAACCTGTTTTGGTTGTTTAGAATCCACCCGCAATGCGGGAGACCTGGGTTTGATCCCTAGGTTAGGAAGATCCCCTGGAGAAGGGAAAGGCTACCGACTCCAGTATTCTGGCCTGGAGAATGCCATGGACGGTATAGTCCATGGGGTCACAAAGAGTCGGACACGACTGAGTGACTTTCACTTGGTTGTTTTTATTTTAAGTTTAGATTTTTTTTTTTTTAGCTGTGGTGCGTCTTCATTGTTGCACTCTGGTTGCGGCAAGTGGGGGCTACTCTCCATTGCAGTAATGCGGGCTTCTCATCATGCTGGCTCCTCTTGTTGAGAAGACCCTGGGCTCTAGGTGTGTGAGGGCTCAGTGGTTATGGTGCTCGGGCTTGGTTGCTCCAAGGCATGTGGAATCTTCCTGGACCAGGGATGGAACCCGTGTCCCTTGCATTGCAAGCCTGATTCTTAACCTCTGGACCACAGGGAAGCCCTGGTTGTTTTTAAAATATAGTTTAATTGCATGAGTAAAAATATTATTTCAGGAAATATGAAAAAACACAGAGAAGCATAAAGGACAGTGCTAGGAGCACAGTCCCTCAGTCATGTCTGACTCTTGGCGACCCCATGGACTTTAGCCTGCCAGGGTCCTCTGTCCATGGGATTCTCCAGGCAATAATATTGAAGTGGGTTGCCATGCCCTCCCAGGAGATCTTCCCGACCCAGGGATTGAACCTGCATCTCTTATGTCTCCTGCATTGGCAGGCTGGTTCTTTACCATTAGCACCACCTAAAGGCCAGAATCACAACGGTGTGATCACTCACCTAGAGCCAGACATCCTGGAATGTGAAGTTAAGTGGGCCTTGGAAAGCATCACTGCGAAAAAAGCTAGTGGAGGTGGTGGAAATCCACCTGAGCTATTTCAAATCCTGAAAGATGATGCTGTGAAAGTGCTGCACTCAATATGCCAGCAAATTTGGAAAACTCAGCAGTGGCCACAGGACTGGAAAAGGTCAGTTTTCATTCCAATTCCAAAGAAAGGCAACGCCAAAGAATGCTCAAACTATTGCACAATTGCACTCATCTCATATGCTAGTAAAGTAATGCTCAAAATTCTCCAAGCCAGGATTCAGCGATACGTGAACCATGAACTTCCAGATGTTCAAGCTAGTTTTAGAAAAGGCAGAGGAACCAGAGATCAAATTGCCAACATCCGCTGGATCATGGAAAAAGCAAGAGAGTTCCAGAAAAACAGCTATTTCTGCTTTATTGACTATGCCAAAGCCTTTGACTGTGTGGATCACAATAAACTGTAGAAAATTCTTCAAGAGATGGGAATACCAGACCACCTGACCTGCCTCTTGAGAAATCTATATGCAGGTCAGGAAGCAACAGTTAGAACTGGACATGGAACAACAGACTGGTTCCAAATAAGAAAAGGAGTACATCAAGGCTGTATATTGTCACCCTGCTTATTTAACTTCTATGCAGAGTACATCATGAGAAACGCTGGGCTGGAAGAAGCACAAGCTGGAATCAAGATTGCCGGGAGAAATATCAATGACCTCACATATGCAGATGACACCACCCTTATGTCAGAAAGTGAAGAGGAACTAAAAAGCCTCTTGATGAAAGTGAAAGAGGAGAGTAAAAAAGTTGGCTTGAAGCTCAAGATTCAGAAAACGAAGATCATGGCATCTGGTCCCATCACTTCATGGCAAATAGATGGGGAAACAGTGGAAAAAGTGTCAGACTTTATTTTTTTGGGCTCCAGAATCACTACAGATGGTGATTGCAGCCATGAAATTAAAGGATGCTTACTCCTTGGAAGGAAACTTATGACCAACCTAGATAGAATATTGAAAAGCAGAGACATTACTTTGCCAACAAAGGTCCGTTTAGTCAAGGCTATTATTTTTCCAGTAGTCATGTATGGATGTGAGAGTGGGACTGTGAAGCAAGCTGAGTGCCGAAGAATTAATGCTTTTGAACTGTGGTGTTGGAGAAGACTCTTGAGAGTCCCTTGGACTGCAGGGAGATCCAACCAGTCCATTTTAAAGGAGATCAGTCCTGGGTGTTCTTTGGAAGGAATGATGCTAAAGCTGAAACTCCAGTACTTTGGCCACCTCATGTGAAGAGTTGACTCACTGGAAAGACTCTGATGCTGGGAGGGATTGTGGGCAGGAGGAGAAGGGGACGACAAAGGATGAGATGGCTGGATGGCATCACCAACTCGATGGACGTGAGTCTGAGTGAACTCCAGGAGTTGGTGACGGACAGGGAGGCCTGGTGTGCTGCGATTTGTGGGGTCACAAAGACTCGGACACGACTGAGCAACTGAATTGATCTGAACTGAACTGAAAGGACAGAAACACCTCGAATAACCATGGATAATGTTTTAGTGTGATTGCTTCCATTTTTCTTACAAAAGAGCGGAAGCAGGAGATACTGGGTTCGCCAAGAAGTTCATTCGTTTTTTTCCATACGGTCTCATGGTAAAACCTGAATGAACTTTCTGGCCAACTCAGTATTTTGTAACCTGCTCTTTCTACCTGTTGTCTTTGGAATGTCTTCCTGTCACAGTGCATATACTTCTTGTCCTTTTGCATGGTCACCCAGCATCCTGTCACAGGACCCTGCTCTATCTGTGCCGCCGAGATCCTGGGCAACAGCGTAGCATCAGCTGTCAGCTTGTTAGAGGTGCCCCACACAGACCCGTGAGCCAGTGATTGGCTATGTGCTGACCTTGCGGGAGTGCTGCTCTAACTTACTGAAGCTGATGGGGGCTCATGGTTTTCCACAAGCAAAGTTGCCCTGAACCTCATGGACGAATCGGGCAGAGGTGGCATAGAAGAGGGTGGGGCACAATCTTTGAGGTTACAGCCTTGGTGTGGCCACAGTACCCTGGGCCACATGGCTCTTCTGTGTTCAGGACAAGAATTAACAGGCATCCTCTCCTGCTGGGCATTCTATGATGCGCTGGCTCCCATCTTAGAATATGCAAGACCAGCTCCTTTCCTGACCCTCCTGCAGTAGATTGTTCTACTTCTTGTCTTTGGTTCCTCTCCTCCTGTTCTCCAGGGATCCTACGGCTCCCAGAGGGGTTTCATCTGAAACAATCCACCCAGTGGCTCTTGCCAAGGTCACCACTGAGGTCAGCATGGCTAAACCTGATGGTCAGTCCTCACCCTTATTTCCTGGGCCTATCAGCAGCACTTGTCTAAGTGATCGATCCTATGTCTCAAAAACACCCTCTATCTCTTTAGCTCCTGGATCCCACTCTTCTTACAGGCTCCCTCTCTCTTTTTTTGGCCTTGCTGCCTGGTTTGCAGGATCTTAGTTCTCCAAACAGGGATCGAACCCTCGGCCTGGCAGTGAAAGCGCCAAGTCCTAACCACTGGGTTACCGTGGAATTCCCTCTATGATCTCTTCTTCTTTTTTAAAGAGTATGACTTTTTATTTTTAAGTCTTTATTGAATTTATAACAGTATTGCTTTTTTTTTTTTTGGTTGCACCAGGCCTTCATTGCTTTGTCTGGGCTTTTTCTAGTTGCAGCAAGTGGGGCTCCTCTTCACTGTGGTGTACGGGCTTCTCATTGCAAAGTCTTCTCTTGTTGACAAGCACAGGCTCTAGGCGCTCAGACTTGGGCAGTGGCAGCACGTGGGCTCAGTGATTGCGGCGCTGGCTCAGTAGTTGTGGCACACGGGCTTCGTTGCTGTGCTCCATGCAGAATCTTCGAGAACCAGGGGTCAAACCCTTGTCCCCTACATTGGCAGGTGGATTCTTATCCACTGCACCACCAAGGAAGTCCTGCTCCTGTCTTTTGTTTGTTTTTATGTTTTGTGTTTTTTGGCCACAAGGCATGTGGGACTTTAGATCCCCAACCTGCACCCTCTGCATTGGAAAGTGGTCTCAGTCACTTGACTGTCAGGCAAGTCCCCGATGGTCTCTGATTTTTTTAAAAGAGTAACTCTTTTATACAGTTATTTATTTTTGGCTGTACTGGGTCTTCCTTGCTGGGTGGGCTTCCCTCTAGTTGCGGTGATCAGGAGCTACTTTCTAGTTGCAGTGCTAGGGTGTCTCATTGAGGGGTGACTTCTCTGGTTGGGGAAGACTTGCTGTAGGGTGTGAGGACTTCACTAGTCACAGCACGTGGGTTCAGTACTTGCGGCCCTCGGGCTCTAGAGCACAGGGTAACAGTTGTGTCACACGGGCTAAGTTGCTCCAAGGCATGTGGGATCTTCCTGGATCAGGGATTGCCCCAGTGTCTCCTGCAGGTGGGTTCTTTACTGTTGAGCCATCAGCGAAGCCCCCTCTGGTCTCTTATTTCGTCTGTGGTTGTCCTCAACTCCCTGATGACACTGAATCCTGGAGTGTCCCAGTGGGCCTCGTCTCTTCTCCCCTCTGCCTGTGATGGGAGTTTAAAAGCCAACTGCGAGTTCTGACAACTCCCAAATTTTGTGTGTGTCTAGACTTTGGGGGGCCCTGAACTAGACACCAGATGTATACCTGCCATCTCAGCCTGGATGCTGCAGCCCTCTCCGTCTTGGGAGTGGCAGAAAGTTTATAGGCCCAGTTCTGTTCTAACTCTTGAGAGGTTTCATTCAGGCTTGTCTGTTCGTGGGATTCTCCAGGCAAGAATACTAGAATGGGCTGCCAAGCCCTCCTCCAGGGGATCTTCCTGACCCACGGATTTAACCCAAGTCCCTTACATCCTGACCCAGGGATTGAACCCGAGTCTCCTGCATTGACACACTGGTTTTTTACCACTAGTGCCACCTGGGAAACCCATAGTTGAGTTACAGTGTTGTATTACTGCTATACAGGAAAGTGACTCAGTTATACATGTATATACATTCTTTTTCATATTCTTTTCTGTTATGGTTTATCGGAGGAAATTGAAGATAGTTCCCTGTGCTATACAGTAGGCTCTTTTTGTTTATCCATTCTACATATACTAGTTTGCATCTGTTAATCCCAAACTCCCAATCCAAGTCTCTCCAACCACTCTCCGTCTTGGCAACCACTAGTCAATTCTCTACGGCCCAGATTCCATTTCTATTCCATAGGTGAGTTCATTAGCGTCATCTTTTAGGTTCCACATGTAAGTGGTATCATCTGGTATTTGTCCGACTTTTCTTAGTATGATATTCTCTAGTTGCATCCCTGTTGCAGCAACTGGCATTATTTTCTGCTTTATCCGTTCAGTTGCTCAGTTGTGGCTCTTTGCGACCCCACGGACTGTAGCACGGCCGGCTTTCCTATCACCAACTCTCAGAGCTTGTTCAAACTCATGTCCGTTGAGTTGGTGATGCCATCCAACCATCTCATTCTCTGTTGTCCCCTTCTCCTTCTGCCTTCAATCTTCCCCAGCATCAGGGTCTTTTCCAATAAGTCAGTTCTTAACATCCGGTGGCCAAAGCACTGGAGCTTCAGCTTCAGTCCTTCCAGTGAATATTCAGGACTGATTCCCTTTCGGATGGCCTGGCTGGGTCTCCTGATGGCTGACCAGTCTCACTGTGCATGTGCACGTCTTCTTTATTCATTATCTGTTGATGGACATTAGGTTGTTCCATGTCCTGGCTATTGAACATAGGAGTGCATGTCTTTTTGAATAATTTCATCTGGATATATGCCCAGGAATGATTGCTGGATCATACGGTCATTTTATTTTTAGTTTTCTGAGGAAACTCCATACTGTTGGTTTTTTTTTTAATAATTTTATTTTTGGCTGTACTGGGTCTCTGTTGCTACTGGGCTTTTCTCTAGCTGCGCTGAGTGGGGGCTCCTCTCTAGCTGCACCGTAACTTCTAGCTGCAGAGCAATGGTTTCTCTTGTTGCGGAGCGCAGGCTCTAGGGCACATGGGCTTAGCGGCTGTGGCTCCCGCGCTCGAGAGCACAGGCACCATAGTTGTGGCGCAGAGGCTTAGTTGCTCCACAGCATATGGCATCTTCCCAGATCAGGGATTGAACCTGTCTCCTGCACTGGCAGGCAGATTCATTACCATTGAGCCACCAGGGAAGCCCCATAGTTTTCCACTGTTCTCTTTTTAAATCAGATTGTGGGAATTCCCTGGTGGTCCAGCAGTTAAGGCTCTGTGTTCCCACTGCAGTGGGGCATGAGTTCTATCCCTGGTCAGGGACCTAAGATCCTGACTACCATGCGGTGCCATCAAAAAATAAAAAAAAACTTGGATATTTTTTAAAATCACCAGATTGTGTTCCTCTCTGTACAGCGCTCTCTGAAGGTTTCCTAAGCTTGGGGCTAGAATAGATTCTCCCTAAGCGTCCGGAAGGAACCAACCTTGCCGATGACAACTCCAGATTTCAGACTTTCTCCTCAGAACAGAGAGAGTAAGTTGGTTATTCTAAGCCGCTGTTTGGCAGCCCCAAAAATCGAATAGGCTAGTCATGACCTTTTTCTTTCTTTCACTTGCCTTTTGTGAAGCTGTGACCCAGGTTAGTACCTACTAGGAAAGGACAGTTCAGGTAAAAGGCTTTGCCAACCTTTTTTTCCCAGGTCCCCTTTAAGAGGCCTCCACTGGACAGAAGGTAGAAAGTGCTTCACATGTGCCCATCTCAGATTTCAGACTCACAGAGTGTGCTGTTCCTGAGTGTCCCAGCTCAGAGCCCACACGGTCCAAGCTTCTGTTAACTGTTCCGTCCTCCTGCCCGCCTGCCACCCTCACTCAAGCTACCGCCACCTCCGCAAGGCCTGGAGACCCTTCAGCTCTCCTGCTCATTTCTTCTCGCCACTCTCTGGCCAGCAGCCTGAGGCCTCCTGCAGGTTACAGATCTGTTGTCATTCCACTGGCTAGAAGCCTCTCCAGCCTCCTGCAGTTGGAAGTCAAGTCTGGACACATCTGTCAGCTAAGGCAGACTCTGCCCCGCTGGGTCACCACTGCAGGTGCGGCTCACAGAAGGTCTCCCCTGTTTCCTCCTCAGCTGACTGAGTCCCGTTTCTCATCTGTCTCCCTGCTTTCTCTGACACTGAGTGGAGAGGAGAATAAGGGAGCATCATGGTACCTGCCGCTTGGGTACTCAAGAGAAATAAACAAGAGACAGAAGTCCCCTGAAGGGATGTCAGGGGACATGAACTGGGACAAAGGGAAGTACCACGTCCTGACAAATCAAGTCTCAGTGGTCAGCTACAGGGTTAAGAGCTGGCGCTCTGAACACAGAACACAGCACACAGCCGTTTACTGAAAAAGAGTCAACTTTAATTGTAACTGACCAGCCTGTACCCAGGAATGTCTCTGAACAATCAAACAAAATCAACACGATAAAACTGTCCTATCAAAGAAACCAATAGCTTCCGTCGGCCCCAGAGATTCTGAGGGCTAGGCTGAGAGCAGCCCGTTCCCATTCCTGAGGCTGGTTCTGTGCCCCACAGAAGTTTCTCATCCCACAGGGAGGGCCGGGGTCGGTGAGGGACCAGTCCCCTCCTTCCAGCATGCTGGGGTCTCTCAGAGTCACCGGTGGGGCGTGCCTTTCCCCCCACCCCAGTCCTGTCCTAAGGTAAAGGGAGACCCCCTGGGCATCACTGCCAAAGCCAGGGAACAAGGTGAGGCAGCTCAGGTGCCTTCCTGGACTCTCCACCGAAGTTTTACTCCAGTCTGCTCGGTTGGTGCCCGATGCCCAGGGTGCGGATTAAATAAGATATGCGCTAGAGGAAAAACTCACATGCCCCATAATCTCCACGCTGCAAGTCACAGAGCAGAAGGAAAAAAACCAAAACCACGGCCCTAACGAGAAGCAATAGCAGCCAGCCCTCAGAAGACGCGCTCAAACTCCGTCTGGTTGGTGGTGGCAGGATTCCGGCTCTGGTTGGTTGACTGCTGGGTGATCTGGCTGCCCTTCCGGCGTGGAGGTGCCAGGTACTCGAACATGGATGTCAGGTGGGTGGACAGCATGCCCTTGAGGTCCGAGGGCATGGGGTCGGACCAGAAGAAGTCGTGGTTGAGGGCGTCATCACTGTCGATGCGCTGGGCGGGGTCCAGCACCAGCAGCTTGTCGATGAGGTCCAGCGCGTAGGGGTCTCGCACGTAGGCCTTCAGCCTGTCCTTCACCTTCCGCTTCTGGCCCTTGACCAGCTCCACTTTCTCAAATAGCTCGTACTTATCCACATTTGGCCACACCTGGGGCAGGGGGGAGGCATGGAAAGAGGGGGAAGACTAGTTCAGCAGGGTATGTGGCTGATCCACTGGTCAAGTACGTAGTGACTGGATACGTCTCTGTTCAGGACTTCCCTGGTGATCCGATGGTTAAGAACTGCCTACCAATGCAGGGGACACGGGTTCGATCCTTGGTCTGGCAAGATTCCACATGCCATGAAGCAACTAAGCCCGTGTGCCACAACGACTGAAGCCCGGGTCTAAAGCCAGTGCTCTGGAGCAAGGTAAGCCCCCCGCACTGCAACTAGGGAAAGCTCAGGTGCAGCAGTGAAGATCCAGAGCAGCCAAAAATAACTAAGTAAATACGTACAACTTGCTCAGATGCTTCCAGACCACCCCAGAGCCCTCTGCAGCCAAAGCAGCAGTAACCACAGATGGGACACAGGCACTGAATACCAGACCCTTTGGCGTGAATCGCCTGGGAGATGTGTGCCAAGTGTGACAGAACCACAGATGTCCCACGGCACAGATCAGCTCTGAGGCGAGGCGCTCAAGACACCTTGCCGGAAAACCCCAGGAACCGGGGACGCAGCCCAGACCTGACGTCGCCATGGCTAACAGCAGACTGTGACCCTCCACCAGCCGCCTGTCCAGGTCAGGGCTTTGCCTCCGTTCCGTGCGCCCCTCCTCCCCTGCCAGGGAGCCTCCCCCACCCCTCTCGGAGGTGTGTGGCCTGGCGGGGGGCCCCAGGAGGCGGGCTGCGACGCACCTCGGGGGTGATGGAGCCGCAGAGCTGGCTGATGAGGGCGAGCTGGTGCTGCTCCGTATTGCCCTGCATGATGGGGCTACGGGTCCACATCTCCGCCATGATGCACCCAGCACCCCACAGATCAATGGGGGGGCCGTAGTCCCGCTCCCCTGGGAACAAGAGCACACCAGGGAGGGCCCCCTGAGCCCCACGGCCTCCTGAGAGGCCACGCCCCTGGGGCCGATGGCTCAAGAAGCCCTGGCAGTTGGGGTGCTGAGACTGAGCTGAGTGCCCAGCCCCTGCTCCCCTCTGCCAGCTCGGGAGAGTCCTCACCGAGCAACAGCTCTGGGGGCCGGTACCAGAGGGTCACCACACGGTTGGTGTAGCGGTTGGGCTGGCTGTTCTTGGCCAGGCTGAAGGCCCGGGCCAACCCAAAGTCCGCCAGCTTCAGAACCCCATCGCGGGTGATGAGCACGTTAGCCGCCTTCATGTCCCGGTGCAGGATCTGCAGAAAGCACAAGGCGGAGGATTCCCAGGGGCCCCTTAGCCATGCCCGCCCCGCAGTGAGCGCAGAGGCCAGCCCAAGCCCTGCACTCTCCCCCCAAACAGGGCCCCACCTTGTTCCTGTGGATGTAGTAGAGGCCGTTAAGCAGCATCTGCATGACCCTCTTGATCTCAGACAGTGTGAACTTGACTAAGACGTTGCTCAGCAGCCCAGCAAGATCATGCTCGCAGAAGTCAAACACCAGGTATATACTGCCTTTGCAGCGGTTATAGGGGGAAGCTGAGGCAGGAAGAATGAGGAGGAGAGAGGGGGAGGCAAAAAAACAAATCAGAAACCTTACATGTAACTCATTTCCTCCAAACTAGCTCCCAAATCCCTCCAACCCATGGCCACCCTGAATATCCGGGTACAAATTCCTTCACAGGTAAAATATTTTCTGAGTGCCTTCTCTGGGCTGGGTGCTGTGGCAGGCCCTGGGGAAGCACCTGCTCCGATGAAAAGACCAGGGAGAGCGGTCACAGTCAGAATGTCCGGGTTAAGAAGAGGCAGTGTCAACGTGTCCAGTGTCAACTCCGCAAACAAAGCCTCAGTTTTTCCATCTGGAAATGGGGACATGATCCAAACAACTTACCTTTGGTTCGACAGATCTCAATCAAGTTGACCACATTCTCGTGTTTTAGAAGCTGGAGGATCTTGATCTCCCGCAATGCTGTAATGGGGAACTGGGTGGGAGAAAAGACAGGAGTAAGTCAAAAGTGGGTGAGCACACTACAGACCCAGGAACTGGCCATGGGGTCCACGCGAAGGGTCAAAGGTTGGGAGACAGTAAATGCACAGGCTCTGAAATTAGCTGTCTCAGATGTCACATTTGTAAAACGGGAGTAACTATGTACCCCTCATAAAGAACTGAATGAATGAATCAAAATAATTCAATGAATGATCCGAAACACTGATACTTCATACAAAGGTTCTGTTACCAGTCATCAGACGCTCTGCAGTTTCTTCACCCTTATAAATTTTAGCCCTATGCCTGCATTTAACCTGCTTGGCAGTTAACAAATATATAATTAAAGAAAGAAGCTGGTCTCTGGAAAGCTGAACCAGAACTAACACACGTGTGTGGCAGGAGAGACTTGCTTTTCAGCTGAATACCAATCACCTTTTTAAAGCCATTGCATGTAATTATTATCATTATCATATATATATATATTTTGCGTTCAACAAAATTAAACCCTGAAGAAAAAGTCTTTAAAGACTTCCTAACTTCAAAAACCCAGGGGCACTGGGTACAAGCATGGGCTCCCTCTCCTGGCACCAACCATATTCACCCAAGAATGAAGTATCAAAAGCTCTAAGACATCTCAATTCAAAGACTGAACTGGGAAGTCAAACTTCCTGGAATATGGAAATTTCCAAACACCTAATCTGAATCTATTACGTTGAGAGTACCCAAACCAGAAAGGTGGAAACGCAACCTCACGCCCAAAGGAGCTGGGAGACCTGCCCACCCCACCCCATACTCACCCCCTCTTTCTCGTTTTCCATCAGTACCTTCTTCAGGGCCACCTTTTGGCCGGTCTTGCGGTGCTTTGCCTTAAACACCTCCCTGCAGGCAGAGAGGGGAGACCCAAGAGGGCTCTTAGAGGACGTTTCCGCAGAGCCCGCCCCTCCCCCACCAGAGGAGGCCCGGAAAGGGAATCCCGGGCGGGGCTGGGCCGGGTCCCTCACGGCACTCGGCTACCCCACCACGCGGTGACTCTGGTC
Source organism: Oryx dammah (assembly GCF_014754425.2). Lineage (NCBI taxonomy): Eukaryota > Metazoa > Chordata > Mammalia > Artiodactyla > Bovidae > Oryx > Oryx dammah. The sequence goes on along the minus strand of NW_024070209.1, from coordinate 97,310,538 downwards.
CCTTCTCGAGTCTCAGCCTTCTTCCCTCTGCTCCTTGCGCCTCACTCGGGCGTCTCGTGGAGAGATCCCGCACCACTCACAGGCTCCTCTCTGCAACCCCTCCCTGCCCCCCCATTAAGGGCCTCAGGCTCCTCCCCGCCGGCCGACTCCTTCAGGCCCCGGCGGGGTTGCGGTGCGGCCTAGCGAGACCAGGGGATAAGTTTGCGTCTAAGTGGCTTCCCGACCAACCGGGCCCGGGTCTGGGCGTCCCGACGTCGGCCCGGAGGGGTGCAGGTTCAGGAGGCTCCCGGTCCCTGGGGGTTGAGGGGGGGGCCCAGCCTTACCCGAAGGTGCCTTGGCCGATTTTAGCGAGCTTCTCATATTTGGTCACCTCATCACAAAAAGGGCACTCCACCGAGTCGTACTGCTTTGCCATGGCTGACTCCAGTGCGCCGCCGCCGCCACCTCCAGCCACCACCGCCGCCGCCGCTGCTGCCGCCGCCGCTCCCGCTCCGGGTCCCGCCGCCGTGCTCCAGGCCCCTCCGCGGCCGCGCCACTTCCGCCTCCACGGCCACTTCCGGCCTCGAGGCGCCGACCCCGCCTCTTCCGCCCGCCGCCCGCCGCCAGGCCCCCTGGGACTTGTAGTTCCCGGGAGGCCAGGAGGAGCCGAAGCTGCAGAGGCGCCTCCGCCACCGCCGCTGCCCCCGCCTCCGCCGCCGCCGGCGCCGGCGGTGGCCCCGATCGGGGGCGCGGGGAGCCGGGGCGCCGGGGCTGGGGCTCGAGGTGGTGCGTCCCGCTGCATCGGCTCGGGCCGCCGCCGCCGCCGCTGCCGAAGCCGCTGCCGCTCTGGCGCCCGATCCGGGGCCAGCCGCAGTGCCCTGCTCCTCCTCCTCCTCCGACGGCGCCGCCTCCGCCGGGCTGCGCTGGGCGCCGGGCGCAGGGGGGGTGGGGGGGCGGCCCCCCGAGCCGCGGCCTGGGGGCTCCCTGGCCGGGCCCGGGCCCGGGGCGGCCGGGCGAGGGGGCCAGACGGAAACAGCCGATGAGGAGGCGGCCCGAGAGCCCGGGAGGGGGCGCGTTATAAAGGGGGAGGTGCCCAGGCCTCGCCCTCCCCTCCCCCTCCGCCCGCCCCCTCCCTCCTCCCTTCCACCCTCAGCGGCCGCACCTGCCGCCGCCGCCGCCTGCCTCCCGCCCGCCCGCCGCCCTCGGCGCGTCACCGCCCGCGGCCCCTCCTCCGCCTTCGGAGGTGGGGCCCCGCGCTCAACACCTGGCTTCGGGGCGCGACTTACCGCGTGCCTCAGTTTACCCGCACATGCCAGCCGCAGCGGGGAGTCCCTTCCTCCCCGGATCGGGATTTCCCCACCCGCCCCGACACCCCACTATACGCAGGCGAAGACTAGAGGTGCCGAGAGAGCGGCCTCGGGTCCAGGGAGGGGAGAACGGGCCCCGACCGCCGCCTCCCCGGGCCCGCGCCGACCCGCCGTTGATATGGCAACCGACAGCCGCCAGGGGGCGCGGCGACATTGAAGGTGGAAAGCCAGCAACGCCTGGGCCTTCCACTCCTGGATCCCCACCCAGTTCTCTGGGAGACAAGAGATGAGACCCACAGGACTTTGGTTCCTGCCGAGCTGCTCCCTAACTGGTCCCGCCCCGGGTTAGTAGTCACAAAGGTAGCCGGCATTTCGTCGGCCCCTCTTGTGTGCTCAGGAAGTGCCTGGGCATTCCTACTGAATCCTGAATCCACCGCTCCATAGTCAGGATCACTAACCAATTTTACAGAAGAGCACATTGAGGCTCGGAGAGGTGAGGTCATTTGCTCAAGGTCTCACAGTAATAAAGCTGGGACTTGAACCTTGTCTTTCTGAATCCGAAGAGGATTCTCTTGACTCAGGCTATTTACAGTCTGTCCAGCAGTATAGCAAGTGGTGCTGTTTGAGGCCTGCTGTCCTTATGCCAGGGTACCAAGCCCACCACCGTCCACCATCTCCTTTGATCCTATGCCTGCTTCTCCTACCCTGGCCCTTCTTCCCCAGCAGCTTTCTGATACATTCTGGCTCCAGGAGCCTCCTGTATCTCCTTCCAGCCTTTAACACCCAGCCCCCAACAAGGCTGCCTTCAGACCTCCTCTCCACCCCTCTTCAATCTGCACCCCCCACCCCAGTCCTCCACCAATGGATCTTAAGACCTGTCCTCCCCAGTCTGTCCCCTCCATCTGTCCCCCTGCCAGCACCCATCAGATCATTCTGAAGTGATGTCTGTATATCTTTCTCTCCACTGTCATCAGGAAAAACCAAACTGTGACATTTGAGGCTCGAAGGAGATCAGCCCTGGGATTTCTTTGGAAGGAATGATGCTAAAGCTGAAACTCCAGTACTTTGGCCACCTCATGTGAAGAGTTGACTCATTGGAAAAGACTCTGATGCTGGGAGGGATTGGGGGCAGGAGGAGAAGGGGACGACAGAGGATGAGATGGCTGGATGGCATCACTGACTCGATGGACGTGAGTCTGAGTGAACTCCGGGAGTTGATGATGGACAGGGAGGCCTGATGTGCTGCGATTCATGGGGTCGCAGAGTCGGACACGACTGAGCGACTGAACTGAACTGAACTGAACTGAACCGAACCTAGGCTCTGGCCACACTGCTTCCTACACGCCAGGGCCCCTTGCCTTCAGGGCTATGCTCTCTGGTTACACCACTACCTTCTCTTCTGCCAGGAAGGTTCCTGGGTTGCTCTCCAGCTCTTAGCTCACATGGCTTAGGCTTGACGCTTCTTTGTAGGAGGAGTCAGGAATGGGTCTGTGTCCCAAGAGACCCTGTTCTGCTGGGAAGCAGGGGGACTGCCAGGGAAGGTCTTCAGGATCAGGTGAGGAGCAGAGAGCCCTCTCCTAAAGGCAGTGTGGACCAGCGAGGGTTTGGGGCAGGTCAGGGAGTGATCTGGGGTCAGTTTCTTGGGTACAGTATTAGAAGCAGGGTGACCATTGGCTACATTGGGGGTGGGGAGAGCAGAGAGTGAGAAAATAATAATAATTGTAGTAGTTATAGTTTATGGAGGGAAAATAAATGGTCCAAGCTGTACACTTAGCACTTTATGGGAATTATCTCAATTCTCACTCAGCAATATTATACTATTATTACCTCTGTTTTGAAGAACATTGGAACTCAGGGGTGACGTCACTTATTGTTGTCGTTCAGTTGCTAAGTCGTGTCTGACTCTTTGCGACCCCATGGACTGAAGCCCACCAGGCTCCTCTGTCCTCCAGTATCTCCTGGAGTTTGCTCAAATTCATGTCCACTGAGTCTGTGATACTATCTAACCAGCTTATCTCCTGGAGAAGGAAATGGCAAACCCAGTATTCTCCAGTATTCTTGCCTGAAGAACCCCATGGACGGTGACATCATTGGCCACGGTCAAACACCTGGCCAGTTGCCACACTGATATGTAAAGCCAACAGCAGCCAAAGTCTGGTGCCAACCCCAAGCAGTTACCCATGTCAGGACTCCGCCCACCTGGGCTGAGGGTGGAGCAAGGGCACAGTCATGGCACAGCATCGTCAGCTAGGTGGCGGATGCCAGTGGGAGGTGTGGGAGGGGATAATCGCATTGGGTGGAAGTGGGGAGGTCTTCGTGGGTTTGGGTGGCTTCCACCATCAGATTCTCAGGCTGGGGCCCCTGCTTGTTTCTCACAAGCCCTCCCTAAGTTACATCCTGTGGGCAGAGGCCTCAGCAGAAGTTCCGGTGGTGTCATCACCTCCACCCTCCCCGATCCCTGGCCTGAACCCTGACATTGCCAGTCACTTCCCCTCAGGGCCTCGGGCCCTCAGCCCTCCCTGCGGGATGATGGCAGGCAGGAACAGTCAGAGCCCTTCAGAAGGCTGCCCAGTGAAAGTGAGAAGAAATTAGATCCTAGCCAGAAACAACTTCTCACCGACTCTGACTTCTTTACTGGCTGGAGGGAAATGTTTCCTGTTTCCATGGATCGGTTAGGCTGGCAAGACCAGGCCTGTGGCCAGTACTCCGGAAATGTTTGCTGACTGGCTGACCAGGCTCTGAGAGAGCCTCTGGTCCTGCTGCCATTTAGCAGTTAGGGAAACTGAGGCACAGAGTAGGAAAGGGAGGCCCTGGCCAGCTGTTTGACCTGGACCTTCTGTTTTCTTCCCCTGACCAGGAGCAGGGTGCAGGGCATATGGAGGGAAGAAGAAGGGCTCCTGGGGGTGTGTGCTCTTGTTGCTGGTCTACCTGGGGAGACAAGGGGTCACTGGGTAGGGGGACATGGAATAGAGAATGGCTGGGTGATGCCCACGGCAATTCCATGGACCTTCTGCCCACACCAGCTAGGTGCTGACTGCATGCCTGGCCCCATGATGTATGTCAGGCCTCTGGAACTTTACAGTACCCGTCTTAGAAAGCTGCTGTTAGGGGACTCAAGTTACAGAAGAGGAAACAGTTTCAGAGTGGTAAAAGTGGCCTGCCCAAGGCCAAGCAGCCAGGAGCTATGGAGCTGGGATTCAAAGCCAGGTCTCTTTGGCCCCCCCATAGAAGACAACTGAGGCAAGCTGTGAAAAGATATCTACTGAGTCCTATGGTTGGAGCAGGCCTGAGGCCAGTGTGGAAGCTTGAGGCCAGTGCCTCTGACGATGCATGAGGTCTGTTCAGAACATGCATATAAAGACACAAGTGAGGGACTTCCCTGGTGGTCCACCTGGCTAAGACTCAGCTCCTAATGCAGGGGGCCTGGGTTCGATCCCTGATCAGGGAACTAGATCCCATATGCCAAACTAAGAGTTTGTATGCCTCAACTGGAAGATTCTGAATGCCACAACTTAAAAGATTCCTTCTACAGGAACTAAAGATCCCATGTGCTGCAACCAAGGCCCAGGGTAGCCAAGTAAATAAAAATATTTTTTAAAATGACGACACAAGTGAATGTAATACAAATAGTATTCTCAGTGTAGACGTCTGTTTTCATGGCCACAGGATAGTGTGAGAGATGTTGAGTTTGTCCCATTTTATTGATGGGAACAATGAAGCTCAGAGAGGTGACATGACTTGCTTAAAGTCAGGCAGGTGGCCATCTGGACTCAGGTGTGCTTCGGTACAGTGACTATGACATTGAAAGGCTCCAGTCTCTAATCGTCCTTGGCCAGATTGCTGACATCTCTGTCATAGATTGGGGAGGGAAGGACGGAGGGGCTAGAAATCAGAGCAGGGTTCCTCGGGCACTGTGGCCCAGTCTAGATCACAGGGACTCAGTGGAGAGAAAGACGAGCTGGTGGAGGGGTGCATGCGTTCCGAGTGTGGGTCTAGCCCAAGCAAAGGCCTGAGGCTGGAAAGAGCTCGTGTGTTCAGGGCTGTGGAGTGGGGTTGGGCTGGCCTCCAGCGCCGTCTGAGGAGGGCCCGGGGACAGCCACCGGCCAGCAGGTCCCCAGCCGCACTCCCAACAGCCACTCGAGGCGGCACAAAGAGGGCTCTGAGCTCAGTGGAGCCGCCACACTGAGCAGTCACACTGAGCCCCATTCATTCTCCCAGGGATGCGGCAACTACCCTGGCGCCTGGGCCAACGGCAGGGCTAGCCTGGCGCAGCCAAGGCTCCTCCACCACAGCAGCACAGCCTCGCCCTGGCTGTGGCTGGGACTCCCGAGTTTCACCCAGTGTGCCTGCCCCAGGGTTTTCCTGACCTGAGCCAGTCTGCCCCTGACCTGAACCACCTCCATCCTTCAGCAAGAAGTGCCAGGGTGTACTGGCCCAGTCCATCATTTGCTCTTTTTGTCTTCCCAACAACTCCAGGAAGAGGGGGAGAAGGGGGATTACTGTGACCCCATTTCACAGATGAGGAAACTGAGACTCAGAGAGGTAAAGTCTCTCATGGAGGGTCACACAGCAAGTCGGGAGTGGGCCTGGCCAGGAAGCCAGTACTGGCTGATGCCATCACTTCAGCAGTGAGCCCAAATCCCTCCAACTGCCTCCTGAGAGAGAAGCTGGGGGATCCACCCTCCAGCTCTCACCAGGAAGACCCCTCTAGCTACCACCAAGCCACCAGCCCCTCTCCCTCTTCCGACAACAACCAGAGATGGGAAGGAGTTAAACACCTGGGTATCTGTCCAGCCTCTGCTCCTCCTTAGCCTCAGTTCCCTCATCTGTGAAATGGGACGGTGCCAGGATCACCTCACAGATCTGTGATGATCTGGGGGGGCTTCCAGATCCATGCATGGATCATGGTCGACACTCAAGAGAGGGAGCTGGAGTTGTACCCCCTTTTCCTCCCAAGTCCATGGTCCAGAAGCCCCATCCTTTCATTTGAACTTTGTCCCATCCAGGCCTGTTTGCTGCCTGCATCTCATGGGCTGTGTCCCTTTCCCTTCCAGGGCCTCAGGTTCCCCCCTGTCCCATTGAGAAAGTTTGGCAGGGCTTTCTCCCGCCAAGGTCTATCATCCAGCTGCCAGAGGGTGGCAGGCGCTCTGAGTGTGCACGTTAGGACCTCAGACTCCATGGCTGGACAGGCAGGTCCCAGTTCCAGGTCACTTGATTTCGGGGCAGGGCCTCAGGTTCCATATCTGTAGAATGAGGACAAGAAAAACAGTATTTGCCTCCTTAGGGCAGAAGAACTGAGCCCTTTGGCTGGCCAGTACTAGGTGATCAGAAAACGGTAGTCATTAGTAGTCATTATTTTTATGGAGGATGTACAAGGGGCCCCACCTGACCTTGATCTTCCCCTTTCACACCCCAGTGGGCCAGCTCTGGGGCCAGGATGATAATGTCCGATCATGAGAGAGCCCCTGTGGGTTGACTGTGTACCTTACGCTCCTGCCTATTCTAGAAATTAGGTGCCCGAGTCTTCAGAGGCAGAAGGAACCGCACTCAGAGCCAGGATCTGAAGCCCCTGGTCTTTCAGGTGCCCCCCAGCAGTTGCTGGAATCTTCCGCAGGTGTCAGGGACAACCTGTGTAGGGGAGGTTTCATTTCCTCATCTCTGTCCAGGGTAGAAACACACACACACACACACACACACACACACACACGGGGATGCAGGGTAGAAAAACACCAGGCTGAGTGTTAGGGGCCTGAAAGGGCAGGTTGTTGCTCAGTCTGTGCTATCGACTTGCTGTGTGACCTGGGGGCCTTCTGCCTGCCTGTGTCTCAGTTTTCCTATCCTGTCCTTGTACAGCGGGGTGGTGGACTAAATTATCGCCATGTCCCTGCCAGCTTGAAAAGGAGTGACCATGCCTTGAGGGCACTGATTCTGTGCCAGGCTTTGCACCAAGCGCTGGACCCTGTGAGGTGGGCATTGCAAATACCGCTCACTCACAGAGACAAAACTAAGGCTCAGGGAGGGACTTGTCCAGGATCACACGGTGACAGAGGGGGGCAGCTAAGAATCTGGGTGGCCTCAGGGCTCGCGGGCCAAACCAGGGCACTCCCCTCGGCACCACTGCCAGTACATCCTCCAGCACTGAGGCTTAGGATAAACCCCTCTGCCCGCAGGCCTGACTCCCTGCACCCTCCCAGCCCGCTGGCCAGACCCCCCGACAGTGGTTGTCAGGTCCCTGGAGGCCCCCAGCCCAGTAGGCTCTGTTCCCAGAGCCTGCGGTTTCTTTCCCAGACCTTCTAGATCTCACGCGCTTGTGGTCTGCCCCCTGCCTCCCCCCGCTGCCGAGGCCAAGGAGGAGGCCCACAGGGGCTGGGACTTGAGGGGGGGCGCCCTGCCTCCGCCCCCTGTGGAGAGGATGGGGAGGGTGGGGCTGTGAGAGTTTCACTGGTTTAAAAATACACAGAGGAAGCTAGTGAGAGGGCGCGAGAAAAGGGAAGGGGAGGTGAGAGAGGCATCCCAGCATTGATGTCCAGCGCTTCAAGTGGCCACTTGCCTTTCGGCCAGGGGCTCTGCACGGCTTGCCAAGATGACGGAGGGAACCAAGAAGGCCAGCAAGAAGTTCAGTGAGTGTGGGGTGCCGTTTGTCCGTCTCAGCCTCTCTGCATCCGCTTCTTCCCACTCTATCTCGTTTCTGTTTCTCTTTCTGTCCATCTCTGGCTGTCTCTGGAGGACTCTGATTCTGAGTTTCCATGGTGCTGTCTCTCCATCCCTCTGGCCTGATCTCTCTCTCCAGCTGATTTAGCTCTCCATCTCTGTTTCTCTCTTGTCTGTCTCTGTCTGTCGTTATTCCTCTGTCTCTCCCCACCCAACTGTCAGTCTCTCCATTCGTCTGTGTGTCCTCTGGCTCCCTTTGACTTCCAGGCTGGGCCAGGGAAGACCTCCACGCATTCTATAGCCTGCCTCTGTGCTGGTTCACATGGGGGTCTCAGGTTGGGAGTTGCTGGGGCTGGGGCGAGGGGAGGGGTGTGTGCCACGGGTTAATGTCCCATGACCCCACCAGCAGTGACGCTGGGACCCAGAGCAACTAAATGAGGGGCCACACCCGCCCTTCACTCTTCTTCCCCATGTTGCTGATTCCTTCCTGGTCCCAGCAAACTTTGACTCCCTCTGATTCTTTTTTTCTTTTTTTCCTTTTAAGATTTAGATATGGATTTAGCTGTGCTGGGTCTTAATCATGGCACTCGGGATCGTCAGTGTTCATTGTGGCGTGCAAGATCTTTCTGGTTACAGCATGTGGGATTTAGTTCGTTGACCAGGGATCGAATCCCAGGCCCCCTGTATTGAGAGCACAGAATCTTAGCTGCCGGACCACAGGGAGGGCCCCCTATGATGCTTTGCATCTGACAGCTCATGAAGGGAGTGTACAGGGCAAAGATTATGACTGTATTCCACAGACGAAAGACCCAGAGACTTGCCTGAGGTCATATAGGGCTACAGAGCAGGACTCAGTCTCACGTCCCTGGACCCTTGACTTCAGTTTCCCTCCCTGCCCACTACTGCTTCTTCCAGACCCCTGGTGCCCAGGAGACAAAACAAGTGGTATGGAGAAAGGAGGCGATTTGCTCGTTGGCATAGCTTTCTAAGAGCAGAGCCTCAGCATCTGCTGACAGTGCTTGTCAGGAGGCAGAGGCTATAACTGAGGGTGGGGTGGGGGGTGGGCAGGCCCGGGAGGAAAGCCCCAGAGCACTGACCCCAGCACTCCAGAGCCCCAGGCCCTCGGCCAGGCTCTGCTTGGCTTTCTGACCCTGGGCAAATTCCTTCCTCTCTCTGGGCCTCAGTTTCCTCTCCATCAAATGGGGCCATCCCACCTATGTTCCACCATGGTCGTGAGGATCTGACGAGGTGGAGGATGCCAAGGAAGTGGGAAATGCCAGGGTGTTTTCGTTTTTGCTTATGGAGGGGCCGTGGTGAAGTCCGGCAGACGGTGGTGGCTAGGAGGAGGGGCAGTCCCACAGCTGAGAGCAGGCAGGAGGACAGGCGCTCAGGCGCACCCCTGCGGAAACGCGGAGATGGTATCACCCGAGCACTGCTGCCTGAGTCCCCACTAGGGCTCAGCTGACAGGAAGGAGAGAACCGCAGGGAGTGGGACCCTCAGGGACCCGACAGCCCCCTTCTCATTTCATCTGCACCTCAGAGCCTCGTTCAAACACCCACTCCACACACTGCCCCCCCGACCCTGACACGAACATCACACACACACACACACACACACACACACACATATGTGCTCTCATGTCACCGATCTGAACCTCAGTTTCTTCATCTGGAAAATGGGGGATTAAACTTGTGCCATGGAGTTGTGCTGAGAATTCAGGGAAGTAATTAATGAAGGTGGCATGTTTGACAAATGCAAAGGCCTTTATTGTGATCGTCATCACCATCTTTCATTACTTCTGACGGCTGTGAAGCATGTTATTTACATGCTGAGTTCATGCCTTTCTTCAGTTCTTCCATTGCCAGAGGACAGTGGTCCCCAACCTTTTTGGCACCAGGGACCAATTTCGTGGAAGACAGTGTTTCCACCATCTGGGGATGGTGGGGGGGATGGTTTGGGGATGATTCAGGTGCATTAGACTTAATTGTGCACTTTATTTCTAGTCTAATGCCATTGCTGATCTGCCAGGACATATGGTCCACAGCCCAGAGGTTGCCCCTGCCCCTGCCCCTGCCATGGGAGATGAATACTATAATCTCTATCTTACTGATGTGGATGAATGGACTCAGAGAGGTCAAGTGACTTGCCTAAGGTCACAAAGCTAGGATGTGGAATTCAAAGGCTATGGGATCCCAGTGGTGCCATATTATAACCGTAACTCCTAGAGGGGGTGTCAGTGAAGCTCCCAACCCTCCTTGAACCCTCAGTAAGTGGAACTGCACAAATGTTTCATTGTTTTTATTATTACTGCTGGCAATGTCATTAACTCCTTTCCCTCCCCTCCCCTCTTCTAGAGTTCTTCAAGTTCAAGGGGTTTGGGAGTCTCTCCAACCTTCCTCGGTCCTTTACTCTGAGACGATCTTTGGCCCCCAACAGTATCCGGCCCCAGGTGGAGGCTGACGCCTTTGATGCCACACAGGATGACATGGTGACAGTCCCCAAGAGCCCCCCGGCCTATGCCCGCTCCAGTGACATGTACAGCCACATGGGCACCATGCCTCGCCCCAGCATCAAGAAGGCTCAGGGCAAACGGGCCACCCAGAAGGCCCAGGAAGTTGGCCCTGAGCCCCAAGTGGTACCCCGAAGCCTGCCTGACCCTCCAGGCTTGGAGGCAGCTGAGAAGGTGGTGCTAGAAACCATTGCCTCCAGGGAGGACACCCCAACAGTGGGACCCAACCCTTCAGCAGTGGAAGTGGACCCCATGAGAAAACCTGAGGATGCCAGGCCAGACACAGAAGAGGAGCGAGACCCCAAGAATGTGCCCTCAGAAAGGTAGGTGCCCATAAGGGGAGGGTGAGGGCAGAACCTGTGGGGATGGCATCTCCAGCCTCCTGCCAACAGAGTCTGGAGAGGACCACCCAACACACACATCTGTAGAAAGAAAACACACACACACACACACACCCCTATACATTACTAAGTGCTTACTATAAACCAGGCTCCCTAGTGGCTCAGATGGTAAGGAATCTGCCTGCAATGCAGGAGACTCAGGTTCGATCTCTGGGTCGGGAAGATCCTCTGGAGAAGGGAATGGCAACCCCCTCCAGTATTCTTGCCTGCAGAATCTCGTGGACAGAGGAGCCTGGTGGGCTACAGTCCATGGAGTCACAAAGAGTCAGACACAACTCGCAACTAACACTTTCACTTCACTTTTCACTACTATAGACCAGGCACTGTACTTAGCCCTTCACGTGTAATTAATTCTCAGAAAAAAAAAAAAAAATCCAGGGAGAGGATACTGTTATTTCCATACCACAGATGAGGAAACAGACTCAGAGAAGAAATGCCATCTGCCCCAGTCAGATTAGCAAATGACGAAGTTAGGACTTGACCTAAGACCCACCTGACTCCAACGCCCTAGGCAGCCTTCAGCATGAGCCCTCAGCGCTGGGCCCAGCCCAACCACTGGATCCCTGCCCTGGGCCCCCACCTCTGAATCTCTGCCTTTAATTCTGCTGGACAACATTGCTCCCCTTGGTCTGGTAAAGCATTTGTTACCTAACTTGGGTACAGGGTGTGTTGAATTGATGCAAAAATGCAAATAGTAATGTATGGCCGTAGCTCTCAATTAGTAAGTACCCGTTTACTAGGTGTCAAAACAAATGTTACTCACTGAAAATTCTGTAAAAGAGTATATCAATACTATAACCTGCCCCCCACCCCATCTTACAGCTGGGGAAACTGAGACTCAGCCAAGGTTGCAGGGGTGGGATTTGAGCAGGAATCTGCCTGTCTCCAGTGGCTGCACACTCATCCATCACATGGTACCCACCACGTTCTAAGCCCTACAGCCCTTGGGAGACCCCTCAGCCCCAACCAAAGACATCCCTGCCTTTTCAACTCTCAGAGACTTTGTCTAAACCACACTGGTTATAATAGATATACTTACTGAAATAAAGAGGGAAAAAGAAAATCTGAGCAAAAGTAAACTCTAGGGTTTGTTTTGGAACCTCTCTTGAGTGATTTTGCCCTGAGACACCAAGCATAGCTTCTGTGTGCTGGGATAATTGGTCCTTCAGTGGGGAGGAGGAGGACCTTGTAGAGCTGCAGAGCGAATCCAGACCAGACTGCCTCTTACTGGCCTTGGACAAGTCTGTTCCCTTCTTGGAGCCTCGCTTTTCTCATCTGACAAATGGGCACAACGATACCACCTACCTTGTAGGGCTGTGGTGAAAACTGAAGAATAACGAACTTGTAAAAATCTTAGCACAGTGCCTGGCACACAGCAAACAACGCAATAAATGGGAAGTGCCTACATCTATGATTTAAAGAACGAATGCTTTTCCACCATCTTTACCTATTCCAGGCTGCCTTCTCTTGCCATCCTCTTAAATTCGGCCTCATTCGGGCGTGCAACAAGGATTGTATGTAGGGGTCTGGTGAGGGTTGGGGAGCGTTGTGAAGAAACCCAAATTTGGGCCTGAGATGTTTGCGGAAGCGGGGCGAAGGGGCGAAGGGCCGTGTCTGGGAGGCGTGGCCTTTCCACGCTGCTCGGGGACTGTTGGGGAAGCTGGCGTTGGAGAGGGGCGGGGCGAGGCGGAGGCGTGTGCTGGGGGCGTGGCCTTCCCACCCTCCCCGACCCTGACGGACGTGGATGGGGCGGAGCAAGACAGGAGGCGAAGGGCGTGTCCGGGGCGGGGCACGTCCTTCCCAGAGGGCGGAGTAGACGGTGGAGAACGCCCAGAGGGCGGAGGGGCGTGTCAGAGGCGTGGCCTACAGGCCAGGCTCCGCCCCTGGAGTCCTGCTGTGAGCTCCCCAGCTCCGTAGCCTGAGAAAGGCGGGAGCCTTGGAAACAGGAGGTCCCCGGGTTGCAGGCGGCGACGGCAGGGAACCATGACTGCAGTGGGCCGGAGGTGCCCCGCCCTGGGATCCAGAGGGTAAGTGACCGACCTGGGACCGAGGAGGGCCGCTGCCGGGGACTGGGAGTTGTCTGTGGGGGAAATCTCTGCCCTTGGGGCAGCTGACAAACCTGGGTGCGAGTTTAGCATCTGGCACTTTTAAACTTTCTTTTGGTGCAACTCCGACCCCGCTTCAGGCTGGGCATCTGCTGGTCACAACAGTCCCAGGAGAGAAACACTATCACTATCTCTAGTTTGCAGATAAGGAAAGAGGTTTACTTGCCCAGTTTGACACAGCTAATGAAAGTCAGAACTGGGGTTTAACTCCACCTTCCTGGATCAGACCCCTCAGCAGGTCTTGAGACACCTTTAGAATGCCAGCCATCCTCCACTGTGGGCAGAGATAGTCCTGGCAGTGCCTTGGGGTATCAGGCCTGGCTTAGAGCTGACAGAGGAAATAGGGAGAATCTCCCTTCCTGCCCCTGATCACCTGGGATGTCCCGGGGTCCTGAGGAGGGTGGATTAACAGATCAGATTGAGCCCCTTCCTGGTGCCCTGGGACCCAGTGTCCCACCTGCCTTAGGCCAAGTAGAAGGCGAGGAACTGTTGAACATTTCTTCTAAGAGCCTGTGAAGCTCAGCTCTATGCCAGAGACAGGAGAGCTGCTTTGCAGGTGTGATCTCAGGCTTGTCCTGCCCTGCTCTGGGCGTCTATCTCTCCAGCAGCCAAGATGGGTCTGGGATGGTCTCTGAGGATCCGTCCAGCTTGGGGACGAGGGCGTTTGAGAACTGCCACTGAGTAAGACCAGGGGCCTCGGTCCTGAGTGTCCCAACGGGGTCATCCCAGTGGCTGTTCAGCCTAAGCTTGGGGAGACGTGTCCCTCCCCTACCCCCTAGGAAGCAGGGTGCACCTGGAGCAGAAGGAAGGAAGGGGAAGAGGTGAGGCTGCAGGAGTTTCCTGGTGCCCTGTACTCTGCTGAGATCATGGGGGATGAGAGGAAGGAGGGAGGAGGGGCCGACGACACAGGCAATGAAGGGCCTTTAGCTCCCAAAAAGGAGAGCGCCGCCCAGCCTCCCCCCAGCCCCCAGCCCCTCAGCTGCCTGCAGGGGAACAGTGGCTCTAGAGAGTCCTGACACTCAACCCCTCAGTTCATGCTGTAGAGGAGGAAGTGGCTGCTTAGAGAAGGAAGGGAGGTCCCCCAAAGCCCCATACCATAGCCACACCCACACACAGGAATGGTCAGGCCAGGGTCCCACCAGAGGACAACTGGCCAGCCCTGCCTGGAATACTCAGTCCCCTTACCACATGGGCTCTGTGAGGTGGGAGCCTCTATTTGTGGCATTCTACCAGTGAGGAGACTGAGATTCAGAGAGAAAATGGGACTTTCCTGGGGTCACAGAGAGATTGTCAGAACCAAGGTTTGATTCTGACCTGACCAGCTCCCAAGCCCAAACTCTTAAAGGCCACGTATCACCTGCTGTAAATAAAAATCTCAGAGCTGTCTCTCTCATTACTTCAAATGGCTTCCCATAACCCTGGAAAGGCGGTAACAGGAGCCCATTTTACAGATGAAGACATCAAGGTTTTGTCAGGTTAACAACTTGCTCGAGATGAGACAGTGGAGCTGGAACTTCATTTCATTTTAATAGTTACCGGGATGCAGCTATGCCCCAGACACCCCTCTAGATTCTGCGGAGAGAGCAGTGAGCATAGCAGACAAAACCCTACTCTCATGGAGCCATTCCAGTGTGGGGGAGACAGACGAGAAACCAGATGAATTACCTGGTCGGCTAGAAGAGAAAAGCACTAGAGAGAAAGATTTAAATCAAGTAGGGGAACTGGTCTTGGGGTAGTGGCTGAAAGTTATCCAGGGAAAAATTCTCAGTGAGAAACCGATATTTGAGCAAAGGAGATGAGGGAACGGACCCCCCTCCCCCCACCCCTTTTTTTACTTGAAATATAGTCGATGTACAATATTATGTTAGTCTCAGGCATCCTGGGAACAGACCCTCTTGATGGCTGGGGAAGGGTATAGTAGGTCAAAGGAACAGTAACTACAAAGGCCCTGAGGTGGGAGCATACTTGGCGTGTTGGCGGAGCAGCCAGAAAGCAAGATGGGGGCTGGGGAGAGGAGGGCTGGAAATAAGGCCAGAGAGGAAACGGGTTCAGATAAGCAGGGCCTGGAAGGCCCGGCAAGGACCTGGCTTTGACCGTGAACGAGATGGCAGCCGTCGCTGGCCTTGAGCGGAGGACGGCCCCGCTCTGACTTATGTTTGACAAGCACCTCTCCTTTGAGGAGGATTCCTGGGTCTTACTCTTTTCTGAGGTGTCTCACCGGAGCATCCTTCCCTTCCTCCCAGAGACGCGGGCCCCTGCGCTCTCACTCAGGGCCGTTCAGCAGGAAGCTTGAGACTTGGAGAAGGTAGCGCCCCATAGGAGAGCCAGGGCACCCTGAGCTGCCCGCTCCCAGCCCTGGTGCCGGGCACTGAGGATAGGCCAAGACGCCCCCCCACCCCCATTTCCTTTTGGAATGTTGATTCTGGTCCAAGAATTCCCAACACTCCCCCGAGTCCCACGACCCTCTCGGCCCTGCAAAGTGACGTCAGTTGCTGGGCATCTGGTAGTGATTACCCACCAGGGGAGGGGGCTGTGGTGGGCCCAGCCTGTTCCGTCTCCTCAGGCTCTGGGCGGCTGGTCCTTGTCTTCCGAAGGGGCCCAGCTGCTCCTGGCTCTCATTTCCTGTGGAGACTTTCTCACAGCCCTCGAGACCCCCAGACGCCTCAGGCTGTGGGAATTGCGCTGGCTCGGGATAGACAGACGGTTCCCCCATCCCCAGCTGGAGCCACATCCCCTCAAACCCTCAGGGGACCTTGTTTACAGAATGCTGGACGCTCGGGGCGTGAGAGCAGGGGAGGACGAGGAGGGGTGGTGGGGTGGGATACACCAGCTGCTCAGAGGCCTGCTGACTGTCTTTATAATGTTGAGAGACCCCCTCCGCTCTCTGACCCTCAGTTTCCCCATCTGCTTCTCCAAAAACAGCACCTGTTTCACAGGGTCATTGTGAAGAGTAGACAGAGTAGAGCATTTTTCCTAGACATGCCTGAGAAGTGCCAGCACACAGGATGCACGGGCTCGCAGCACACCCGTGTAGAGGAGAGGAGCCTGGGGCCCGGCGAGGGCGACTCACCCGGCGCCACGCAGCCTCTTTCACCCCAGCTCGGTGCCCTCTCCAGGGCCCCCGTGTCCTCTTTCTGTTCATGCCCACTCCACATCCTCTTCCTGATGTCAGTTCGGGGCTCCTGGTCTGGTTGCAATGTCGGTTTTCGTCGCTTTCCCCTCCCTAGTGTCTCCCTGTTTCTATCTGGGGGCATCCCATCTCTGGGAGGGCCTGCCTAGTAGTGCAAGGAGAAAAGCAGAACCAACGTGAGTCTCCTCTGAGTAGCTGCGTGCCCTGCTGCGAAGCGGGGCTTCCACACAGGCCCTCAGTCAGTGCTCAGCACTTGCTTTCCCCCTTTGCCCTTGGCCAGCAGCTGTTGAGTCTCAGCAACTCCCGGGACCCAGACCCCTCAGCTCTGCCCTGGGAAGAGTGGCCGCTGCTCTGGCTTCTCCCTACAGGTCTGGCGCCCTCCCTGAGCTCTGCTGGGGAGCTCACCCCTGTCCAGAAGACAGAAGGCATAGGATGGGGGAGGGGAGCAAGGCTGTCTCCAGGACAGTGGTGGCTCCTTGTTCGGAGTAGGGGGTGGGGCAGGGGCTAATGTCAAGGGCCTTCCTGGCAGGGAATCCCAAAGGCCCACGGCTGGGTGTCCCCACAGAGATAGGGCTTTCCACCCCCGGCTCTGTCTGCTCAGAGCCTTGAAGAACTAAGGAGCACAGAGCAGGGCTGTTGCTCTGCTCGGGTGAGTGAAGAAGGGAGAGAATCTCTCGAGCCCCGAGGAAGGGCAGGACGGGAGCTCTCTGGGGTCAGGGTGGGGTGGCAGAGGGAGGAGCCCCAGGGGTTAAGGAACCTTGTACCTTTTCTTCTCATAGGATCCTTGCAGCCCCTCTATGAAGACAGTTAAAATATGCCCATTTCACAGATGGGGAAGTTGAAGTTCACAGAGGGAAGGGCGGGGGCAAGTTGAGAAGCAGGAGGCAGAGGCTGGGAAGTGTCCACCTTAAGGCCATATGACCACGCCTCAGGAGCAAACTGGGGGATAGATAGAGGGCAGGAAGACCCCACGGCTCTGCAGGGCAAGGCTGCCCGTGGCGAGGAAGGGCCAAAGTGGAAGAGGACAGCAGCCTCTTCTCCAGGGTCCCTGGGGGAGCCTCACCCTTTCTCTCAGGCCAGGATGGAGACCCTGCAGGTAAAGCTCGGACTGAAACCTGCGTTGAGGAAATAAAGGGTAATGGACTGTACTTGCAGGTCATTAATTCAATTAATTAAGCTAATGTATGCAATAAGTGGTATCAGTTATTAGAACAAATCAGCTAATACAGGCAATTAAAGGGGTTGGTTATTTAAATAATTGATGCAGCTGATTAATGGAACTGATTTAGCTCAATTGTCACTATTATTTATTAATTGATTTCACCATTAATCTTAGAGGGGAAATGCCTTTGAAATCCATAAAATAAGGAATTAATAAATGAATTAATTAACAGAGCTGACTTTTTAAACATGGAAGCTTCAATTCCTGGAATCGAAGGAATCATTAGTCATTACAAAAGGAGGGAGAAAATTCTAGAAATCTCCAAGCAAACTGAGATCTGCCGGCTGAGTAGAAATTCCTCTGACTCTAAGGGAGAGAATTCCTCTGGGCAGAAGGTATATCATGTGCAAAGGTCCTGAGGCTGGAGGCAGTAGTGCTCTTTGGAGGAAGGCTGAGGCCGGAGTGCCCGGAGGACCCTGAGGAAGAGTGGAGGGGTGGCTGACAGGGGCCTGGTCACAGAGGGCCCACCAACCAGAACTAGAGCTTGTCCTCAGGATTGCAGGGACTGCTGTGACATTCGTTCATTAAAAAACATCTTCATGGGGTGCCTGGCACCATTCCAGGCAGAACCCAACCCCTACCCTGTGGAGCTGATGTTCTGATGAGAGGAGACAGCACAGGGCAAGTCAGATGAAGCCCTACAGAGAACAATGAAGCAGGGCGGGGAGGTGGGGAGCCTTGAGTGGGCTCCCTTCACTTCCAGGTGGGCAGCCAGGGAAGTCCTCACTGAGAAGGGGACGCTTTAGTAAAGACCTGAAGGAGGGAAGGGCAGGAGCTCAGTGGATATCTGGAGGGAAAGTATTCTAGCAGAGGGAACAGGAAGTGCAAAGGCCCTGAGGTCAGGACAGAAGGCAGTGAGAAGCTCAGCTTGGCTGGGGTAGCATGAATGAGGGGAGTGTTGTTGGAGTGTGGTGGGAGAGGTGGTGAGGAGCCAGTGTGCAGAGGCTATTATGAGGACTTCAGCTCTTACTCTGAGTGAAACTAGGGGCCACTCCAGTGGGTTGGAGCCGAGGAAAGATGTGATCTGATTCATTTTAACAGGACCACTCTGGCTGCTGGGGTGAGAACAAGTCACAGGGGCACAGATGCAGGCAGGGAGGCAGTGGTGAAGTGGTGGCTGTAGTCTGGGCAGGTGATGGCCATTGTGGTAAGCAGACATGGCCACCTTAGGTCTTAGAAATCCTGGAGTGTTGCAGAGGGGCAGGAAGGGGCCATGGCGAGTTCCCGGGCCTGGGCCTCCACCCGAGCACCCCATTGGTTCTGGCCACCTGATATCCCTGGAGTGGGCACCCCCTCCCCAAGACTCTGCTCCTGCCCAGTGCCTGAGGGGAAGTGGACAGGAAGCAGGAAGAAATGCTAGGGTAATCCCAGTGTCCTGGCCAGTCTGTTCCCAACAGTGGGAGGATTTCCGGGCCTGAATGGCCGGAAATGCTTGGACAGGACACCTCACCCAGGAAGAGCAGGGAGGTGAGCAAGGGGAGGGGTCCCTACTTTACCCCACCCCACCTTGGCTGGACAGAGAGAACTCACATGGCTTTCGGAGCCTGCAGGGGCCGGGTTGCAGCTTGAGGGATGATGGTTAGAGATCAGGAAGGACTTTGCAGGAAGGAGGAACAGCCCCAGGGACTCCAGAATGTCAAAACAGGGGGGACTGTTAGCCAGCATCCCAAAGAGGAGCCCCTGGCCTCAGGAGCTAGGGGGAACCCTACGTGAAATTGCACCCTGGAAACACACCTCACCCACAGTTTTTATTTTGTCTCATTTATAGCTCAGCTTTTTTGGTTTGCAACTTATTTTGTTAGATTTATCACATTTCAGTTTAAATTTGGGGCTTCTCTTTTTGGGGAAGTTTGACCTCCCTCCCTAGTTTGTAGATGGGAATACTGAGGCTTGTGTCAGCCAGAGAACCAGGGTCCAGCCTGACAGAATTAATAATAATAATAGTGATGAATACTGGTTGTGGGTACACTCTTCGTACATTTCTTAGGCAATAAATGTGGGCTTCTCTGGTGGCTCAGCAGTAAAGAATCTGGCTGCAGTGCAAGAGACACAGGAGATACAGGTTCAGTTCCAGGGTTGGGAAGATCCTCTGGAGGAGGGCATGGCAACACACTGCAGTAATCTTGTTTGGAAAATCCCATGGGCAGAAGGAGCCTAGTGGGCTATGGTTCATGGGGTCATGACTGAAGCGACTGAGCGCACATGCACACATAGTTGCTTTACACTGTTTTTGTATTAGTTTCTGCTGTAATGAAGTCAATCAGCTATGTGTGTATATATCCCCTCTCTCCTACCCCCACCCTCACTCCCATCCCCCGCCCCATCCCATCTAGATCATCACAGAGCACTGAGCTGAGCTCCCTGTGCTATACAGCAGGTCCTCACTAGTGCATGTGAGCTCAATCGTATGCGACTGTTTGCCGCCATATGGACTGTAACCCACCAGGCTCTTCTGTCCTTGGGATTCTCGAAGCAAGAATACTGGAGTGGGTTGCTGCACCCTCCTTCAGGAGATCTTCCCAACCCAGGAATTGAACCCAGGTCTTCTGCATTGTAGGCAGATTTTTTACCCACTGAGCCACTGTGGGTCCTCACTAGCAGCAGTAAACAGCTCTCAAGCTCCTGCTGTGTGCTGGCGGCTCAGCAGTGAATGAGACAAAGTCAGTGCCCTGGTGGAGATGGCAGGTACCTGGACTCAACAAATAAATGGAAAGTGATTGTTTCAGGCAAAGACTGAGGAAAATAAAACAGGGTTGAGGACAGAGAGCGAAGGACAAGGGACAGTTCTAGGCATTGTGGTCAGGGAAGGGTTGGGGACATTAAGCAAAGGCCTAAATAAAGTAGGGGGAGGAGCAAGCTATGTGATAATCTGGAAGAAGAGCTTTCCAGGCAAAAAAACAGCAAGTGCAAAGGCCCAGTGGCTTGGAGCAGAATGAGGGAAGCAGGCATATTTTGGGGGTGGGAATTCATGAGGTGGGCAGTTGGGTCACCACAGGGCCTTGTAGGCTGAGGCAAATATAAACCTGTTTATGCTTGTTTTTCTGGCATAAAAATGGCTCCTCTTTACTCTCACAAGGGAAGTCTTGGTTTAGATGATAAATTACATGGCTGGCTGTTTGCAAGCCATGGAGTAGGGTTTAAATTTTGTTCTTTGAGAGATGGAAGGGTTGGGGGGGTGTTTTTGTTTTGCTTCATTTTAAATTAGATGAGATTGGATTAAAAAAATAAATTTATGCTTATTTAATTGGCTGTACCAGGTCTTAGTTGCTGGTTGCAGCACCATCTTGGTAGATCTTTTCTTATTGCAGCATGCAGGATCATGTGGGATCTTTAGTTATGGCGTGTGGGATCTAGTTCCCTGGCCAGGAATTGAACTCAGGAGCCCTGCCTTGGGAGTCTGGAGTCTTACCCACTGGATCATGAGGGAAGTCCCAGGGTGGGAGGTGTTTGTGCACAGTGGCCTGCCTAGCTTTTTACATGAGCACCACCAGGGCAGCAGAGGGGAGGCTGACCAAGGGCTGTGAGGGCAGACACAGCGGGTGGCAAGAGGTCTGCTATGTGCTCCAGGAGGACAGAGAAAGTGCCCCAGATGGGGCAGGTTGACACACAGAGAGAAGTGGTCAGGACCTATTTTGGAAAGAGACCCACAGGATTTCCTGATGGATTGGGCGTGGACTATGAGTGAGAGAGGAAGTACAGAGGACCACAGGGTTTTTGGCCAAACAAAGCAACACGAAGGATGAAGCTGACATCTCCTGAGATGGGAAGCGGGTGTGGAGAGCAAGGGCATGTGGGATTGGGTGGGGTGGGGGATCTGTAGTCCTGCTTTGGATGCAAAAGTCAAGTTCAGACATCTGAGAAGAGATGCTAGGAGGCAGTTGGGTTTCTGAGTCTCATTTTGAAGGGGAAGTCCAGGCTGCATCAGAGAAGGGAGGGCGTTTAAGGCCGAGGATTGGGGATGTGGCTCATGGAGGTCCTCACCAGGAAGGGTGATATTTATTTGGGAGGAACAAATAAATATGTGTTTATTTGGGAACAACAGCCACCCCTGGCCTCTGACCTCTCCAGGTTCCATCCAGGCCACCCTTGAGGGGAGGGGAATCACTTTCATAGCCAGTTGTCACCAGCAATGACATGGTGATGTGCTGCTGGGTGGGTCCCTCTGATGAGGTGATGAGGGTAGAGCTGGAGGGAAGGAGGTTGAGGCTCAGCCTGGGGCCACCAATGCGCGGAGTCAGGGAAGAGGTGGAGAGTGAACACTGGGAGACCACAGTGTCCTAAAGGTGAGTCAATACAGCAAGCAGGCGCTATGTTAAGCATGTGACATTCATCAGCTCCCAGAGGCCCCGAGACAACCCGATGAAACATAGGCTCAGAGAGGTGAAGGGACCTGCCCAGGGTCACACAGCTGGAGAGTGGAGAAGTACCCAGCCTGCCAATTCCAGCAAGTGCTGTCACCCGCAGTGCTCAGTCCTGCAGGCGCTCAGTGCTGGCACCAGGCAGGTGGGCAGAGGCTGGCGACTGAGGAGCCAGCAGGGCTGGGAACCACTCACCTCTCTTCTCTTCTTCCAGGGCCACTGCAGAGCCGGAGGCTGGTGGGGACTATGTGAAGGTAAGAGGGGCTGGGCAGGGGACACTGAGGGGGCCCAGAGCTACTTCCAGGAAGGGCAGAGTCCTTTTCTGCCCTCGTTAGAAGTCAGACCTCACCCAGTGTTCTCAGAAGGAGAAGGTTAGGGGTCAGGGCAGCCTAAGGGGTCTGCTTTCACTCCAAGCATCTTCTTCCCAGGCCTGCCATCATTCTTTCCTGGCCCCAACCTCAGGACTTCCCAGTGTTTTTTCCCACCAGACTCCATCCAGCTGCCAGCTGGACAGGACCCCAGGGGTGCCCCCATGGGAAGACGGGCTCTAATCCCGCTTGGTCTCTGAGCTGGGAAGTGGGAGCAGGAAAGGATGACTCAGTTCTTCATCACAGATAACACAGTCGCCTTGATCAGAAACTTAACTTGTCCTGAGCACAGGAAATGTTGAAAATGCAGTTTTGAAATAATAATGATAACCACCATAATACGACGGAACATTCTGAATGCCTACTGTGTGCAGAGTCCTGTGCTGGCTGTTGGCACTGGAAGGGAGTCAGTTCTGAGCTATTTATATGAATGAGGTCTTTGATTTCTCCCTTCATCATTGGGCCTTCTTGTGCACATGTATGGATGGGCAACTTGAGGCCCAGAGAAGTGCAGTGACTTGCCCACAGCTGCACAGCTACTGCCGGGCTCAACTGGGATTGCTGTTAAAGTTTATTTGCTGCCAAGACCATGGACAGAGCTCTTGGCCTTCCTCATCCGGGAGCACCACCCCGAGCCAGGCCCTCTCTCTGAGTATGGAGCACGGGGCAAGGAGCACCAGACCCTGTGTTTCAAGGGCACCTGGCCCATGTGGTATCAAAGAACCACTCAATGGTTCGGGCTTGTGTTTTGTCATCTAGCGGACCCAAATTTTAGAGTCAGACCTGCTACTTATTTGCCACATGACTTTAGGTGTGTGTGTCACCTCTCTGAGCCTCAGAGTTCACCTATGTGAAATGGGATAATAGTGGTACCTCCAACCCAGGGTTGCTATGGGCTCAATGAATCCATGCCCATTTAGGGGGGCATCTTGTCCGGTTCCTGACCCCAGGGACTTTCCATCACCCACAATACTGCCTGGAAAGCCCTGTGTAAGTGATCAGTAATGAGCACTGTGGGAAGTGCTCAGATTGCTGCCCCTTACCATCAGCAGAAGGTTCGATAAGAAGCCATTGGGGCTGTGGAGGTAGGAGATGACTTTCAGCTCAGGAGCTGGGAATGAGGAGATCAAGGAAGGGTTTCTGGAGGAGGAGGCATTGAAGCCAAGCGATTGCAATTGACCAGGAACATGCACCAACAGCCTCTCTCCAAGCAGAAAGCTGGAAAGGAGATAAAGATAAGCAGAGACAGGTGGTGGGATGATCCAGGCAGAGGTAAGAGTGTGGGTAAGGTCAGAAAGTGAGCTGAGTGAGCCCAGGAAATGCAGCCCAGGGCTGTAGCAAGTTGAGCTGGAGCTGCTGCCAGAATTTGGGCCCTGGCTTCTCATCCAGAGCTCTGGCTCACAGTGGGACAGAGGCCTCAGGGAGAACCAGCCCCAAAGCCAGTGGTAGACCACAGAGGCATGTATTTCAGCACCTCACAAATCCCAGTGGCAAGGTAATGAGATCCCCATCATTGATGGTAGTGAGATCCCTGTGAGGATTATTAGCTTTGTATTTTTCCTTTAGTTTATGGGGCTGAAAAATGTAATTAAAAATGCTATAAAAGAAAGAATACCCACACACCAGAACTGATTGAACAGTCCTCTAAAGAATGAACTTAAAGGAATATTAGTTTTAGCTTTAAGCCTCAGAAGAGAATGCAATCAATAGTTAGTTACCCAAAGTCCATTCCTCACCTTACATGCTCAGCTGCCAGAACTCCAGGGTTCTCAGACCATGATCCAAGTACTTTGATTCTAAGGCAAGGATTCTGAAGTTCCAAGACCATAAAATTTCATGTCCATGCTCAGAGCTTCAGATGTATTTACAGAAAATAATCAAACATCTGAGAGGTGAACAGAGAGGTGAACTCATCTACCTAAGGTCACACAGCCTGCCACAAGATTTGAACTCCAGCCTGACTGATGCAGTCAGCAATGACTCTTTGCACTGAAGAGCCTACGGCCAAAGGTCCGGATTCTAAGACACTAAGCTTGAAAACAATAGCAGGCATTTCTTGAGTACTTGCTTAATGTCTGGCA
Source organism: Oryx dammah (assembly GCF_014754425.2). Lineage (NCBI taxonomy): Eukaryota > Metazoa > Chordata > Mammalia > Artiodactyla > Bovidae > Oryx > Oryx dammah. The sequence goes on along the minus strand of NW_024070209.1, from coordinate 97,286,426 downwards.
GCTTATATGCATCAGCTCAGCCAGTGCTTACCAGAGTTCTGTGAGATCGGCACAGGTATGTTTTCCAGATGAGTAAGTCTAGGCTGCAAGAGAAGGGACTGGTTGGGTGGAGGTGGGGCACCGCTAGTTGAAGCCAGGCTGATTCCCAAACCCCAGAGCCTTACTGAGTTTTCTTCCCCACCCCCAGTCTGTCAATGACATCCCGCATTTCCCAGAAGAGTGTCTGATTCCAAGTCAGAGATGAGAAATCCTGGACTCTGGGAGATTTCCTTAGGCCACAAAGGATTTGGTCAAATGTCTACAGGGATTTTTCCAGCTTTAGACACGGTTTAATTCAAAATCTCTGCCCTCTCCGGGTCAGTAAGGGGAGAGGTGAGTGGGGGAGGCAGGACCCCCCCGCCCCACGCCTTTTGCCGGCCCACCCTATCCTTCTGCCCTCTTGACGCCCCGCTTGGTAGGTCCTCAGCTCCGCATCCCCGGACCCCGGGCTGCCGGGGCTAGTGGGGCTGGAGGGCGGGGGACTGGGGGGGGGAGGGGGGGGGGAGTTGGGGGCGGGAGGAGGGAGGAACAATGGCCCCCTCCCCTCCCGGGGCTGGCTGGAGGGTGGGGTCTCCCCGCCCCGCCTCCCCGCTCCTCCCCCGACCAGGCGATGAGGTAATCGCGCCGCCGAGAGGCACGCGCCGCCGGTGCCCAGCCCGGTCGGTCCCGTGTCCCGGCCCCGCCGGCCGCCGCCCCCTGCACCGTCCCGGCGCCGGCCGCGCGGCCCCACCATGGCCGAGCGGTGCAGCCTGTGGAGCGCCCTGTCGGCCGCCGCCTGCTGCTTCTACCGTGGCTCTTTCGTGCAGGTGCAGGTGAGCGGCGGCTCGGCCCCCGCCAGGCGCTCCGAGCTGGGACCCCGCGCGCTCGCCGGGGCAGCCGGGGGAACCTCAGCCTGCGGCGCCGCGCGGGGTCCGGCGGGGCAGGGGCTCCGGGCAGCGGGCTGCGGGAGGGGGCGGGGTCGTCCCAGCCTCACCTCTGGGCGCCCAGACGCTCCGCAGGGTGAAGGTCCAGCCGCCCCTCCCGAGACGCGGGGTTGCGGAGGCTGCCGTTCCGGTCGTTTCTGCCTCCTCCGCAGGGAGGAGCTGAGCTGCGGCACTGGGTACCAGGAGATGGGGTCTCCGGCGTCCTGCCGGTTCTCCCGCGAGCACTCCGGCCCCTGCATCTGACCCGGGCAGACTGACTCCCTCATTGTACCGGGGGGCGCTGGGCCGGGGTCCAAAGGCTGAGAGAGGGACGGGAAGCTGAGGGGATGCTGCCGCGGCTGCGGCCGGAGCGCCCGCGACTCTCCTGCCCTCTAGGTGGGCTCGGGCATGCTTGGGGCGCGGGGCTCCTAGCCTAGCTGGCCGGGCAGTGCGGGACGGCGCCGTGGCGGTGAAAGGGTTAAACGGAAGGGGGTGGAGGGGAGGACCCGGACCCCGCCTCTCTGCGGAGCATCATCTGGGGATGGCTTTGCTTAGGGTTGCCAGACTGAAGGGAGCTAGAGGGGTCTGGCTGGTGCGAAGGGGTTAAGACCTTGACCCGGGGTCTCCGCGCTTTCACCTCCCAAGCCTTCTGGGGGACCCTGGGTGCATCACTTCTGCGCTCCCCCAGGCTCACACACACACACACACACACGCACGCACACTTCGAGCCCGCCTGAATGACTGCCCTGCCGGCGGCTGAGCGCAGCATCCCTGCACCCGCCAATCAGGCGCTCGCGGGCCGGGAGGCGGTGAGATCATCTCTGGCCAATAGCAATGCTCCCGGGTGCGGGGATGCTGCATTCGCGCCCCAGCACCCACTCCTCTTGGGAGCTAGGGACCCCCGGGTCGAAGGTGAGGAAGAGAGCACAGGGACCCTAGGATTCTCTAACTTCAGGTGTGTGGGACGACCCAGTTCGTCGGCCAGATTCTCCCTAACGGTTGATTACGGTTGGAAAAGCGGAGCCCAGTCTCCCACCCCCTATTTATGGCCCAGAGAGGGAAACTGACTGGCTCAAGGCCACACAGTGTCAGGCAGAGTCTTGGGACCCGTTTCTTTCCCACGCAGCCCCCTCCCCTTCTTTGCCCCCCCCCCCGTCCCTCTTGCTGCAGCTGTGGTATTGGGGCAACTTCTCAACTGCATGCTCTTTGTCAAGGAGGAATCTCCCCCATGACTTGCACTCTTCCCTCCCCAGGGTGTGGTGTGGTTTAGGAGAGGGGCCAGGACACTGAAGACTAGGGAACGTCATGGAGAAGTGTAGGAACCTGAGAAGGCCCAAATGTCAGCTCACTCTGGAACTCCCTGCCTTTCTGGGGGATCATTTTCTACCCTGGGCAGGGGATGTTCAGAATCCCCATCTCCAGGCCCTGCCTTTCCCTGAGTACTCATCTATGTCACTCACTCCCACCATCTGTCCCCAGAGCCTTACAGGCTCCTCAAAGCTCAGAATTTTATGAGCCCATGGCCGAGCTGCTCCTGCCACCAGTCTTGCCCACCTTGGAGAGTGTTTCTTTGTCTTCCCAAGCTATCTGCCTGGAATCCTCTCTGACCCCCTCCACCCTCTTCCCTGCACGCCATCAATGGTTGTCTAAACACCCTTCCCCCAGTCCCCACCCCAACACCCCACCCTGCCCTGCCGTTGCCTGGAACACACTCCAGGTCCTTTCCACACAGCTGATCGAACCTACCCCAATGCTTTAAAAACCCTTTGTAGCTCTGCTGTGGCCTCTGGGTTAATCTCAGCTTTCCAAGACAGATTCACAGCCCTGCCACGCCTGCCCCTGCCACCCCCCAGCCCTTTTGAAGCTTCTTCCTCTACCCCCAGGGCCTTAGCTCTTTCTACAGGGCCCTGACTTCGCCATTCTCTCCCCAGAGCTCTTTCTTGCCCACCTGGTTGCCTGTCTGTCCCCACTGTGATCCTTTTGCTTGGCTCATTCAGGCCTCGGTGGAGACATCACCTCTTCAGGGACTCCCTGACCAGATGAGGAGGGACTAGCTCATCTCCTCCTGGAGCTCCCTGTGTGTCTCTGAGCATCCAGAAACCCTAGGATTGCTTGTCAGTATCTGCATAGCTCCCCCAGGGCTGAGGCTGCCTGTACTCATGACCTTGGATTCAGCCCCTCGCATAAGACCTGTCCTAGAGTTGGGGTTCCATCAGTGTGGAAATAATGGAGTCAGAAATTCTAGATATCTCTGAAGCTGGGAAATGGGGTGTCTTGGGAGCAGTGTAGATTAAGATAAACTGAGGCAGGAGAAGCAGACAGGTAACAAATGGAGTGGTAGGGTTAGGCTCTGAGAACTGTGAAAGGTCAGAGGAGGCAGCGAGTAGACTGGAGGCTGCTGGACCGTGGTGACGAGTGGCTCCTGGGGAGAGATTGCCCTTTGGTGACCCCCTTCATCTGTCTTGCTGCCTGGTCAGTTCTGGGCCAGATCTATCCATCCTGGACCAGCCATCTTTGGGGCCTGGAGTTGGGGAAAAGGAGCAATGTTACGTGTTCTCACAGTGACAAGCACGTCTATGGGCTGGTTGCAGTGCTTTGGAGTATTGTCTCCTTTCATCCTTGCAACCTGGTGAGGCAGGTTCTGCAATTGTACCCATTTTATAGAGGAAGAAACTGAGGCCCCAGGAATTCACACAACATAGCGAGAATTGGGCTGGGCTCTGTGGTGGGAATGTACTTGGCAGCAGGGACTCCCATCTCCCTGTTCTTAGTCCTCCAACCCCAGGCCACAGCAACCAGGAAACCAGGAATCTCCCTCTTGGGCAGGTGGAAAGGGGGATCCTGGGCATTATCCCCAGTGAGTGACCTTGGGCTTCCCTGCTGGGCTGGTTGCCCCATCTAGCAGGGATTGGTTGGGATAGCAAGGAAGAAAGGGCTTTGTGAATGGTAGAGGACATCACAGAGGCCTTTGGCATGGGCCTCTGCATCCCTCTTTGTAGCTGCCTCCTTCACCCCTGTGTAATTCACTGTGCCAGAATGTATCCTCATCCACACAGCCCTGTTTTTGTCCATGATTTTACCTGAGTACTTGCTGTCTTATCCACTTGTAGAAATCCTCCCTCCCCCTACTTCCAGATCAGTTTGGTGTCCTTGGTACAAAATTAATTTCGTGAGTGCCATCTCCTCCAGGAAGCCTTCCTAGACCACTCTACCTGGCCTAGACTGCATCTCCCTTTTGAAAGCTACACAGCTCTTTGCCGCTGTCCAGTACTGTGGTGCTGACTGCAGTCTGCTGTAATACTTGTGTTGCTTTTGCCTCCTGTCTTAGACAAGGAGCTTCTTTGAGGACAGGCTTGTTTATTTCCCTGTCTACCCTGGCAATAATGCAGTGCCCAGCACACAGTAGGCACTTTTTGGTGGATTTAATTGAGATTCCTCTATACCTACTGGGATAGGGACTCATGGGTGAGGACCTTTCTGGCATCTGTGCCTAAGAGTTCCCAGGGTCCCAGGATGGAGTGAGTTCACCTGGAGTTGGGGAGGTTGGGAGGGAAGGAGGAAGGGGCTTCAGACTGGATGCCAACTTTTGCTGTTTCCCGCCTAGTTCTCCAAGGAGAAGTACATCTTGGACTCATCGCCTGAGAAACTGCACAAGGAGTTGGAGGAAGAACTCAAACTCAGCAGCACAGATCTCCGCAGCCATGCCTGGTATCACGGCCGCATCCCACGTGAGGTGAGTGGGCCCTGAGCTGGGACCCCGGCCCTAGACCCTTCCCCCCCACCACCTTGGCCAATCCCAGACAAGAAAAGCTCTGACTATTGTTCGGTGGGTTCAATCAGAGTAGACTGGGATGAGGTCTAGCTCTGCCATTTAACTGACTGTGTGACCTTGAACAAGTCACTTCACCTCTCTGAGCCCCAGTTTCCTCACCTATAACATGGAGGATATGGGGCTTCCCTGGTGATCCAGTGGTTTAGACTCTGTGTTTCCACTGCAGGGGCTACAGGTTTGATCCCTGGTCAGAGAACTAAGATCCCACATGCTGCAAGGTGTGGCTAAATAAATTAATTAATTAAATGGAGGCTAATAATAGTACCTACTGTAAAGGTTGGTTGTGAGAATTCCCAGCTGGCTCTATTGGTAAAGAACTCTCCTGCCAATGCAGGAGGCATAAGAGATGCAGGTTTGATTCCCGAGTCAGGAAGATCCCCTGGAGGAGGGCATGGTAACCCACTCTAGTTTTCTTGCCTGGAGAATCCCAAACACAGAGGAGCCTAGTGGGCTATGGTCCATAGGGTCACAAAGAGTCAGACACAACTAAAGTAACTTAGCCTGTGAGAATTAAATGAGTTAATTCATGTGAGGTGCTTAACATGATGTCTGGTATGCAGTGAGCTCAATGAACATTGTCCTTTATGGTGGTGGTGGTTGTTATTATTATTAACACTATTATTTTTAGTTACTGTTATAGGTCTATACATCAGCCTCTTATTTGTTTGGTTAGTGAATATCAGTACTTCAATGATTCAGTTTTGATAAGGTTGACTTTCTGGGCTAAGACATAGGCTTGGGCTAACAGTCACCTGTTCTTCCATTTTTCATGCTTGCTATAAATCTTTGTCAAGTAAAAGCTCTGCCAGCTCCTGTGCTGGGCACCAAGGACGCAGAGATAAAATAGGTGGTGACTTCCCTTGACAGCTGGTAGCCCAGGGTGGGGGTCGACAGGCAGGCAGTCAGAACCCAGTGGGAGAAGCTCAAGAATGGATTGCCCAGCAGGGGATGTGGGCTGCCCCAACGAAGGAGTGCTGAGGAGACAGGCCATTGTGGAATGGATAGTTCACCAGGTGAGCGGGAATGGGAGGATGTTCAGCCCAGAGACATGCCAGAGCCCTGGCTGTTTGGAGGAAGAAGGATGGGGAATTCACTGTGCCCAGTGAGATCCCTGAGAAGGAGTAGGTCTGAGACCTGAGTTTCAGATCTTGGGGACTCCCTTTCCAGAGTGCTATGTCCCTCCATGTCTGAGCCTCTGTGCCCAGACCCATGGCTTCTGGCTGAGATGCACCCTCTGGATCTGGGTCATTGGGTCCCCCTCCCAAGCTTCAGCTGTCTCTGTTGACTGTGTGCCCCAGACCCCAGGTCTGGCCCTCTCCTACCCTGCTCTAGCCTGACCCTTGCCTCTTGCAGGTCTCGGAGACCCTGGTGCAGCGCAACGGTGACTTCCTCATCCGGGACTCACTCACCAGCCTGGGTGACTATGTGCTCACGTGCCGCTGGCGCAACCAGGCCTTGCACTTCAAGATCAACAAGGTAGTGGTGAAGGCGGGTGAGAGCTATACCCACATCCAGTACCTGTTCGAGCAGGAGAGCTTCGACCATGTGCCGGCCCTGGTGCGGTACCACGTGGGCAGCCGCAAGGCTGTGTCAGAGCAGAGCGGTGCCATCATCTACTGCCCGGTCAACCGCACCTTCCCGCTGCGCTACCTGGAGGCCTGCTATGGCCTGGGCCAGGGCGGGGGCAAAGCCGCCAGCCCTGCCAGCCCCTCGGGCCCCAAGGGCAGCCACATGAAGCGGCGCAGCGTCACCATGACTGATGGGCTCACTGCCGACAAGGTCACCCGCAGTGATGGCTGCCCCACCAGGTGAGTGAGAACCCACATTCGGCCTGTCTTCCCATCTGTCAAGTGGGGGTGTCAGTAATGTGAGTGCTGATGGGAAAAGGAGAGGCCTAATCACACTGACCTGGGGTAAAATGACTGCCCTGGAGCCTCACTGTGTGCAGAACAAGAAGAGGAAGCTCCCGCTGTGCTGAGTGGGGTGTGGAGCCCAGTCGCTGTCTCAGCTCTGCTACAACTAGCTGTGCGCCCTTGGCCCTGACCTTCCTCCTTTCTTGCCTCCACGTGCCGACCTATGAAGAGCCCTCACTCAGAAAGCTCCCTCGGGTCTGAAGGAGCCCTGGGTGCTGTCCTGTCCCAGGCAAGGGCCTGATCCCTATTGCTAATGCTACCCCACCTCACCCCGCCTAACTAGGCCCAGGTGGGCATCAGAACAGAGCACTTTGCAAACCATCGCACAGGGAGTGGAATGTTTTCAGCAACATTTTTGATGACACCCAGATGTCTGGGGCTTGGTGACACTAGGCCCTGATCCGAAGACAAGCCACAGCTGCAAATCATTCCTGAAGCCCTACTGTGCACCCGACCCTCTCCTGATGCTGTTCTCAACCTGATTCCTACGTCCCCCTGGGAGGTGGCTCCTGTCCATTCTGCCACTTTGTAGATGAGAACTAGGATTGAAGAGGGGTAGCTACTTGCTAGAGAGTCATAGGACCAAGATTCAGACCCAGGTCCACAACTCTAAAGTCTGTGCCCCTAGTTTCTATGGCTTCCCTTGCTGTTTGCAGCAAGACGTGCCATCTTTTGGGGCTTCCCAGGTGGTGCTAGTGGTAAAGAACCCTCCTGCCAATGCAGGAGACATAAGAGATGCAGGTTCGATTCCTGTGTCAGGAAGATCCCCTGGAGGAGGGCATGGCAACCCACTCCAGTATTCTTGCCTGGAGAATCCCATGGACAGAGAAACCTGGTGGGCTACATTCCATAGGGTCGAAAAGAATCAGTTACAAATGAAGCGACTTAGCACTCACGTGCTTGCTTCAGCACTTCGGTAGGTCCCATTTCCCTGGGCCTGGACTGCGTGCTGTCAGCCAAGGAACTGCTGGTTGGATACCCTGTGGGGAGTAACCACTTGGCCTATGGTTTGAAACCAGTGATAAAACAGTGCCAAGATCTACAGGCCATGTGTGCCCAAGGCATCCTGAGTAATAGTGTGGGATCAGTGAGGAGAGGCCAGGATGGTGGGTTTGGCTCCCTTGGCCTGGCCATCTTTCTTGCTACCCTCTCTCCCCAGACCATTCTCCAAGTTGGGCAAGGTTCCCAGGGAAGAGAACAGTTGTACAGGTGGTGGACTGAACAAACCCTTCCTCCTCTGGGCTTCAGTTTTTGTACCTGCCAGGTGGGAGGTTGGATATTGGATGTGATCATTTCTAAGCCTTTTCTGCCTCTGAAGTTCAGCAGATCTAGGATGGAGGCAGAGGTGGGGGTCCTAATGCTAGCTCAGGACCCTGACCTTTGGGCTCCTTGCTCATGAAGGTGTCTGCTCCACAGCACATCACTGCCCCATCCCCGGGAATCCATCCGCAACTGTGCACTCAGCATGGACCAGATCCAAGACCTGCACTCGCCCATGTCCCCTATCTCCGAGAGCCCCAGCTCCCCTGCCTATAGCACCGGTATGGCCAGTGGAGGGGGGGCACATGGGGGGTCTGGTGGGAGTGGCCTTGTGTGCCCACGTGTGCGCTGTCTGACGATTTCCGTTACAGTGTTTGATCCTGTGTGCTTCTTCCTCTTATCTGAGATACATGCCCTGCAACAGTGGATACTAAAACGATCCATGTTGACATGCAAAACATAGCCATGGCTGGTTCATTCTGCAACAACTCATTGAGTCCCTGTTGGATACCAGGCACTGTGGATGTGGTTTCCATGCATTCTCTTGAATGTTACTGAATCTGGTAACAAGTGAGGAGCCTCTTTGACCAGGCCCTGTATTGGCTGGGATTTAATGTATCCCTGATTCCAAATGGGGGGATTCAACTGGACTGATCAAGCTTGCTTTATTTATTTTTTCTTTTAAATAGATCTTTTCAGAGAAGTTCTACATTCACAGCAAAACTGAGCAGAAAGCAGAGAGCACTGTACACTTTTTAAAAAAAATACAAAGATTATTTCTACAGTAGAAACATGCCACTACTGAATGAAACATGTTCATTTCTGGAAAAAAAAAAATAATGTTTTCAACAGGCCATACCACATATTGTCCACATGGCAGGCAAAGCGTGCAGAGGGGCAGCCCAGGGGAACTTTTGCTGGGAAATGCCCTGTTGCCATGTAGCTGTCCATATGGGTTGTCACAAATTATTCTCTAACCACGGGCCCGCCAGCTTGTCATAACTGCCAACTTGCCTTCCAAACAACACCCCTGAGTATAAATGTTAAGATAGTGTGCCACAAATTATTTATTGGGCAACTTCTTAGCAATGTGGCACAGGGAAGTACCCAGGAGTGAGGACTCGACACCTGACTTTGAATCCCAGCTCTACCCTTTGCTGGTTGGGTGACCTTAGGCAGGTCAGCTGGCTTCTCTGAGTCTCACTTTTCTCATCTGTAGAATGAGGATCATAAAAGTACTCATGCACAGGATGTTGAGAGGGTTAAACAGATTAAGGGGCAGAGAAGGATCTCGCAGGCAGTTAGAACTCAATAAACATCACCTCTAATTTTGGATGATGGTTTTACTGTTTTGACCGGTGTAGCTCCAGCATGTCACCAGCTCCCAGAACACATGTCCTCAATAAATCCTTATTAATTCATTGAGAAATGATTCCACACAGTGAACTCCAGCAAGTACTTAGCTTCTCTGAATCACAGAAAGCTCCTTCAAGTAGCTCAGTGGTTCCCCAAGGCTGCAGCAGCCTTAGAGTAAGAAAGTCTGACTCCCGGGGTCCAGGGAATTCGAGAATATCACTGAGGGCTGGTCAATGTCGATGTCAGCTGGGCCTGGCCTGGGTGCAGGGAGGTGGGATATCCGCCCTGTAGGGTGGGTGGAGCTTGTCCTCTGGGAAGGCGGTGGGGGAACCACACTGACTAGGGAGTCATGGTAACTAGTTGTCTGTCTTTATTTCCCTGCAGTGACCCGTGTCCACGCCGCCCCTGCCGCCCCCTCTGCCACAGCGCTGCCCACCTCCCCTGTCACGCGCCGCTCCAGTGAACCCCAGCTGTGTCCCGGAAGTGCCCCAAAGCCCCACGGGGAGTCGGACAAGGGCCCTTACTCCAGCCCCTCCCACACCCTCTGCAAGGCCTCCCCATCACCGTCGCTCAGCAGCTACAGTGACCCGGACTCTGGCCATTACTGCCAGCTCCAGCCTCCTGTCCGTGGCAGCCGAGAGTGGGCAGCAGCTGAAGCCTCCGGCCGCCAGGCCAGAAGCTATGGGGAGAAGCTTAAGGAACTGTCAGAAAACGGGGCCCCCGAAGGGGACTGGGGCAGAACCTTCACAGTCCCTGTTGTGGAAGCCACCTCTTCCTTTAACCCGGCTACCTTCCAGTCGCTGTTGATCCCCAAGGATAACCGGCCACTGGAGGTGGGCCTCCTGCGTAAGGTCAACGAGCTGCTGGCAGAGGTCGATGCCCGGACACTGGCCCGGCACGTCACCAAGGTTGACTGCCTGGTAGGTGCTGGGTGTGCACTGGGGCAGGGGTATACCTCTGTCCTCTGGCTTTGGGACAGGGGTCAGGGTGGTGAGGAACTGGCCCCCACATCCCCAAGTAGAGCGAGTGGTCCTAGATCCTGACTTCACGGCTGCCTTTTACTTGCTGTGTGACTCTGATTAATCACTTTACCTCTCTGGGCTCCCATTTCCTCCTTGAAAAAAAAAAAAAAAGCAAAAGCTGAGATATTCTTGCTTCCTCCAGATGTCAGTTTGACACTGGAACTGAGGAGTCCTGAAAACTAGTGGTGTCTGGCTCCCTGGGACACTTTTTGAGCTCGGTGAGAGTCGGTCTGGCTGGTCCAGGGACTATAAGAGGCCGGACTCCCCACCCCCACCCACCTAGTGGACAAAACTCATTGTCTAGGTCCATAAATTGTTAATGCCTGGGCCTTTGCTTTGAATGAATCCTGCCCATCTAAGGACCCTAACTTGATCTACACCTCAGTTTCTCCCTCTGAAGTTTGGTGTGTGTGTGTGTGTGTGTGTGTGTGTGTGTGTGTGTGTGTGTGTGTGTGTTGGGGAGGGGAACACTGATTATTTGGTCACACTTGTCTCTGAGCTCAAGAAGAAAGAAAAGAAACAGCGCTGAGATGTGGCGCTGTGAAGAGTGCTAGGCATGAGGGAAGAAGCCCTGGGTTCTAGGTCCAGTGTGTGACCTAGGACAAGCCCTTTCCCTCCCTGGACTTTATTTCTTCTGGAATAAGAGTGTCCTGGGCACCTCTGGCACATGTCAGACCCCATTGGGCATTTTCCCATTTATCCTGCGTTTCATAGATGGGGAGAGTGAAACTCATTTGCTCCATGTCAGAGGGTTAGTCATAAACCTGGAATTCAGAGCCGGCTTCCCAGCCAGGCTGCCCTGCTAGATAAAGCTCTCTGACTCCCAGATGGCTTGGGCCAGCCCTGACAGGAAATTAATCAGCCCTCTGGGCGTCCTTGTAGGTTGCTAGGATACTGGGCGTTACCAAGGAGATGCAGACCCTAATGGGAGTCCGCTGGGGCATGGAGCTGCTCACTCTCCCCCATGGCCGGCAGCTACGACTAGACCTGCTGGAAAGGTAAGGCGCGCGCACACGGGACTCACCGGGAACCAACCCCCTGGACTACCTCGCCGCTCTTTACTGTGGCCGGTTGGCCAATCACAGTCTCTCACCCCAGATCATAGCCACGCCCTCTAGCCCAGTGACCAATTGTTCCTGATATCCAGTTCATTCAGTCAGTTCAGTCGTATCCGACGCTTTGCAACCCCATGGACTGCAGCACGCCAGGCCCCCCTGTCCATCACCAACTCCTGGAGTTCACTCAAACTCATACCCATTGAGTCGGTGATGCCATCCAACCGTCTCATCCTCTGTCGTCCCCCTCTCCTCCCGCCTTCAGTCTTTCCCAGCATCAGAGTCTTTTCAAATGAGTCAGTTCTTCGCATCAGGTGGCCAAAGTATTGGAGTTTCAGCTTCAGCATCAGTTCTTCCAATGAAAATTCAGGACTGATCTCCTTGAGGATGGACTGGTTGGATCTCCTTGTAGTCCAAGGGACTCTCAAGAGTCTTCTCCAACACCACAGTTCAAAAGCATTAATTCTTGGGTGCTCAGCTTTCTTTATCCAGTTCGAAGTAATCCTGGTTTCCCAAAGACAGTCCTTTATCTCCGAACTCACTTTCTGTATCCTCTTGACCAACCACACAATCTGTGAGCCTTGGCCCGCCCATCAGCTCCGGCTTCTCTTTTTTCTTTTCTTAGAACAGCTCTGTCGGATGATTTCCGATGAGATGATTCCACTGATCGGTCACACGGTCCTCAGCCTGGCGCTCAAGGGTCTCTGTCCCCGCCCCTGACTTATACTGACCAATCAGAACCCCTTAACTTTGCTTTATCCCCGCCCACACTCTGGCTGCGCCCCCTAATCTCATTGACCCGTTACAACCTCTCACTTTTGGCTCTATCCTCTGCCCTTCGGTGCCCAACCACAGGGACCCCAACCCTAGATCCCTGGCCCCGCCCCTCTGACCCGGCCGCTCCAACAGGTTCCACACCATGTCCATCATGCTGGCCGTGGACATCCTGGGCTGCACGGGCTCCGCGGAGGAGCGGGCGGCGCTCCTGCACAAGACCATCCAGCTGGCAGCCGAGCTTCGAGGGACCATGGGCAACATGTTCAGCTTTGCTGCGGTCATGGGTGCCCTGGATATGGCCCAGGTACTGAGGGGCCCACGTAGCACTAGACATAAGCTAGTCTCTGTTGCGAGGAGCCCTGATATGTGTCCCTTAGGGACGGCTGTCTTTTGAATCAGGAAGAACTTGAGGACCTTTTAGGCAGCATTGGTGACAGAGTAACTGGGAGAACTGAGTCCTTTAGGTGCTGACCTGCTTCCAAATAAAGTCTTTCCCTTTCCCTACTCTCCATTTCTCCACCTGTAAAATGATTGAGGAACATTATATGAGTTGAAAGAATAAATATAAAGTGGCTAGCGTTTAGCAAGCACTGACTATGCACAAAGTACATTGAGTACTTAGAAACACTGATTCCTTAAAGCAATCTCATGAGGGGAGTGCCTTTATTGTCCTCTCTGAGCCTTAGTTCCCTGATATGTACAATGGGTTGTTGCAAGGACTTCATGGGAGACCTGTGAAAAGCCATCAGCCCTGTCCCTGAGACCTGAATGGTGATTATACTAATAATTATTATCCCACATCTGGGTGTTGGCTCAGCATACTGGCCTGTGGCCCCAGCAGGCCCCTTCCCTGGCTATTCGCTCATAGTCTGATCTCCCTAGATTGCCCGGCTGGAACAGACATGGGTGACCCTGCGGCAGCGACACACAGAGGGGGCCATCCTCTATGAGAAGACGCTCAAGCCATTCCTCAAGAGCCTCAATGAGGGCAAAGGTACCTCCCCCGTCTTGCTGTGTGACCTCGGACAGGTTCCAGCCTTCTCCGGGCTGCCCAGACTCTCGCAGTAGGGAGGAGGTTGAGGGCCTGACTGAGCTCCGTGCAGGCCATTCTTGCGCCACCTTCTGCGCCTGGCAAATGTGTGTGCCATGTCCAGGTCCAGCCTCAGCCCCAGCGCTGGGCCAGGGTGCAGTGGGCTCAGCTGGAGGAATCCAAAGGGAGGAGTCTGTCTCATGAGTCAGAATCCCGGGGGCTCTCTCTGGGACCTCAGGCAGGGCCCTTCCCCTGACACATCCTTGGTTTCTGGACCTTGGTGGACGGCGGGTTCCTCTGAGACCTCTAAACGCCATGCCTCCCTCCCTGCAGAAGGCCCGCCGCTGAGCAACACCACGTTTCCTCACATCCTGCCTCTCATCACTCTGCTGGAATGTGACACAGCCCCCGCCGAGGGCCCTGAGCCCTGGGGCAGCACGGAGCATGGCGTGGAGGTGGTGCTGGCCCACCTGGAGGCCGCCCGCACGGTGGCACACCATGGCGGCCTGTATCACACCAATGCCGAAGTCAAGCTGCAGGGTGAGTCACTGGTTGCATCTGGGGGCAAGCCACTGCTGATCGTGCAGCCTGGGCCTCCCTCCGCATAACTGGCTCTCCCTTCTCCTCCAAACATCCCTTCAGATTTGCCCATCCCTCTTTGCTGCCCCGTCTCCTTGACTTCTTCTTCTTCTTTTTTTAATTTGTAGGATAATTGCTTTACAATGTTGTATTGGTTTCTGCCTTGCAACAACATGAATCAGCCATAAGTATACATACGTCCCCTCCCTCTTGAACCTCCCTCCCCATCCCATCCCGCCTCTCCAGGTTGTCGCAGAGCACTGGTTGAGCTCCCTGTGCTGTACAATTTCCCACTAGCTCCCTATTTCACATATGATAATGTACGTGTGTCAGTTACTTTCTCAATTCGTCCCACCCCTCCCTGACTTTTTTTTCTCACCCCTTTTCTTCACTCATTCAGCAGTTTGACAAGTAATTGTTAGTGGCAGGCACCAGATCAGCTTGGGGGACACAGAGATGATTCAAAGAGCACAGTAGCTGTGTATCTTCGCTTCTCTGAGCCTCACCTTTTCATCTGTGAAGTGGGCATCCTGACAAGCCCACTTTACAAGGTTGTTTACAAAGCACTTGGCCTGGGACCCTGGGTCTGAGGCAGACTCACCCTGTCTTCAAGGAGCTCTCAGTTTAATCAGAAAACAGAATGCCTTCTCATGGAAGAAACAGAGATAATGGCTTCAGACAAGCTACCTTTTACTTCTTTAGGCAATATTTAAGTTCACTGTAGACAAACTGGAAATAACAGCTGAACAAAACCCAGATAAAACAAATCACCAACAATTACCTGGTGATTGGTAAATGTCGTTTTGGTATACGTCTTTCCTGTCTTTCTTCAGAAAGAACGAAACAAAACAAAAATTTGTTTACATTTACTTACAGAATGTGTATATATTTCTTATGACAAATTTTGGAGCTTACAGAAAAATACAAAAAAGAAAAGAATCACCCAGTATCTTACCCCAAGTTAGCAGTGATATTTTATCTTCTAGTTATTTTATTGTTTTTTAATATTTATTTATATATATTTATTTATTTGGCCACACCAGGTCTTAGTCAAGGCACACAGGATCTTCCATCTGCACTGTAGGTTGTGGGATGTTTAGTTGCAGCATTTGGAATCTTCTAGTTGTGCCATGTGGGATCTAGTTCCCTGACCAAGGATTGAACCCAGGCCCCCTGCATCGGGAGTGTGGAGTCTTAGCCATTGGATCACCAGGGAAGTCCCTCTAATCATTAAAAATTATATATTGCAGGGACTTCCCTGGTGGTCCAATGGTTAATAATCCGCCTTCCAATGCAGGGGATGCGGGTTCAATCCCTGGTCGGGGAACTAAGATCCCACATCCCTCAGGGCAACTAAACCCACGAACTGCAACTACTGAGCCCGTGTGCTGCAGGGAAAGAACCCACTTGCCGCAATTAAGAAATATATTTTTTTAAATTATTGAAAGTGAAAAGTGAAAGTTGCTCTGTTGTGTCCAACTCTTTGTGACCCCATGGACTATATAGTCCATGGAATTCTCTAAGCCAGAATACTGGAGTAGGTAGCCTATCCCTTCTCCAGCGGATCTTCCCAACTCAGGGATCAAACCCAGGTCTCCTGCATTGCAGGTGGATTGTTTACCAACTGAACTATCAAGGAACCAGGACAAAGACCAGCTGTTAAACTGCTTGGTTATGTTCATCCACAAACCTTGTGGGATCCCTGGCAGAGGTCGGGGGAGGTCCCTTGCTGGATGGTGGTCACCTGACCCTGTGCCTCTCCCTACAGGTTTCCAGGCCCGGCCGGAGCTTCTCGAGGTATTCAGCACCGAGTTCCAGATGCGCCTCCTATGGGGCAGCCAGGGCGCCAGCAGCAGCCAGGCCCGACGCTATGAGAAGTTCGACAAGGTCCTCACTGCCCTCTCCCACAAACTGGAGCCTGCCATCCGCTCCAGCGAGCTGTGACCCCCACGGACGCTTCCCCTCTGCAGCTACGGGCAGCAACGGGAACAGAAAGGCACAGACCTTGCCCCAGAGCACCCCAGGGACACTGTGATCAGCCTGGGAATATTCCAGGTTCAACTCCAGGATCTCCTGTGCACCTCCAGGGTCTATGCAGACTCTGGGCTCCGTCCTACCTGCTCCACACTCACCAGGCTTCCCTTCAGGAAGAACTGGAACCCCTGTTTCTCCCTCCAGTTTCTGCTTCTCCCCTTCCTGCTGAGGGTGCCCTGTGCTTGAGCCACAGGAGGTTTCTTATACCTCCTCACTCTTCTCCGGGCATCTGTTCCCCCCACCCCACCCCACCCCGCCCACAATCCAAGCCTGACACCAAGGCCTCCCTCTGGCTGTAAATACATCTGTCTGTTCTGTAAATATATGTATAGAAACCATGTTCTTTCTTTCATATAATAAACTTTTATGACTCTTTTTTTTTCTTTCTGTCTCTCGGGGGGTTTTGGGGTGGAAGTGTCTTTTCTCAGGTGAAAGGTGGAAACAATTCATTCAACAAATACTCATTCTGCACTTGACACGTTTCTAGATTGTACCAGGAGCCAGAGTCACGGCCAATACCAAAACCCAGTCCCTGTCCTAGAGCCTTAACCACTTGGACCACCAGGGAAGTTCCATAACGGGTTTTCAGTGATCATTTATCGATTAATTTGTGAGCCGAAACCCTCCATGTGCCTGTGCATCATGGCAGTATCACCATTCCTCACAGGCCAGAAGGGTGATTAAATAGCTAATTCCCACCCGTAGGAGAACTACTGACTTACACCCATTCCCTCCCCATTCCCTGCCTCCAGAACCCGAATGTACAGTCCAGCATCCCAGATGTTTGGGGGTAGAAGGGCTTTATGAAATCTAAGATTTCAGCTTCCTTCAGGAAAACAGAACTGGAGGGAGAAGGGGCTTTCCCTGAGTCGTGGCAGCAGAATGAGGAAGGCTGGAATGGGGGCATCCTGACTGGGAGTTCTTGCCTTTTCTCAACAGTGGGAACTACTCACTTCTTTCCAAGTTTTGGAATATGGCCCCAAAAGTGTGTGTGTGTGTGTGTGTGTGTGTGTACATGTGAGGTGGGTGGGGCAGGAATCTTTGAGGAGGGCCTAGAAGGCAGTTGTCTGATTCCGTGGGCAGAAGAGGAGGGCAGTGTGCATCACCACCCCACAGTAGGCTGGAGGCCTGGGGAGCCTGGTCACTGAATTTGAAATGTCTGGGGCCCTTTGCTTCATGAAGCTTTTACCAAGTTCAGTTCAGTTCAGTTCATTTCAGTCACTCAGTTGTGTCCGACTCTTTGAGACCCCATGAATTGCAGCACGCCAGGCCTCCCCATCCATCACCAACTCCTGGAGTCTACCCAAACCCATGTCCATTGTGTTGGTGATGCCATCCAACCATCTCATCCTCTGTCGTCCCCTTCCCCTCCCGCCCTCAATCTTTCCCAGCATCAAGGTCTTCTCAAATGAGTCAGCTCTCCGCATCAGGTGGCCAAAGTATTGGAGTTTCAGCTTCAGCATCAGTCCCTCCAATGAACACCCAGGACTGATCTCCTTTAGGATGGACTGGTTGGATCTCCTTGCAGTCCAAGGGACTCTCAAGAGTCTTCTCCAACACCACACTTCAAAAGCGTCAATTCTTCGGCGCTCAGCTTTCTTCACAGTCCAACTCTCACATCCATACATGACCACTGGGAAAACCATAGCCTTGACTAGACGGACCTTTGTTGGCAAAGTAATGTCTCTGCTTTTCAATATGCTCTCTAGGTTGGTCATAAGTTTCCTTCCAAGGAGTAAGTGTCTTTTAATTTCATGGCTGCATTCACCATCTGCAGTGATTTTGGAGCCCCAAAAAATAAAGTCTGACACTGTTTCCCCATCTATTTGCCATGAAGTGATGGGAGCAGATGCCATGATCTTCGTTTTCTGAATGTTGAGCTTTAAGCCAACTTTTTCACTCTCCTCTTTCACTTTCATCAAGAGGCTTTTTAGTTCCTCTTCACTTTCTGACATAAGGGTGGTGTCATCTGCATATCTGAGGTTATTGATATTTCTCCCAGCAAGCTTGATTCCAGCTTGTGCTTCTTCCAGCCCAGCGTTTCTCATGATGTACTCTGCATAGAAGTTAAATAAGCAGGGTGACAATATACAGCCTTGACATACTCCTTTTCCTATTTAGAACCAGTCTGTTGTTCCATGTCCAGTTCTAACTGTTGCTTCCCAACCTGCATACAGGTTTCTCAAAAGGCAGGTCAGGTGGTCTGGTATTCCCATCTCTTTCAGAATTTTCCACAGTTTATTGTGATCCACACAGTCAAAGGCTTTGGCATAGTCAATAAAGCAGAAATAGCTGTTTTTCTGGAACTCTCTTGATTTTTCCATGATCCAGTGGGTGTTGGCAATTGATCTCTGGTTCCTCTGCCTTTTCTAAAACCAGCTTGAACATCTGGAAGTTCACGGTTCCCGTGTTACTGAAGCCTGGCTTGGAGAATTTTGAGCATTACTTTACTAGTGTGTGAGATGAGTGCAATTGTGCGGTAGTTTGAGCACACTTTGGCATTGCCTTTTTCTGGGAGTGGAATGAAACCAAGAGAGCCTGGATAACATGTTGCATTAGAACTTATGCAGCAGCCAGACTTGGGTTCAGTTCACTAGTTGACTGGCCTTGAATAAGGGGCTTAACCTCCTGGGCCCAGATTTCCTCTTCAATAAAATTGGGTCAATAACAGAACTGATCCCTTTGGGCTATTGTTAAAGCACTTAGCACATAGTAGCTGCTAGGTAAGGGGCTGCCATGTTTCATATGTAATGGATAAATATATATATTTTTGGCCGTGCCCAAGGGTTATGCGAGATCCTGTTTCCCCTACTAGGGATCAAAACTGTGTCCCCTGCAGTGGAAGCACGGAGTCTTAACCACTGGACTATCAGGGAAGTTCCATAATGGATTTTCAATAATCATTTATTGATTACTTTGTGAGCCAAAACACTTCATGTGCCTGTACTTCATGGAAGTATCACCATCCCTCTGATGAGAGGTACTGTTATCATAAGATATACAAGGGGCATGCATTTGTGCTGTCTCTCAGTCGTGTCCAACTCTTTCCGACACCATGGACTGTAGCCCACCAGGCACCTCCTTCTATGGGATTCTCCAGGCAAGAATACTGGAGTGGGTTGCCATGCCCTCCTCCAGGGGATCTTCCCGACCCAGAGATCGAACTCGCCTTTCTTACCTCTCCTGCATTGGCAGGCGGGTTCTTTACCACTCACGCCACCTGGGAAGCCCAAGATATACAAGGCACCATATGTTAAAGGCACATAACAGGTACTCACCAAAAGCTATTAGCGCTCTTCTCTCATATAAAAAGGCGGGGGGTGGGGAGAGTACAAAAAAGGCGCTTTACAAGGTACCGCACAAGTTTTTGCTACAGTTGTTACGTCACCCTTGGTGGTCATAATCCGTCATTTATTATTCTTTCGGGGCTGTGATGGTCCCTCAGTAACCGTGGCCATGGAAACGCAGTGCGCAGTCCCAGATTGGACGGTTCGCGGGCTCCCCCTGGAAGCCGCCTTGCAAAGCCTACGTGAGGGACCACGCGGAGGGCTTTGGAGACGGGAGCGAGGGGCGCTGGGAGTTGTAGGCCGCAGGAGGTGGCCGACGCGGAGCGATGCACGTCGGGAGTCGTAGTTCTCCGCAGAAGCGGTCGGCGGCCCCAGACCCAGCTTCGGCCTCACCCGGATGGCGGCTGCGACGCGCAGCTGCCGGCCCTGGGGCTCGCTCCTCGGGCTGATCTGGCTAGTCTCGGCCGCGGCCGCCTCCTGGGATCTGACTTCGCTGCGCTGCAACTTCGGCTCATTCTGTGAATGTGACTTCCGGCCCGACTTGCAGGGTAAGGAGCCTAGACCGGAGAGCCGGACGGACTAGGGGAGACCTTAGATCCCGGGGTTGTGCCGAGGCCAGACGTGGAGAGTAGACCCAAGGGCAGACCCCACGAGACTTCCAGACGGCCCGGGTTGGAAGTGGACCCGGCGTTGAGGGACCCTGAGAGCCTGGGGCACAGGACTTGGGGCGAGGGTTTAGGGATGCCTGTTTGGAAGTCAGGATGGAGAGATGCCTTTGACAGCAGAGCCCTGGGTAGTGGTCGAGGTTAGGCGGTTTAGACCTCCGCACTGGACTGGCCCATCAGGGGAGAAGCCTGCCTTGAAGGTGGGCAGGAGTCTGGGGCCGACCCTCTTGACAGCTGGCAACCATTTAGGGCTGAGCTGCGATCCAGAGGGCCACCTGGTGGGGGTGCTGCAGAGCTGAGTCAGCCTGAGGCAGAGGACACCCGCCACTCGCCCCTCCCCACCCCCACCCCCGCCCCGCCAAGGGCCTCACTCCCTTGGTCCCAGAACCCAGATTCCCAGACATGACTTTCCTCCTGAAACTGTTCCGCTGCGGACGTGTGTCTTCATCTCCGACATTGTTATTCTTGTGGCCCTAGGTCTGGAGTGTGACCTGGCCCAGCACCTGGCGGGCCAGCACTTGGCCAGGTCGCTGGTGGTAAAGGCACTGAAGGCTTTCCTGCAGGATCCAGCCCCCACCAAGCCGCTGGTCCTCTCTCTGCATGGCTGGACTGGCACTGGCAAGTCCTATGTCAGCTCCCTGCTGGCACACTACCTCTTCCGGGATGGCCTCCGTAGCCCCCACGTGCACCACTTTTCCCCAGCCATCCACTTCCCCCACCCCAGCCACCTGGAGCGCTACAAGGTAGGTGGATGGTGTCCTGGCCCACCCTCTGCCAGCACTGTAGGGTGACTCCACTAGGGTGGAGTGAGTCCTGAGCCCGGAGAGGGGAATCCCTTGCTCCAGGCAACACAGCCAGTTAGCCTCAGCCTTCAGGACCCATCCTAAACAAAGCTGAGGGTGCTATCACCTGGCAGGGAGTTCTTGATTTAATACCTGGGGGCCAGTAAAGTACCTTCGTGCCAGGGTTGTTGTGAGGGACGTGGGATTATAGAATCGGAGGTGTTATTTATCGAGCACTTAACCTTTGCCAGACAACCTGCACTGTCTTCTCTCTGTAAAGCCCTTAGAGTAAGGGCTTTTGAGGCTCGGAGCAAGCACTCAGGAAATATTAGCTCTTTCGACTATTGTTGTTGATTGCAAGGCACATTCCAGGATGATCTGTTTCAGCTGTCACAACTCTGTTTTGAAGGTCAGGGAGCAGGAAGGTGCCTTCCCCTTTTCTAGAAAGCAAGAGGTGTCAGGGAAGGACCCCCCTGACAAGGCAGGTGTGAGGCCTGGGTCTGCGTCCCTGTTCTCTTGTTGACTTGCTGTGTGAGCTTGGATTTACTCTCTGCCCCTCTCTGGGCCACAGTTTCACCATCAGCCTCATTAAGGGATCGGTGCTCTTTGGGAGACCATATCTTCCCGAAAAGATGAATTCTTTTTAATATTTATTTTTAGTTATTTGGCTGCATCTGTCTTAGCTGCAGCACGCATGAGCTTTGATCTTTGTTGCAGCACATGAGATCTTTAGTTGTGGCATGTGGGATCTAGTTCCCTGACCAGGGATTGAACCTGGCCCCCTGCATTGGGAACACTGAGTCTTAAGCCACTGAACCGCCAGGGAAGCCCCGTTAATTCTTGTTTTGGGAAGGAATCTGGGGTTGGGGAAGCAGCTCCAGGCCCCCTCATACTCTTGCCTCTCTCCCACAGAAGGATCTTAAGAGCTGGGTGCAGGGGAACCTCACTGTCTGCAGCCGCTCCCTCTTTCTCTTCGATGAGATGGACAAGCTGGCCCCAGGCCTGATAGAAGTCCTACGACCTTTCCTGGGCTCCTCCTGGGTTGTCTATGGGACCAACTATCGCAAAGCCATCTTCATCTTCATCAGGTGGGGCTAACTTTGCAGTAGGCATTAGTGCAGGAACACTTGTCAGAGGTCTCAGCTATCCAGTCTAGTCCCATGGTCCCATAGCAGAATACTGTTCCCCACCCAGGGCCCATTTGGGTTCCCCCCCAAAGTCCCCCGTACCCTCCCTGGTGACACCGTCATTCAAGGTGTTTAACTCCCCTTTGACATTCTCAAAGCCTGGGTTCAGTCCCTTAATCCTAATTTTTTTTGTGGCACTCCTGCTGGGTTAAGAGTTTTCCCTCTTTTGTGGCCAAGAGGACACAGGCCTGGAAAAAACAGGACTAGGAACCAGTCCCACCTCTGAGAGTTCCTAACTGTGTTTCTTCAGGCAAATCACTTCACTTCTCTGAGCTCCCATCTCCTTTTCTGAACAGCAGGGCCAATCTTAATGCCCTACTGTCCTCCTCGAGGCTGAGTGAGGGAAAGTAGGTAAGGGACTTAAAAGTGGCCTATTAATAGAAACTGTAAAGTGCATGGCACAGATAGGCAAACTTCCAGGGTCGTGGTTATGGATGAGCTCAGGAGAGGGAAAGCGGTTCCTGGGGCATTTCGAGTGAGTTTGGCTCCTGCTGGCACTGAGCTGGGCCCCTGGTTCAGGTCCCCTTAGGAGGCATGTGGGAAGCCAGAGCTACATCCTGCCCTCACTGTCTGCGTCCCCCATGGTTTTAGTAACACCGGTGGCGAGCAGATCAACCAGGTGGTGCTGGAGGCGTGGCGCAGCCGCCGGGAACGTGAAGAGATCGGCCTGCAGGAGCTGGGGCCGGTCATCTCCCAGGCTGTGCTGGACAACCCGCACCGTGAGTTCAGCTGAGGACCCCACGCTAGAGGGGCTTCCAGACTGGAGTCTCACTCCCAGATCACACCCAGGGCTGGGCTGGACTCCCTGGGGGTGGGTCAGGCTCTCCCAGGTCAGATGCTCAGCCCACCAACCCAGTATTTTCCAGCCCAGGCTTTGGTGCTTGGGGCTGAGGGACAGCCTCCCCTGAGCCCAGCACCCAAGCAGGGCTGGGAGGATTCAGGTCAGCAACCTTCCTGCACTTCCTTCCCTTGGGGGGTGGGCGGGGGCCTGGCTGACCCCTGTGAAGCACAGCCTCTTCCCATGGCTCCGCCCTGCAGATGGCTTCTGGCGCTCGGGCATCATGGAAGAGCATCTCCTGGACGTCCTGGTGCCCTTCCTGCCACTCCAGCGGCACCACGTGAGGCACTGTGTGCTCAACGAGCTGGCCCAGCTGGGCCTGGAGCCCAGGGATGAGGTGGTCCAGGCTGTGCTGGACAGCACCACCTTCTTCCCCGAGGACGAGCAGCTCTTTTCCTCCAATGGCTGCAAGACGGTGGCTTCCCGAATCGCCTTCTTCCTCTGACTCTCCCAGGTGGCATCCCTGTCCTCCTCTACCTGGCCAAGCCGTGAAGGAAAGCCCTGGACCCTCTGCTGGAGGGTCCCTGGTCCTGCAGAGTGGGACCCAGAGCATACTGTGAAGATGAGGAGGGCTGTTGGCTGGGCCATGAGACAGAAGGCTGGGGCAGGCCCTGGCTATTCATTGGTCTGAGGGCAACTTGGCCTTTGCCTCCTTCCTCAGGGAAATCACCGGTCACGCCAGAATTTCAAGGAGCCTTGACTGCAGCCTGAGCCTTCTTAAAATGTGAATTGTAACTCAGGGACAGTGGCTCGTGGCTGCTCCCTCCTTTCTCACTCTGTTCCTCTGGCCCTTGCCCCAGTACCATAACCCCACGCCCCGCCCCACCCCCCGTGTCCCCATATGGTAAAACCAGGCTGAGACTTCTGTCTCCGTGAACAGAGGGACTCAAGTTCACACTGGAGCCGAGCTTTTCAAGTTTTTAATTTTGTACATGAAGAGAACAAATACAATAAATTTAGTCACGGGACCAGAGGATGTTGGCCCAGGTTCTGATTGCTCCTGAGGGAGGCTGCAGCACAGAGCAGAGCGGGGAGAATTGCCCTGCACTGCAGCAAGAAGTGGAGGGCTGAGCATCCTGTTCAGACAGCAGCCTCACTGCCGGGGCTGGGCTTCTGTCTTGGGCCCTGGGCGGTCTGCATGTTGCTGAGACTCGGGTTCAGTCCCCAGGTGACCTCGGTCTTGCTGGAACCTGCGCTTGTGCTCTGGCTCTGGGCTGCCTTGGACTGGCTGGGCTTCTGACTCTGAGCCTGGCCCTTGGTGGGCTCAGTGTTGGAGGGGCTCCAACTTGAGTCATAGGAAGTGTTGATCTTGCTGGGGCTTTGGATCATTCTCCAGCTTTGGTCCTGGGTGGCAGCTGCCTTTCTGAGTCTCCAGCTCTGACCATCGGCACCCTTGGACTTTCTGAGCCTCCGCCTTGAGCCCTGGGTGGCCTGGGTCTTGTTGAGCTTTTGCCTTGGGCTCCAGGCAGCCTCTGTCCTGCTGGGCCTCTGGTTTTGAATCTGGGTGGTGTCCGTCTTGCTGGGCCTCTGGCTGTGGATGAGGGTGGCCTCCGTCCTGCTGGGCCTCTGGCTTTGAATCTGGATGACGTCCGTCTTGCTGGGCCTCTGGCTGTGGATGAGGGTGGCCTCCATCTTCCTGGGCCTCTGGCTTTGAATCTGGGTGGTGTCCGTCTTGCTGGGCCTCTGGCTTTGAATCTGGGCAGCGTCCGTCTTGCTGGGCCTCTGGCTTTGAATCTGGGTGGCATCTGTCTTGCTGGGCCTCTGACTTTGAATCTGGGTGGCGTCCGTCTTGCTGGGCCTCTGGCTGTGGATGAAGGTGGCCTCCATCTTGCTAGACCTCTGGCTTTGAATCTCAGCGGCGTCCGTCTTGCTGGGCCTCTGGCTTTGGATGAGGGTGACCTCCGTCTTGCTGGGCCTCTGGTGGTGGCCTGGGGTGGACTTGGTTTCTCTGGGGCTGTAGTTCAGGCTTAGGTCTTTCCTGCTGTCCCCCGAGTCTGAGGACTGTGTCCTTAGCAGTGAGGAGTCAGAGACTGTCCCAACAGTGGTGGAAGTGCTCCTGTATTCCTGACCCATACTGGACGTCTCTGTCTCCGAGGTGGACCTGGTTCTGACTGCGAAGGATGTGTCCAGAGAAGCTATTAGGCTGCCTTCCCCAGACAGTCCCAGGAAAGGGAGGCTTCTAGGCGTCACCTTTGCCTATGACCCAAAGGCCTCGTATGGCCAAGGGGGAAGGCCTCCCAGATCTCGCCAAGCCCAGCCCTCCTGGCACTCTTAGGCCTACAGGGGAGTCATGGCCAGAAGATAAAGGGCAGAGATGGAGGTCCCCACTGTCCAGCACTGGCCTCCACTCTGCTGGCCGCCTCTCACCCTCTGTGTCCAGCCACCACCAGCACCTGCAGGGACCTGGCCCTCTGCCTGCAGCAATTCTCTGTGCTCTACTCTGCCCACACTTCCCCTGGGTCCTAAAAACCCTTCCTGACCCCACTCCAAGGGGGGGCTAAATGCACCCACAGTTCTCAGGACTCCCCTCCACGGTATGGCTCCACTGTCCTAGCTCTCTGTGTCCCTGTGCCCCTTCTTCCCTTCAGGACCAAGCGCTCCCTGGGGCAAGGACTGTGCCATTCATGCCTGCACTGGTGCCCTGCACAGGCTCGGCCCTGGGCACTCAACACATTTGCTGAATGGCAGGAAGGGGACTAGACGCCCCTACGTCCATCCCTCCCAGACCGCCCACAGCTGCTCCTGGGACTCAGAGCCGCATTCCCGGTTTTTTTATTTTGTCCCTTCCATGCTGGCACCTGGCGGAAGTGAGGATAGAAGCCCCCTAGACATGCATAGGCTCTGTGGGGTAGTTTCAGGGAGAGGCCAAGGGGGCAGAGAGAAGAGGGACAGGGTTGAGCAGGGAATGAAGGTGGAGCAGGCAGCAACGATGAAGTGCCTCGAGTGAGAGCTGGCTGCCCAGGCTGTGTGCTGGGCATCCCCGAGGGTTCCCTCGTTCCCCGTCCCTGTACCCACCACCCTTGACCCGCACCCCCAGCAAAGCTGGGATAAGCCCTCCTGCTCCATATATATACAGCAGTAAGCAGCAGAGGCCAGATTCACACCCAGGCCTGGGAGCCTCTGACACCTGACCTTTGCCCTCCCTGCTGCATTGGCCCGTGCAGGGGGACTTACAGCCCAAGGTGGAGCCTAAAGAGGTCTGGCTGATGTAGCTGTCGGTCAAGGATGACTCCTTGCTGGGGGCTGGCTTCAGCTTCTCCTAGGGTCAGAGACAGGCTGGGCAGTTGGCAGGCCATGGGAGGCCGCAGCTCTAGAAGGCCAGCCACTTAGAGCTCCTCGGGGGCTGCAGTTTAGAGCTGGATGGGGATATGGAGCAGTCGACTGGACAAGAGTGGGGGTGGTGGACAGGTTAGACAGGTGTGGCGACATGAGAAAAGCAGTGTCAAGAGGCTGCTTGGTCCTCATCTCTCTATCTGCAAAATGCAAATTCCAGTGTGGGAAAGGCTTCTGTACGCTGTGAAGTGCTGCGCCCTGCCAAATGGCTAGAGAGGGGCCGAGGAGCTTCTCCGCACCTTCCCTGCCTTCATCTCCCGGCACATCTGGGAGGGAATGCTCATTGTTATAATTGCCTGGACCAGGAAACACCTAAACAGCCTGGCACTCAGCTAAGAGGCACACAAGCAGAGCTGGAATCCAGGTTGGGGAGGGCAGGGGGAGAGTCCACGGCCAGGCCCTTGGCAGCTGGTCACAGCTGCAGGCTGCGGCGGGGAACATGTGGTAGTGAGATGGAACGGGCAGGGCTCTGGAGCACTAAGCAGGGAGCCCACGATGACTTCAGGGCATACAGAGACCCAAGGTCTGTAGCTCTGTCTCCTAACATGAGCTGGAAAAATGTAGAGCTCGCCTTTCCCATGTCTGACAAGGGATACTGGCACTCCAAGCATTTCAATGGTTAAAGTCTCCCTTGGACATAATTTACTTGCTGTCCATCAGCAGTGTATCAATAAAATGGTAGGATAGCCACAGGATGGAACTGTCCACAGGAATGAGAAGGACCAATCAACTTGGATGCCTCTTACCCACTTGGAAGCTTAATGAACAGAGCCAGAGGCAAACAGGCAGGCACCATCCTCCGTCGAGAAGGACCAGTGCACTTGTCGGCAGTGTTAGGGATCAGAACAGCCCTGATGGAGGAGGGGCCCAGAGCCAGGTGAGAGGGGCTTCTGGAAAACTGGGAATGTGTTCTTTTTTGAGCTGGAGAATGGAGTCATGGGGAGTATTCAGTTTGTGAAAATTCATCAGTTAGCTGAGGATTCATGTACTTTATGTTCCACTCAATTAAAAGTTTTTAGAAATGAATCCAAGTGTTAAAATTCTGGGGGTTTCCCTGGTAGTCCAGTGGTTAGGAATCCGCCTGCTCATGCAGGGGACACAGGTTCAATCCCTGGTCTGGGGAGAGCCCACATGCCACAGGGCAACTAAGCCGGTGCACCACAACTCCTGAGCCTGAGCTCTAGAGCCATGACCTGCAACTACTGAGCCCGTGGGCCTCGAGCCCATGCCCCGGGACAAGGGAAGCCCCTGCCATGAGAAGCCTGCACACCGCAGCAAAGAGGAGCCCCCCTCACTGCAACTAGAGGTAAAAGAAAGGGAAGTTGCTCAGTTGTGTCCAACTCTTTGCGACCCTACGGACTGTAGGCTCCTGCATCCATGGAATTTTCTAGGCAAGAGTACTGGAGTGGGTTGCCATTCCCTTCTCCAGGGGATCCTCCTGACCCAAAGATCAAACCCAAATCTCCCACATTGCAGGCAGATCTTTACAGTCTGAGCCACCAGGGAAGCTGAGTGTGGGCAAAGTGTAGGAAGCCTCCCTCTGTGAGGGGCCCCCATTCTCACCTGCACTCCTTCAGGTGTACCCCTTTACTGGTACATTCTCCACCTCACAGCAACATGTCCCCAGCCCAGGTCACATAGCAGAGTGGTGGCAGAGCCAGCCTCTAGCCAGCCTGCAGCCCTCAGCCCTGGCTTGGGGTACGGTCCTCCCTGCACCTCCAGGGAACCCAGCCCTGGCATGGGGCACACTTACCTTCTTCCCAGGAACCTGCACCTCTTCCTCTGGGCCTTCTGGCTTTGCCTGCTGGAACTGGAGAGGGGCCTCCGTCTCCTTGGGGGTCTCCAGTAAAGGTGGCTCCAGCTTCCAAGAGAGGATCAGGGCCCGGGCCCTCTGTTCCCGATCCTTGAGCCGCCTGCCAAAGCGAGTTGTCAGAGTGCTAGGTAAGCCTCTCTGACTCACCCTGCCCTTCCTAGGACTGGATGGTGGCCTGAAAAGGCAAGTAGGTGCCTTGAGCCCCAGCTGTGCCCCAACTCTGGGCCTGTGGGCCCTCCTGTAGAAACTTACCCCAGGATGTCCTGAGGGGTGCTGGTGTACACGCTGTGCTCCACCATTCGCTCCAGCTGCAACCTAGCCAGGTTTGCCACCTGGCTGCTTAGCACCTCTTCCACTGACATGCCGGGGAAAAGGTTGGCCATCAGCGGAAGCAGCTGCCAGGAAGGAAGGTGACCAGAGTAAGGTGTGGGCCAGGACAGGGGCAGATGGTGTGGCACTGCCCTGACTGGCAGAGTCCCTTCTCAGGGCCGAAGAAGAGAAGGGTTTACAAATTCAGCATCAGTCGCTCAGTTGTGTCCAACTCTTTGTGACCCCATGAACTGCAGCAACCCGCCAGGCTCCTCCATCCATGGGATTTTTCCAGGTAAGAATACAGGAGTGGGTTGCCATTTCCTTCTCCAGGGGATCTTCCCAACCCAGAGATTGAACCTGGGTCTCCTGCATTGCAGGCAGACTACCATCTGAGCCATCAGGGAAGCCCTTTTATAAACTGTTGTTTCCAAAGGGCCAGACCCTTTGGGCCCGAACTATTGGGAGATCTTGAGAAAGGAACTATTACGTGAGGGAGTTCTGAGTTTGATCATGGGTTCTAGAGTCAGCCAGAGGAGGGTGTGACCTCCAAGCTCTATAACCTGGGGCAAGGGAACTGACTTCTCTGAGCCCTACCCTCTTCCCTCTGTAGATTATGGGGTGACGATAATGTTACCTGTCTCGCAGGTGTTAAAGAGGGTTAAACGGGAATATAAGCTGAAGTGGTTAGAACAGTGCCTGGCTCTGGGTTACCTGCTCAGTTGTGTCCAACTCTTTGTGACCCCATGGACTGTAGCCTTCCAGGATCCTCTATCAGTGGAATTCTCCAGGCAAGAATACTGGCGTGGGTTGCCATTTCCTTCTCCAAGAACAGTGCCTGGCACATAGTAAATGCTCTGGCATCATTATTGTCTTAGCCACTCAGTCGTGCCTGACTCTTGTGACCCCATGTACTGTAGCCCATCAGGCTCCTCTGTCCATGGGATTTCCCAGGCAGGAATACTGGAGTGGGTTGCCATTGCCTTCTCCAGGGGATCTTCTGAACGCAGCAACTGAACTTGTGTCTCCTGCATTGGCAGGCAGATTCTTTACCGCTGAACCACCAGAGAAGGTACATATACTATGTATGCTCTGGCATTAGCAGTGCTTATCACTGCTAAGAATCCAGGTTTCTTTTAGGGACAGGGTGTATCTTTAGGTGGTCAGAGGTATTGACTCTGGAGCCTACCCTCCTGGCCCAGGAAGAACACACCTTGGGTTGCTTGGGGTCAAGGAGCAAAACAGTGGCAACATCCTGGCGAGCTCCAAAAATGTTCTGCATGAGCTGCCGGCTCCTGGCACGGTACAGGTAGTACTGGGGCTTCTGGGGATTGTGCTGGATGGCCATTGAGAAGTGGTTCTCTGCCTTCTGGAACTGCCTGCAGGATACAGTGGGCCACAGGGTGCTCTGAGCTGGGCCACCTGGGAGGAATGGGGGCTGCTGGACCTCCCTGGGGAGTCTGGGGAAAACCAGGCTAGTTTCTGCTCCCTGCCACCAACACCCCTCTTGATGGACCCAACACTTAAATGCTAGTGTAAAGTCCCAAAATAAGTGAACATTTTTATGATCTTGGAATAGGAAGGACTTTCTGAATGTCATAAACCCAGCAGCTAAATATGAAAAAAAAAAAAAACTAATTTGACGACAATTAAATCCCATTATTTAGTAGCTAAAGCACCACAAAAGAAAGCAGCAAATAGGGAAGAATATTTTGCCACATAAGGCAGATAATAAGCAAACTTTCTAGCCTACAAAGAACTCTTATAACCAAAAAAGTTTTTATTGGGCAATTTAAAACCAAATGGGAGAACAATTTAGGCAGACCATAATGGCTAATAAACACATGAAAAATGCTGTCCTGTACCCACAATTTAAATATGCAAAGTCAATCCAATGCAAGAGAACCTTTTTTTTTTTGCCTACAGATTAGCAAAGTTAAAAAATAGTGTTAATACTCTGTGCTAGGGAGGTTTGGGGAAATGAAGACTTTCTTTTACTGGGGGAAGTTTATATCGGTTCGTTGTTTTTTTTTTGAGAACAATTGGGTATCATCTTTAAAATGTTAAAATTTCACACTCAACAATTTAACTTCCAGCAATCTAACTGCAGAATTACTAGTATGAACGGATGGAAACGTATGTCTTGGGTCTCATTACTGCATTATTTATAATTTTAAAAAAAGGAAAACAGCCCACATTCATCAGCAGACTATTGTCTAGAGAAGTTAATTGTGGTACTTCCGCCGAATGGAATACTTTGCAAACAATAAAAGAGAACGAAGTCATCCTATATGTAACAGCCATGGGAAGTAAAAAAGCCTATCAAATATTAGCTTAGCACGATCTCACTTTTGTAAAATGATAGCAATTGTTAATATATGCGTAGAAATCAATCGTGAGGACTCTTTACCAAACTTACCCAGATAGGGGAGGCGTTGGGAGACAGGTATTAGAAGGAACTTCCATTTTCTGAGTCTTATGCTACTGAATACTTACTTTAAAAAATAATAATAATAAAAGCCTAATTACCATAACAATATTCAAAGAAAAGTGAAGGATTTTTAGTGAAAACTTGGAAAATAAAATAGATATTTAGGAGACTTAACTGGGAGAGCAGAGACGTCTTGACCCAGGGAGCCCAAGCAGGCGGCTTCATCCCAGACTTCCCCGGCCCCGCCCATAGCCCAGTATGCCCCGCCCACGGGGCCGCCCCACCCACCGTCGGCTCACACCTGCTCTGATGCTCGCAGAAGCCCAACTTCTCCTGCAACAGGCCCATGCGCAGGTGGGCGCCCTCGTCCCTCGGACTCAGTGCCAGCGCCTGCTGGTAGTCCGCCTCAGCAAAGGTCAGGTTGCCCAGCTGGAAGAAGCAATCTGGAGCGCGGGGACTGAATTGGGGATCGCAAAAACCCAGGGCGCGGGAGCAGCGGCCCAGTTGGCTCCACCCCCTAGGAGGCGGGGCCTGCAGCTGATAATACCCGTGGGCGGTCGCCAGCACCTGCAGCGGCTTTTCGGCGCAGCTGGGCACCTCTTTCTAGAAGCCTGATCTGAGCATTTTGAAGGACTATGTAGCGAGATGGTCTCTCAAACGTTTCCCCGCGCCCCCAACCCCGTAGTGTCTCCGTGGGACACTGAGACTCCTCTTCGGCCCCTTCTCCCTCCCTCCCTCCCTCGGGGCCCTCGAGCGCCCAGTCCAGGCCTTAGAGAGGCAAGGGGCTCACGCAGGGCTCCCCGGGACCCCACTCACCGCCGCGGTTGATGTAGAGGCCTTTCTCCTGCTGCTCGTCCTTGAGCGCCTTGTTGAGCAGCAGCACGCTCTCCTGGTAGGCGCCCTGCATGTAGCAGTGCACCGCGAAGTCGTTGTAGGCCAGCAGCAGTTGGCGCTGGGCCTGCTGAACCAGCTCCTTTTGGTGCTCGCTCATCATGTCCAGCGCCTTCAGGAAGTCCTCCACTGCCAAGTCAAAATCCTGGAGCCGTCGGTACATGGTGCCCCTACGGGAGAGGCATATGAGAGCCAGAGCACCCCCACCGGCTTGGGGTGTCCCAGAGAGTGGATGCAGCTGGGGGTCCTCCGACCTCTGGAGGTGGCAGGGCGGCCTCCCTGCTCCTGTATTAGATTTGGCCTGTGCGGCTCCCTGATTGCTACTGAACTAGCTTGGTGATTCTACTTTCCTTTACAAATAACTTCTCTCTTTCTTTTTGGGAGCAACGTGCCTGCCAGCCTCTCTGCTAAGGCTTTTTGTACACAAGATGAATGTTTTACCTCCACTGTTTGCTTATTGAGAAAACCCAGGGTCAGGGAAGTTAAATGGCCCAGAATGAGGTGTTGAGCCCTTGCTGGGGAGGTAGGGGGCGAAAATTCAAACCTAAGCCTCCTCTCTTGGGCTGAGTTGGGCTAAGCCTCCCAGTATAAACTGTTCAGCAGGCTTGGGGCTCCAGGATTCCCAGGTTAACACGCTGCTGCCTGCCCCTTCTCCAAAAGCAGTAGCAGAAACCACCTCCCATGATCCTTCGGTTCTGATGGCGAGCAGGGAAAGACCATTAGAGACTAGATGGGGAGACTGAGACCTGGGGAGTGTCATGGGCTCTCCTGAAATCACACAGCACATCTGAGGCAAGGCAGGGCCTGGGACCCAAGACAGCACTTCCCCACCCAATACCGGAAGAGGAAGAAGCTGGGGTCCAGAGGGTTGTTCTCAATGGCACAGTTGATGCACTGCAGCGCATGTTGCAACTTGCCCTGCACGGCCAGGACCCCAGCATCTTGGCGTGCCTGCTCGGCCTGGACCACCATCACCTGGAGCAGCACCTTGGCCTGTGGGTGCTTGGGATCCAATAGCAAGGCACTGTGTAGGTCTCGATAGCAGAGGTTGGGCTGTGGGGGTGCAAGGCAGGGATGGCGTCAGGGCTGCACCCAAGCTGAACTCTCCCCTGTTCACTGTGGGGAGGCAGACCTCTGGGCAGGCCAGCATCATGCCACCCATCTTCAGTGCCCCACCCCCACCCCTCCATTGCTGTTTTGCCTTTTCTGTCTCTTGAAGGAGGAAGGGAGCATTGTGGGAAAATCCTATCCAAGGCCCCATCCCTACTGGTCCCTTTCCAGATGTGACCTCAGGTGAGCCAGGTCTGCCTCAGTGGTTTTTGCTGTAAAATGGGGCTACAGATGCCTCCTCCTTGCAGGACTTCTGCGAGGGTCCTTGAGGTAGGGGGAGGTCATGGTCTCCGGATTATGACCATCATGTCCTCCCTGTCCTCCCCGGTACACCCTCCCGGACACCTCTGACCTTTAAGCCTAAGATGACTCTAACCAAGAACAGATTCAGGCCTGGGCATGAGCAGAAAACATCCCTAGGCCAACACCTTCCACTGGGTGAGCAGGTCAGTTAGTCATTCAACAGTTTTAGCAAGCACCGCATGTCCTGTGGGGTAATTGGTTGAGGGCAAAAGAGGCAGTGTAGACACTGGGTGGGAGGTGAAAGATGGCAGAAGTTGAGACAGGGCTTTGGAATAGGTGGACTTGGGCTCAAGGGGAGCAAGTTAGCCAGACCATCTGAACCTGCTTCCTCATCTGCGAGAAGAGGACAGTGGGTTGTATCTAACCTCAGAGGGTTACTGTCAGCCTTAGAGACAAATGTGAGTAAAGTGCTTAGAATGTGTCTATGCATTGTAGGGAGCAGCTGCAATCCCAACACTCAACAATAATTGTCAATAATTACTGGTCTACTACCTTTGAAGGAGACTCTCCCATTGAGTCACCTGTGGGACACAAGAGCCCAGCCCCCAGCAGAGGGAGGCTCTTGGTTCCAGCACCCTGAGGACGCCCTGCTCACTTTAGCCCATCACGTTCCTCCCCTTCCCGAGTCTCCCTCCCCCACCCCCCAAGCACCCTGGCCAAACTGGAACAACAGGCCTTGTTCTGGATGCCTCTGTTTTCCACACTCTCACCTCTCCAGCCCCCTAGTCAGTCTCCAGTCCTGCTTCCAAAGTTCTGAAGAACTTGCCCCCCTCCTTGCCACCATCCTGCCCATCCTCCCCGAGCCCCACTCCTATCCAGATGGATGGTACCCAGGCTTCCAGTCTCCGGATTTGCCCCTCTGCAACCACCCCCCCAGCCCACATGACCCCTGGCAGCCAAAAGGAATTGTCTAAGGCCCACTGCCCCAGGGAGCACCCTTCTGAGGTTCCTGCTGCTCCCCAGGAAGAAGTCAGGGTGCCCCAGTGTTCACGAGATCCTGCCCATCACTCACTCATCCCTGCAGCCCCTCCTTCCTTGTGACCCCAAGTCTCACATCTAAGGGATGCCTGGTGGCCTCTGATGGTGCTTCACATAATTAGGAAGTCAGTCCTTGTGTAATTATTGGCTGGGGGCCATTTCCCCTGACCTGTGAGTTCCGTGAGGGCAGAGCAGGCTGAGGCTTCTCACCTTGTGGTTTTCAGGGATTGGCGCAGGCCTGGCAGAGAGCCAGGGCTGAATGATGCTGGAACAACTACTGGACTGGGCAGGAGTGGTCAGTGCTGGTCAGGGTTCAGGAAGGACAGGGCTCCCACCACACTGGGGGCTGTGGCCTCTGGGCTGGGGGATAGCCTAGCCTCCTCCTATAATCTCAGCACCCAAACAGGGAGGAGGTCCACCCATCGGCCCTGCCCGCCCTGCTCTACCTTCTGGAAGAAGTTGTAGAGCCTTGCCCGGAGGATGTAGACATCCGCATTGGTGGTGCCTTGCTTCACCTCCTTGGTGACGAATGAGAGGCATTCACGATGCTTTTTGAGGGCCAGGAGACAGGCCATGCTGTGGGCGGAGGGCAAAGGTGCTTGGTCTGCCCAGTGAGAGGAGCAGGAAGGGGACGCTGAGGGGGACAAAGGGTAGGAAGCTCTTGATCAGGGTGCTCACCATCGATACCGGAAGCAGAATTTCTCAGGCTGGAGCTCAGAGGCTTGGGAGAAGACGGTCAAGGCATCCAGAAAGGCACATTGCTCAAAAAGGCACTGGCCCTGGTGACACAGGGGATTGTCAATCCTGCTTGTGACCCCAGCCCAGCAGCCTCCATGAATTGAGGGATGGCCATCACTGGGATAGAATGACAAGGGATGGGGACAGAGTCCTTCAGATCAGAGAGAGATTTTAAGAGAGAGAGATACAGACATAGAGAGATACAGAGCTGGGTAGACAGCAAGACACAGAAATATACAGTTAGTGACAGAGAGATAGCAATACAGACGTAGGAACAGGGAGAAAAGAGAAAACCCGAGAGGTGGATCAGAACAGCAGGTCTAACGGTAACAGGCTCCTTCCTGGACCAGGGCTCCAGGTGCCAAGCCCTGTATTAAGAATACAGGGAATTTCTGTATTCTTAGGGGTACATATAACTTAGGGAGTTCCCTGGCTGTCCAGTAGGTAGGACTCAGTGCTTTGACTGCAAGGATGTGTGTTGGGGGACTAAGATCCTGCAAGCTGCCCAGGTGCAGCAAAACACAAAAAACCCTAAATTTGTCTCATTGGGACTAGATAACATTCCCCTTTTAGATGAAGGAACTGAGGCTCAGAGAAGCGAAGTGACCTTTCCAAGGGCACACAGAAAGAACAAGATCGGCCTCAGGACCCCCACAGACAGTTTAAGCATGTGGTCTGGTTTTAAGAATGTTTCTTTTGTCATAGTTGAATAATAATAATTATTATTCCTATTATTTTGGCTGCACAGCATGGCAGTGGGATCTTAGTTCCTGACTAGGGATCTAATCCAGGCCCCACCCCACCCTGCAGTGGAAATGCAGCATCCTAACCACTGGACTACCAGGGAATTTCCAGAATTGAATTATTGACATTAAAAACCAAGACATCAAAGTTGTGAACATGGGGGGAAAATCAGGACTTTTTTTGGGATTTTATGGCTTAACATCATCTTTATTATGCATTACAAATGGGGGATACTCTTGTCTTTTTAGTGCTGGGAGCCTGTGGACTCTAGGGCTGTGCTGTCCAGTACAATAGCCATAGCCATACAAATTCAAATTGATTCAAACTAAATATCAGTACAATTCAAAAATTAGTTCCTCAGTCACACTCTTGTCTTTTTAGTGCTGGGAGCCTGTGGGCTCCAGGCCTGTGCTGTCCAGTACAAGAGCCATAGCCATACAAATTCAAATCGATTCTAATTAAATAGCAGTACAATTAAAAAATTAGTTCCTCAGTCACACTCGCCACATTTCAAGGGCTCAACAGTTCCACGTGGCTGGTGGCCATCAGAATGGACAGTAATCATCGTGCCAAGTGATCATTCACTACTGCAGAAAGTTCTATTGGATGTACCTGGTGGTGGACGAACCTGGAAGGTAGGAGAGGTCATGAGAAGGAGTGGCAGAAGGGGACACAGATGCAGGGACAAGAAGGTCGCCAGGAAGTCAGGGCTGGCTCCAGGAGCAAGGAAAACCCCCAGAGTAGGAGGGAGAGCCAGCAAGCCGGGGGGGGGGGGGGGGAGGTGAGTGCCTTGTATGGGCCTAGGGCAGCGCCGGGCACCTTCAGGTAAAGCACCAGGGCGAGCCGCTCCAAGTAGTCATTGTTCTCTGGCTGGGAGTGGTAGGCCTTTCGAAGGTTCTGCGCGGCCGAGGAGAAGTCGCAGAGCTGGATATAAGCCTCGGCTCTTAAGGCATAGAATTCTACCTGAGGGAGAGGGGACTCAGACTGCTGTTCCCCTCCCCACGATCCGCCCTGAGGTTTGCCACTCGGCTACCACAGGGACTCTGTGGCCCTGAGAGGTGAAAGTGTAAGCGTGGGACAGCAACTGCCCGTGCCCACCCAAACCCTCCCTCTCACCAGCTGGGGGTCCAGGTGGAGGGCGCGGGAGAAGAAGAGCACGGCCATCTCCCAGTCCTCTTGCTCCAAGCAATGATGAGCTCGGTGGTAGCTGTGGGGATCAGGGGGCCACAGGCAGGGGGGTGGCTGGCCCTGACTTGGGACCAGCCCAAGACATAGAGCTGGGGCTTTGGGAATGGGTTGCAAGGAGGGGGGACTTGGGTAGGAAGACAATAGGGGTAGACAGAGACCCAGGGAGAGGAGGATGGCCATTCTTGGAGCTCATCCAGCCTTTTTTTTTTGCTGCTGAGGTGGAAGAGCCCTATTATACCAGCTGAGCTCGCTGAAGCTCAGAGAGGGAGAGTAACTGGCCCAAGGCTGCACAGCATGTCAGTGGCTCTGCAGGGAAGGAACCTGGGACCCCTGGGCAAGGGAGTCACTCACTATTCCCTGACTTTGAGGGGCACGGTTAACCCTGTAGCCTTTGGTTTTATATCATCAAAGTTCTGGAAGATTTGGCTGGTCCCAAAGATGCGCTGGAGGGTCCCCTTTGGCACAGGAATCACCCATGGCTTTGGGATGTGTTGTGAGGGAGCTTTGTCATGCTCCAAGACCATCCTGGAACCAAGCAACAGCAAGCTGGAGCAAGCCTCAAAGACAATCCCCACTCCACTGACACACTCTCCTCGGGTGTTTTACAGGATGGGGGAGGGGGTGGAACGGGGGCCTGGGAGGAGGCGCAGAATGGGGTCTGGCGGCCCTCCCAGCCCCATTCCCCTTAACCTCTCTCCGGTCCTGCCTCTCTCTCCTGTGGTCAAGATCTCACACTCACACTGCTCTCTGCTCTCCTCCTGGTTCCCCTCAGCTTCTACCAGCTACCGACACCCAAAACTCTTGTCTGCAGCTCAGGCCCTGCCCCAAGCCAAAGGCCCTGGGGGTCCAGCAACCTCTTGTGAGAAGATCTGTGTTCCATTAGTCCTAAGTCCTGTCTATCCCACTTCCCACAGATCTCTCAGACACCTCCTCTTCTCTCGTCTGAGTCACTGCCATCTCTGTGTCTATGCCAGCTCCGGGCACCCCTCCGACCTCCCCTCCAGCCGCAGGTCCTAAGACCTCTGTTCTCTGCACAGCGCTAGGGACTTTACAGAATCGCACAACTGATCTGGCCTCTCCAGAACGAAAACCTTCCCTGCGAACGCATACGTGGTCACTTCTCCCGCACCCTTTGCCTTTGCCTTACTTAGTCTTCTCTCGCACCTCTCCGGAGTCTGTCATGAGGCCCCTTCGGGGAGGACCCAGGGGCCTGGACCAGCTTACTCGCGATCCTCACTTTCCTCTTGGCCCCCTCCTCCCGACGTTGCTAGGCATCATCTCCAGGACGCCCACAGGCTCCGCCCCTCTTAGCCACGCCCCCAGAATCCCGAGGCGTCCAATCCCTGAAATCCAGTTTCAAACCGAGACGGAAAGAGGCTGCGGGCTTAGTGGCTCAGTCTTGTCCGACTCTTTGCGACCCCGTGGACTGTAGCCCGCCAGGCTCCTCTGTCCATGGGATTCTCCAGGCAAGAATACTGGAGTGGGTTGCCATGCCCTCCTCGCGGAGATCTTCCCGACCCAGAGATGGAATCCAGGTCTCCCACATTGCAGGCGGATTCCTTACCGTCTGAGCCACCAGAGAAGCCCAAGAATACTGGAGTGAGTAGCCTATCTCGTCTCCAGCGGATCTTCCCGACCCACAACGCTCTAAGAGTTGACACCTTGCAGTGGCTTTAGCAAGTTTTTATTAGCTGGGGAAGGCAAGGAAAAGGCTTGCCGGCTTTCCGCAGCGAGGCAGGGTCCCAGGGGTGGGTCAAAACAAGGCACATTGCTTCCCAATCCAGTGGTCACACAAGGGCTCCGCGAGCCCCACGACAAACCCCGCAGGAGACGGTGACGCGGCACAGCGGAATGCGCGGGGATGCCCTGACTAGGCCACCGCCCCGCCACTTCCGCCCCTCAGAAGGGTGGCGGCCACGTGGCCCGCCCCGGATTGGGCGTTAGCGGCTAGGGGCTGGCTGACGTCAGGGGGCGGGGTCCGCGTCCTGAAAGGGGGCAGCATGGGGCTGCCTGGCCTCTCGCACGCCGGGCTGTGGCTGAGTCGAGCCATGAGCCGCTGCGTTTTGGAACCCCGACCGGCGGGGAAGCGGTGGCTGGTGAGTGGAGTGGGGGAAAGCCCCATAGGGACTCCCGGGCCTTAGCTCCAGTTCTGCCACAGTCTCCCGGACAGAGTTCTCCCCTTTCCTTGTCTTGAGTTTTCTTATCTAAAAATGGGTCAGATGCTCCGATGGGGCTCCAGACTTCCAGGAACTCCGCTCCTGCACTGCGGGGCCCTGTCCACCCACACCTGGGGGCGCTTCCACTTGGCCTTCTGGAGTCTTGGAGTTTCTTGGACTCCTCCTCTTGGCCCTAACCCACTCCGGCCGTTTTCCATTCACCTTCCTCTGCTTTGGGGCCCCTGGCGGGGGCGCGCTGGGAGATAGATTATGGGGAGAGTTGTCGGGCCTCAGTTTCCCTGATGCCCCCCGCAGGTGGCAGGCCTGGGAAACCCTGGACTGCCTGGCACGCGGCACAGCGTGGGCATGGCAGTGCTGGGGCAGCTGGCGCGGCGGCTGGGGGTGGCGGAGAGCTGGGCACGCGACCGGCGCTGTGCCGCGGACCTCGCCCTGGCCTCCCTCGGAGATGCCCAGCTGGTCCTGCTCCAGCCACGGAGGCTCATGAACCTCAACGGGCACAGTGTGGCCCGGGCGGGTAAGTTGAGGGCCCCACGTGTGTGCCGCCCAGGAGGGCGCAGGGGCCCGGAGGGGGCATTTCTGGACTGCAGCAAATCGGTTCACCTAGAGCTCCAGGTACCTGTTGAGCTCCAATTGCTGCCTGGCCTTGGGTGACTGAGAAATTGAGAACCTCAGTTTCTTTATATGTAGTGGTGGTTTAGTCGCTCGGTCATATCCAACTCTTTGCCACCCTATGGACTGTAGCCCCCCAGGCTCCTCTGTCCATGGGATTCTCCAGGCGGGAATACTGGAGTGGGTTGCCATGCCCTTCTCCAGGACATTTTTCCCAACCCAGGGACTGAACCCATGTCTCATGTCTCCTGCATTGGCAGGCGGGTTCTTTACCACCAAGTGGGGTTAATTGTGGCCCCTCCTCATGGGAGCCCAGAGTCGGGACAGCCTTCCTGGGCGGATCAGTAGTAACTGGGGCCACTGTTTCCTGGGCCAAGCGGAGCTGTTTGGACTGACTGCTGAGGAAGTTTACCTGGTACACGATGAGCTGGACAAGCCACTGGGAAAAGTGGCTCTGAAGTTGGGAGGAAGCGCCAGGTGAGGCCCTGAGCTGCTCAGGTTGGGATACGGAAGCTGACCTCCAAGTGGGGGTAGAGGTGCCGACCCCAGGCTCGGCAGTGGATGGGGTGAAGGGTGCTGACCCAAGGAAGCACTAACTGCCCCCTCCTATCCCTTGAAGGGGCCACAATGGAGTCCGTTCCTGTATGAGCTGCCTCAACTCCAATGTGAGTCTGCCCCTCCATCCTGCACTGAGTTGGGTGGGCTTGCACAGGGCCCCCACCACTCCTTCTTACCAGAGCTCCCTGGGCCCCTCTGGCTCCCCCACAGGCAATGCCACGACTGCGGGTGGGCATCGGGAGGCCGACCCACCGGGACGCAGTGCAGGCCTACGTGCTGGGCCGCTTCTCCCCTGCTGAGCAGGAGCTGCTGCCTCCAGTGCTGGAGCGCGCTGTGGACCTGCTCCTGGACCACATCCGCCAGCGGAGCCAGGGGTCTTCGTCGGGCCCCTGAGGCCAGTGGACTTGGCTGTTTGCTCAACTGTCATGCCTGCACCCACCCACCCATCCACAGAGGTGCCACGCCAGCCTGTGGGGTCTTTTTTTTTTTTTTTTTTAATATCACTCTTCTCTGGGCTGCCCCAGGCTGCCTATGGACTAACGCGGGGACTGTGGCCAGAACAGTCCTTCTCTAGGATAGGAAGTTGATCTTCTCTCCGTGTCCTACTTTGAAAGTAGGGAAACTTCAGGAAGACTAAGCTTTTTGAACCTTTTCTGAGGAGCAGAGGTGTGGATCTGTAAGAATAAAGGTGCCAGCTTAGAAGCTGAAGCTTCCGAGGGGGGGGTGGGAACCCCCTGCCTGTGGAGGAGGGGCCCACAGGGTCCAGCAGGCTCCCCTCCCAGGGGATGTGTGGGCGCGTCTGGGTCCACTGAGGCCTTGACACACCTTTCTTCAGCCCATTTTACAGATGGGGAAGTGGAGGCTTAAGAGAGGTCCAGCCACATCCACAGAGCCACACAGCTGCAGTGTGGAAGAGCTGTGATATACACCCAAGGGTGGCCCTCATTCGGCTGTCCCTGGGGGCCCCTGGCACCCTCACCTCAGGGCTGCTGTACGCCTGTAAGTTGCCCATGCGGGTGGTATGTGAGAGCAGCCTGAGGTCCTCAGGGTTGGGTGGGATGTGGATCCTTCGAGGTACCAGACCCAGGTCCCCAGGCCGGTAGGGTACGATGCTGGACAGCTGCTGCAGCAGAGACCCTGTCCTGAGTAGCTGGGTGCTGCTGCCCTGGCTGTGGGGAGGGGACTGGTGTCACCCCCTCCAAGTCTTAGACGAGGAAGCTGAGGTGCAGAGCAGCTCCGGGGAGCCAGGCTTCTGGCCCCGGCTCAGCCGAGGACAGCCCTTGGACGAGTCCCGTAGCTGCTTCCTCTGGGGTCACTCGGGGTCATGCACTCACCCCTCCCTGGGCAGGCCACAGGGCTGGCTCTTCCGGTGCAGGGCCTCGGCCATCTGGGGGCTCGAGACCACGGCCGAGCCGAGCATAAGCAGCAACTGCTGCAGCATCTCCTTGCGCTGCAGCTGGAACACGACGTCGAAGTCACTGTCTTCCTTGTTAGGCTGCATCTGCTGAGAAGGGGAGGGGTGGGCCTACCAGGTCAGGCCCTTTGTGGCCCCAGCATCCACCGCTGGGAAACTCCAACCCCAGTGCCTGTTAATCTCAGTATTCCCTGGCTGTAGTGGAATACCCATTCTCCAGATGGGAAGACTGATGACTTCCAGGGCCTCAGAGGCCTTCATCCAGTTCCTTTGAGACCTCAAATGGCTCTTCAGCGTGGAGAATCGGAAAAAGACAGATCTTCCAGGAAACTCTCAGGGGAGAGAGGGGCCCTGGGCCTGGCTTGGCCATCTCTGGTAGTCTGCGTATCTCTCTAGTCCTTGATTCGCCCCCCCATCACCACCACTTCCACCCGCATCCAGTTCACCTGCACGATGTCCTGTAGGAAGGAGGTGGCCTGGGCCAGGGCCGTCTCCAGGCTTGCCCGGACCTTCTGCTCTTTGCTCAGTTGCTGCTGGAGCCGCTGCCCCTCGGCCTGCTGCTGCTCCAGCTGCAGGTTCAGCTGGTCTCTTTCGTTCCTGTGTCCAGGACAGGACAGGTCAGCCTCCTCCCCGGCCTAGGACAAGGGGCCCTGCCTTTTCTCTCCAGCCAGCCCTGGGCCTCAGCTTGTGTGACAGACAAAGCCTCCAGGCCCCTGTACAGAGGGGGAGTCGCTGGCCCGTGACCGCTGAGGGGAGGTTCCCGCGGCTCTGCACCTCAGTGCCTGATTCTCCTGCTGCTGCTTCAGGAGGTCCTGCTCCAGCTGGCCCAGCAGGACGCGCAGCCTCTCGGCCTCGGCTGTGCCCTGCTTCAGCTCGTGGCACTTCTCCGTCAGCATGAGGATGACCTGCGGTGTGGGCAGGTGGCCATGCTCTGGGCCTCACCGCAGGCCCTCAGCCAGGCCCGCATCCCCCAGAGAGGCCGGCTGGGGCCCTGGGAGCCCAGCACCCGCTGGACTCACCTCAGGGCTGCTGCGCACCTGTTAAGTCACCCATGTTGGGGGGGGCCCCGGGGATGGGTTCCCTTTCAACCAGTGATGGGGGCTCCAAGTCAAATACAAACCAGCGATGGGGGCCAGAGCCCTCCCAAGGAGGGCCCCATCGCCTCACGGCTGCCTCACCCATGCCCTGACCCCAGGTCCACCCTTGCAGGGGCCGTATTTGCCCCGAGTACAGGGCCCTAGGTTTCCTTGC
Source organism: Oryx dammah (assembly GCF_014754425.2). Taxonomy (NCBI): domain Eukaryota; kingdom Metazoa; phylum Chordata; class Mammalia; order Artiodactyla; family Bovidae; genus Oryx; species Oryx dammah. Next base: position 97,244,021 of record NW_024070209.1, on the reverse strand, counting down.
TGCTCTCCGTGCCAAGCCTCCTGGGGTGAGGGCTGGGAGTGCACACCTTCTGGTGTCCCCGGTTTTTCCTGGCCATGAGCTTCTGGGAGTTCTCCAGCAGCTCCAGCTGTTTGCACAGGTCGTCCCGGTGGCCCCGGAGCTGCTCGTTCTCCGCCAGCAGCTGCGTGCCCTGTCGTGTAATCTTGGTCAGCTGCAGGGTCACCGTGTTGTTCTCTGTGATGGCCCGCTTGGTTGTGTCCCACATCTGGCTCGTGGCCACCTTGCGGAACTCCGTGGCCACCATGTTCACACGCTGGATGATCTCCTTTCTCAGTCTAGGCAGGATGGGTGGGGATGAGGCGGGGTTTGGGCAGAGGGGGGTCCCCAGAGCACCTAGACCTCTCTGCTCCGTCCGCCACAGGAGGGGCCAGGGCCACCAGCAGGAGCTCTTTATTATAGACTCTGTACTATTTTGAACCATGTCCATATATGATGAACCATTAAATATAATTTAAGTCGCAAAAAGTGGCACAAGGAAGTCCAGGGATTCTCCAATGCCTGTGTGAGAACTGGGAACCTATTTCTTTTCTCTCCACAAATCAGCCACAGTTTCGAGGAACGGCAAGTCGGGGCATCAGGGAGCTAGCATGGTTCCCCCCTGCCCAGATAGAAGGCACAGCTGTCGGAGGCCTGAAGACCTGGCTGTACTTGGCCTCAGTGAGGGGGTCCCGTGCCCAGCAGCAGCCTGCCCACCTGTCCTTGTCCAGCACCGACTTCTTCTCCAGGTTGTGCACGTAGTCCTTGTATTCGTTCTCCTGCTTCCGCAGCTGGTCCTCCAGTGACATGAACTTTTGCATGAGCTCCTCTTTCTGCAGCCGGAACTCCTCCAGGGCTGCCAGCTTTCCCCCTGCCCCACCACAGGGCACGAGCCTGGTGAGGGGCTGCCTCGGGAGGGCAGGGTCCCGGGGGTGGGGGCAGCAGGGCTTTGCGTGATGATGCCCCCCACCCTTCCCCATCCAGTAGGGCCAGTCCCCCGTCCCCACACATAATCCTGCCCGCCTTTATGGTTCAGTCTGGAATGCCCTTCCTCTCCTCCCCAAGTCTTTCTAAGCCTGGTTCAGGCTCCACCTCCTCCAGGAAGCCCCCCTTGACACTCTACTCTCATGAAGGTGACAGTGATGACAGCCTCTGACTCCAGACACCTTCTCTGAATCAGGCACTCCTGCTGTCAACTGAAAGGCACAGCCCCCCCTTGCCAGCTGGGTGACCTTGGGCAAGACACTCCACCTTCTTGAAGTGCTTCCTCACCTACCCAGTGGCAGGTGGTGTTGGTGTTTCCTGCCTCAGGATTGCTGGGACCATTACCATGGAAGATACGTGTGGGAGGCTGCATGTAGCTGTTGTTGCTCAAGGAATATGTATCATCCCCATTTCCCGAGTGGGAAAACAGGGTCAGAGAGAATGGCTGGCCCAAGGTCACAAAGACAGTGGGAGAGCCCAGAGAGACAGAGCCTTGGGTTTCCCACCCGCTGTGGTGTGTGCCCGTAGGCTCACCGGCCAGTGCCCCTCACCAAGGATGATGTTCTCGGTGGTGAGCTGGTCCTTGGTCTCCTGGAATTCGTGGCGCACCTGGGCTAGCTGTGCCTCAAAGGCATCCTTCTCTATCTCCTTGGCCAGCTGCAGGCTCTGGAGCTGCTCATTGAGGTCAGTGATCTCATCCACCCGCTGGTTGAGCGTGCGCTTGAGGAAGGCCACAATCTCCTTCTTGTTGTTGGCCAGCTGCTCAAACTCCTGGCGAAACAGCTTCTCCTGCATAGCCAACTCATCCCACTTCCGCTGGTACCTGAGGTAAATGTGGGGCAGAGGTCCAGGGGGCCTCCAGGCAGTCAGGCTGCTCCCGGGACCTTCCCATAGTGGGGCATTGGAGGTTCCAGCCTCATCTCCCCTGGTCAGTGCTTGTGACCGCAGCTCTTGCCGGTGCTCAGTGCTTTACCTGCATAACATCACTAGGGTGTAAGCTCTGTGAGGGTGGAGCCTCTGTTAATGTTCACAGTTGTGTCCCCAACACCTAGCGCCTGCTATGTAGTAGGTACTCGGTGTGTTTGTTGAATCCACAACAACCAAGGAAGTAGGGACTATGATGATTATACCCATTTTACAGGTGAAGAAACTGAGGCGCAGAGGGATGAAGCATCTCTGAGTTAGTAAATGGAAAAACCAGAACTTGAACCCAAGTCCGTCTGATACCCTAAAGTTAAGGGTCTTAAGCATAATGCTTGCTGCCAGCTCTGTGCCCTGCTTAATACTTTCACACTTCATAACCCCAAACTCTGCACCTGTGATCTTCCCTTCACTGAGTGAACCCCTGTGTTGCCACCTCCGTGGAGCCTTCCTGGCCCTGAGGCAGCATTTGTGGTCCTCTCTTTGGGGCCCTCCTGTAGACTGACCCTTGTCCCACTGGGAAGTCAAGACCTAACTCCTCGCATCTCTGTATTTTGAGGGGCCTGGCAGAGGAAGTTGGCAAATAATAAGTGCCCAATAACCACCTCTCGAATGCATTTTCCCCAAACACATTCCATCTGGTGTTTCCAGCTTGAGGGAAGCATGTGAATTTTTAAGAGTTGTGTAAGCAATTTTCTAGTTTCCAATGGAATAATGGGTAGAAGCTATTTGGAAAGATGTTTAACTTCATGACTAACTCAACCAACATCTTCTGAACGGAAGCATGGTGCAGGGTGCAAAGCTGGATGACCCGATCTGTGGAGCAAGGAGGCGGACTGGCTTAGGGAAGTCAGGGCCCAGGGCTGGCCCAGAACCTCTTCCCTGGAGTACCTTCCTCTCTCCCTGAGCCTCAGTCTCTCCACCACTTGTCATGGGGATGATTGGAGGGCCTCTCTCATGGGACCACTTTAGGGACACAATGAGTGCCAGTCCAGGAAGGTCTCAACATCAGCTGTGAGTATTTGTAGCAACATGTGAGGAGACCTGTCTGATAGTGTTAGTCACTCATTCGTGCCCGACTCTTTGCAACCCCATGGACTGTAGCCTGCCAGGCTTCTCTGTCCATGGGATTCTCCAGGCAAGAATACTGGAGTGGGTTTCCATTCCCTTCTCCAGGGGATCTTCCTGACCCAGGGATCAAACCTGGGTCTCCTCCTGCACTGCAGGCAGATTCTTTACCATCTGAGCCACCACCAAAGGGGTGTGTCTTTTGAGGGTCACCCTGAGACTGGGCTAGTGCATCATAACTGAGAGGAAACTAGTGCAAGAATAAGAAAAGTGGGCAAGTGCATGTCTCAGGAGAGTTAGAGAACCCCCCTCCACACACCACCACCCACCTCGCACAGCCCTCCTCGTTGACATTTGGGAAAACAGTGCTGGCGTGGACAAGTGGGCTTGGCAACTGGAAGAGCCAGTGGGGCCCATAGCTCAGGTGATCACGGCACAGGCATTGTGGAGGTAGTGGGGGGCAGGTGGGAGGAGGGGCACGTGGTCACCTGCCTGCCAGGGGGCTGCCATCTCCAATTCGTCCCTCCGATTGAACTCTGCCCTCTTATGTAAAACGCCTGGTCCTGGGGGGCAAATGTGAGGCAGGAGGGACGTAGTCCTTGCCTGGGGAGGGGTTAGACTCTTAACTAGGCACTGGGCCCCTGGAAACTCTGGGAGCTAAGATGGGGCCAAGAAATCCATTTTTCTTCAAAATCATGAAGCCTCCCAATGTTACCTTTGAGGAAACTGCGGCAGGGATGGGGGGTGGGTCTGGACATCCCCTGGGAGGCCAGAACACAGGGGCCCCCACCGACTGAACCTGCACAGTGGCCAGCTGTGAGTCACTCCCTGACCTGGCAGGACCACCCTGCCTGCCCACCCACCGGGCCAGCCTGTCCTCCAGGTTGCGGATCTGGATGTGGTAGAACTCTCGGATCTCCTCGCTTATAGGCATTTCCATGGGCTTGTTGGCCAGGTTGGGATCCTTCTTGCTACCTTTCTTCTTCTTGAGCTCGGGCTCTTTGGCCCCCTTCTTTTTAGGAGCCATGGCTGGCGGCAGCCACTACTCCAGGGCCCCTTTAAGAGGCCAGGTGGTTGCTAAGGAAGTTCCTCACATACATAGCAACAAGCTTAAGATGTGAAGCCAGGCTTAAAGGGACCTTCCCTCTTCCTGGCGAGGATGGGCTTCAGGGACCAGCCTCCTGCTCCAAGGCCAACAGCGCCACAGAGACCATAGGCCTGGGTGTCTTAGACCATGGTGTCTCAGAGACCAGGACGCCAGGCTCACTGGGCACTCTTTCGGGCTCAGGGAGACCCTTCCTTCCCTCAAGAGGAAATTGGTGACATGGGAATATTACAGTGGGTCAGAGCCCTAGAAGGGCTTCCCTTATGGCTCAGATGGTAAAGAATCCACCTGCAATGCAGGAGACCCGGGTTCAACCCCTGGGCTGGGAAGATCCCCTGGAGAAGGAAATGGCAACCCACTCCAGTATTCTTGCCTGAGAATTCCATGGACAGAGAAGCCTGGAGGGCTACAGTCCGTGGGGTTGCCAAGAGTCAGATACAACTTAGCGAGTGAACCAGACCACAAAGTCCAGCAGGCCCTCTGGCAGCCGGGTCTCCGGAGGGGAGTGGGCGAAGTACATACAGCCCAGCAGACTGCAGTGTTAGCCCAGGTCAGTGGCCTGTGGACTCACAGCACTGCCATCTCTAGGAGGTTCTGGAGGGAGGAAGCCCAGCCCCAAGGGAGACAAGGAAGCCAGCTTTCTTTATAGTCCACCTCTCATATCCATACACGACTACTGAAAAAAACATAGCCTGGACTATGGTTTCTGTTTTATAAATAAGTTAATTTGTACCTCCAGACACTTTAAATGATTGTTTCTTTCTTAAGAAATCATCTTTACTAATTGTTGTTTTGCCGGAGGGAGGGTCCATTGAGCTCCTTTCCTGTGCCATTCCAGACTCCCACCCAGGCTATCTTATTCAGCTGATAGATATTTACTGAGCACCTACTAAAGAGATCAAACCAGTCCATCCTAAAGGAAATCAGTCCTGAATATTCATTGGAAGGACTGATGCTGAAGCTGAAGCTTCAGTACTTTGGCCACCTGATGCGAAGAACTGACTCACTAGAAAAGACCCTGATGCTGGGAAAGATTGAAGGCGGGAGGAGAAGGGGACGATAGAGGATGAGATGGTTGGATGGCATCACCGACTAGATGGACATGAGTTTGAGTAAACTCCGGGAGTTGGTGATGGACAGGGAAGCCTGGCATGCTGCATTCCATGGGGTCACAGAGTTGGACACGACTGAGCGACTGAACTGAACCGAAGTTCACTGAAGAAAAACTAAACTGAACTGAACTGAACAAAACAGAAACAGTCACAGATGTAGGCGAAGGGCAGGGGGATGAATTCCCTGGGATACATTCGGAGATTGGGATTAATATACACTCACTCTCCAGGCAAGAATACTGGAGTGGGTTGCCATGCCCTCCTCCAACCCAGAGATCTTTCCAACCCAGGGATCGAACTCACATCTCTTATGCCTCTTGCATTGGCAGGCATGTTCTTTACAACTATCGCCACCTGGGAAGCCCCATATATAAGACAGATAACTAACAAGGACCTACTGCATGGCACAAGGAACTCTACTCAATACTCCGAAATAATTTATATTAGAAAAGAATCTAAAAAAGAATGACAGAAGTGTATGTATAACTGATTCACGCTGCTGTACACTTCAAACTACTAACAGCAACACTGTAAATCAACTATACTCCAATAAAAATAATAAAGTGGAAATTGTTCTAAGGCATGCAGTAAATGCAGAAACATTTAAGAAAAATCTACAGACTCTCTGCAAGTATGAGTCTAGTATTTGAGCAGTGATGCACTTCCTTATCAGCTGTGATATATATTATTACATATTATATATAGACACACACACACACATGCATATTTGCATTTTGCCTGAGGCCAAGGTGCAGACACAGACGCCACAACATGACACCGTGTTTGACATCATCACAGATGAGGGGTTGTGCCAGATACAGGAGTCCAGCTCCTCCTTGCCTGAAACACCTACTGAGACTGATTCTCTTGACCCAAATGTGGCTGAACAGTGAGTAGACATCACCTCCATTTCCTGAGTTATCATTAAGTGCCTGGGATTGTGCCTTCTCTCTTTTAAAAAAAAATATTTATTTGGGTTCACGGGGTCTTAGTTGCAGCACACAGGATCTTTTCACTGTGGCATGTGAACTCTTAGTTGCGTGTGAAATCTAGTTCCCTGACCAGGGATTGAAGCCAGGCCCCCTGTATGGGAGCTTGAGTCTTAGCCACTGGACCACCAGGGAAGTCCCTGGCCTTGTGCTTTCTCATCAAAGGATTAGGAAAGCTTGGAGGCAGGATCGAAGCCTGTCTTTGATTAAGGGAAGGTGCCTGAGAACAGTGCTCAGGGCAGGTGGTCCTTGAATAACACCAAGTGCTCGGGGAGTGGTCAGTGTTGAGCCTTGTCAAGTTTCTGGGCGTATCTGTCAGCAGCCCTCCTGATTGCAGCACCTCTGTGAAGCTTTCCTTGCCTTGGGCAACTATATTAACCCACTTAGGCCGCCATAACAGAATGCCGTACACCAGATGACTTCAACAACAGAAATCTAATTTGTCAAGTTCTGTCTGGAAGTCGAAGGCCAAGGTGTTGGCAGGCTTAGTTTCCTGAGGCCGCCCCTTGGCTTGCAGACAGCTGCTCTCTTCCTGTCTCTGCATGTGGTCGGCCAACCCTGGGCATGAGCACCCTTGTCTCTCTGGGTCCTAATCTTCTCCTCTTATAAGGGTACCAGTCAGGTTGGATTATGGCCCACCTTATTGGCCTCATTTTAACTAACTTGTCTAATGGTTTGGGGCTTCTCTGGTGGCTCAGATGGTGAAGAATCCGCCTGCAGTGTGGGAGACCTGGGTTCTACCCCTGGGTTGGGAAGATCCCTGGGAGGAGGAAATAGCAACCCACTCCAGTATTCTTGCCTGGAGAATCCCATGGGGTCACAGAGAGTCAGACACGACTGAGCAACTTTTCACTTTCATTTCACTGGATTTCTGGCACAGGTCTTCTAAAACCCTTGGAATTTCCTGAGAGGCATATCTTCTGCTCTTCGTAACAAGTCCCTTCCCACATAACCGAGTTTATGCTGCTGAGGTTAAGAGGGGAGGGGCAAGAGCTTCAGGGTGAGGGCTGCTCATCAGAAACACCGGGCAGAGGATTAGAGGGTTAGAACTTTCTGCACCTCCCACCCCCAACCCTTAACCTGTGGAGAGGGCAGAGGGGATGCAGACTAAGTTTCAATTACTAGTGGCCGATGATTTAATCAACTCTGCCTATGTAACGACACCTGCATAAAACCTTCTAAACAAGAGAGTTCGGGGGGAACTTCTGGGTTAGTGGGCAAAGGGAGGTGCTGGGAGGGTGGTGTGCCTGGAAAGGGCATGGAAGTTCTGGGCTAACCACCCCACCCCACCCCCGCCAAGTCCATACCTTGCCCTGTACGTCCCTTCCATTTGGCTGTTCTCTGGGGGTATCCTTTGTAATAAACCAGTCACAGCAAAGAAAGTGCTTTCCTTCATTCTTTGAGTTGTTCTAATGAACTATTGAACCCAAGGAGGGGGTTGTGAGACCCCTCGAATTGTAATCAGCTGGGCAGGGTAGCATGGGCACCCCTTTGATGTCTGAAGTGGAGGCAGTTTTGCGGGACTGAGCCCCTGATCCGTGGGACCTGCACTCCCTGAATAAATAGTCAAAAGTGACGAAACTGTCAGACACCTAGATGGAGCCAGAGACTTGGAGAAATGGTGTGAAAAGTGATACGTATTTGGTGTCAGGAAAAAAAAGCTCACTCCCCTCACCAGTTCTGTGTAATGCAAGGTTTACCTGCGTGTACTCCTCTGGGCAGGCATGGCCAGGAAGATGCGGGCTCCCTCTCCTCTCAGCTCCTAGTCTGGGGCTCGTTTCTCCCTGGAAGGGGCAGACGGCCACCCTATCTCACCTTCCCCTCCCCCATGTTGCAGGATGTCTATTGCCTATCGGCAGAGCAGATACCTGCCCAGACAGAAGGTAGAAGTCCCACTCCAGGTGTGGCAGGTTAGGAATACCTGTACCCTGGTGGCTCTCACCTCAGCCAGCTCCTAGGATGGAGGTCCCACACCGGGAGGGGCAAGCTGAGAAGAGCAGGGACTGCTACGCCGGAGCCCACTTGTACAGCAGGCGTCAGGTTTGTCCCTAGTCTGGGTGCAGTAGCGCATGGCTTCTGCTCTGGGGAAAGGCAGTCTGTAAGGACAGGGTGCTCCACAGCTCTGCCCGAGGGAGCTGATTTTATTTGGATCAGAGCTTTGAAAACTCCTTGTCTAAAGGCGTTATCAAAACCAACAGAGATCTTGGTGGAGAGGGGTTAAGAGAAGGCTGGTAGCCCTGTGATGCAGTCTGGTTTGCTTTTAAAAAAAATGTTTATCTGGCCATGGGAGGTCCTAGTGCAGCACACAGGATCCTTGGTCTTCATTTCAGGATGTGAGTTCTTCAGTTGCGGCATGCGAACTCTTTAGTTGGGGCATGTGGGGTCTAGTTCCCTGACCAAAGATTGAACCTCGGGCCCCCTGCATTGGGAGCTTAGAGTTTTAGCCACTGGACCACCAGGGAAGTCCCCAGCACCTGGTTTTTACAGGGTTCTGGTGGCTCAGACAGTGAAGCGTCTGTCTACAATGTGGGAGACCTGGGTTCAATCCCTGGGTGAGGAAGATCCCCTGGAGAAGGAAATGGCACCCCACTCCAGTACTCGTGCCTGGAAAGTCCCATGGACAGAGGAGCCTGGTGGGCTGCAGTCCACGGGGTCACAGAGTCGGACGCGACTGAGCGACTTCACTTTCCTTTCCTTTCACTTTGGCAGCATTTCCCTTGGTGCCACTTTTCCTCCGAGGAGTGTATTTCTGCTGTCTGTTGTTTGGGTTTCTCTGCCACCTTTAGGGATGGACTTAATTGGTTTAATTCTAAAATGTATTCTTTTGTGATTGGTATTGGGGGAATTCGCTTGGCTTATGGATGAGGTCACCACGCTTCATTTGCAATTGAAATATTTCCAGTGTCACCATGAGCCTAACGTAAGGGTCCCCCTCTTCACGCTGGGCCAAACTCATCAGTCTCCCCAAGTCACCAACAGGCTTCATGCCTTCCAGATCTGAAAGTCCACGGGAAGGCTTGGTGGTGTGGCGGCAGGAAGAGAGGAGAACACTAAGACTGATGCAGTAGCCTCATCACATGCCCTGAATGCACCGGCACCACAGGCTCACGGAGGGCGCCACCTACCGAGACGCAGCCCACCGTCTCCGGGGCTGAGCGACAACCTACATGGAGAGACCCAGGACGACGGAAGAACTGCCAGCTCTCAGGCAGTGTGGTGCACACTCCGTGGATTGTCTGCAGACTCCAGACGGCTCTAGATCCTAGTGTAAGTCGCAGTGACCTGGATCCAGAAGGCTCCAAACCACATCAGGGGGCAGCTGGGCTCCCCCCCACTGCACCATCGATGAAGCCTTTCTCCTCCTGCTCCCCAAAGAGAAACCGGGCGGCAAGTCAGCCTGGACACCATGAATGGGCGCTGATTTATTTCTTTATTAGACTCGAGTGCTTTAGTACAGAACGGTACAGAGATGATACACGTTTGTGCTTCAATACTTTCAAACACTGAGATTCTGATAATTTCAAGGTAAACAAGTTTCAAGACAGACTAGCTTTTTTTAAAATATCCTTTTGATAAATTATTTTTTATATAAATAACAGAGAAAGGAAAACCAACGTGTTGAACAAACAAGGTCCTGAAGCATGAGCGTCGTTTGGGCAAGGGCAGGGGACAAAACAAGCAGTTTTAACAGGAAGAAACCAAGGCAGGTCCTTACAGTCTGTCCTAAGGAAATAAGATCTCGTAGGAAGGAGGGGCTAGGGAGACAGACCTGAAAACTAATCTGAGTGCAAAGGGGGAAGATTTCAAAGCCTTGAGAAGAGAACGCCACGATGCATCTAACGGGGCGGGCGGAGGATATATTCTGAAAGGGAAGAGGGGGTGGCGGAGAACTAGCACACACACGTTTGCAACGACGATGCCGCAAGACAGTAATATACACACACGGGCTGGGGCGGTTCAAGGGCGTGGGGGTGGGTGCGGGACATTTTTTGTGACTTCCACTGTCGGTATAGTTCACAGCAGCAGCAGAACAGAGTGTGCTCCCTTCCGGAGAACAAGCCGCTGAGTCCTGAGGATGAGGAGACATCCTTCCTGCGTTGGCCTCTTTGATTTCTGCATCAACAGCTAAGTTTTATACAGCTACGTCTTTATACAGAGAGTAAAATGATTGTTTTCTTCTTACAAGCATGACGACATATGACCCCACACTACACAAAATAAAGTATTAGGGAGTATCTTAAACAGAGGATGATCTGGGGTGGGACTGGGGTCTGTGTAAACCCAGCAGGCTACTCTTCGTGTAGTTTGAAGCCTCAGGGGCACGGACAGGAAAGGGACCACTGAACCAGGAGCCTGCAGGACCTTCCCAGTCCTAGTCTGTTGCTGAGCCGTAAGCTCTATCCAGGCTGACCTCACTGAGAAAGAGGAGCTCTGGTGGTGGGGGGGGGGGTGATGCCTGGGGAAGGATGGGGTCTGAAGGACCAGGTCTAACTGGAGACCCAGGTCCCCAGTGGAAGCCTGCTCCTCTCTCATCCAGGCATGGTGATAGACCGCAGACAGGACCACAGCGCTGTGGCCGTGGTCAGGAAGGGCGCTGAGACAGGGCACCCAGCCTGACTTCCCATGGCCTAACCCCCAGCCCCTACCCCCGACACCAGGGGATGGGGGGAGCGAGCCCCTTGGGGAGAGAGAGCAGAGGTCGGCTCCAGGGCAAACCTCTCGAGATGTCACCTGAGCTTCACTTCCAAGCTCATGTGAATGAGAGCCGGCACCAAGGGAGAGGAACTGGAGTGAAGAAAAGAGACACCCTCAGTTTGACATACTCCAAGAATGGAAAGCTCAGTGATTCCCAACACAAACAGGAGCGACCCCAAACAGGTTCTTAAAAACACCCAAATGTCTACCTTCCCATACGCAAGCAAATGTGCACACGTCACGCTGGGCTATGTACAAGGTCATAAAATCATGACTAATGGGGAGGAAGTGTCCATTCACCCTAAACGGTTCCAGGAACCCGGTGGCAGCATGGCCCACACCCCAAACGTCTCCTCCAGGATACACATAGAAGGGACTCTTTAAAAAAAAATAAAATAAAAAAACAATGCATTCTTTTGTTTCAGACAAGAGGGCATCACCAAACACGAAAACGCAGTGGCGACAGTGCCGGCCGGGCGTGCAGAGCTGGGGGAGGCGATGGAGGGAGGAGGGGGTCAGCGAAGGGACCGAGGTGGTCGGGGCTGCGAGCACTTCGGGGAGAGGGTTCGTTTTTGTTTGGAGGGGCGGCTTATTTTTTAACTGCTTATTTCTTCATCTGTTTTATTCAGTTTCTTCAGCGTGTCCAGCAGTTTCTGTGGGGTGAGAATGTGCGTGGATCCTGGGGAGGCAGAAAAGACCTGTGAGCTTGCCACCTCTGGTTTCAAACACTTTTCCCCTCCCCTGCCCTTGTCCATTCCCACAGCTGCAGCCGCCCCTTCCCCTCCCCTGGCCTCGGTCGAGTGGACACAGAGAGGGGAGTGGGGGCTGGGGTTTGGGGCCACGTCACAACTGGCCCGGGAGACATTTGGGGGCCGTGGGTGAACAAAACACCTCTTCTGGCTCAGGCAGGGTCCCCCGGGCTGTACCGATGAAGGCGCTGTCTCTCCATCTGGGCTCAGTGCTGTCTGCCAGGGGACAGGGCAGCCATCCTAATTCTCTCCTGAACTCAAGGTGAAGCCAGGGAGAGAAGTGCCAAACCACATGGTGGGGGAGAGGGAGCTGAACGGGGCAGGGGTTCGCAGGGGGGCTGTGTGTGGAAAGAGAGGTCCAGGTCGGGAGGAAGGGGGTGGACAGAGCACCCAGGGGAAGCCACTGCGCTCTGGGAGCCAGCTGGCTGGGGCTTCGCGGTGGGAGGGACCTCAGGTGTGAAAGGGGGAGGGCTGGGGAACCTGAGGCCTTACCTTGCAGAGACCCGCACATTGTAAGAGATTAGAAATGCTTGCAAAAATTTAAGCTAATGGAATTAGATATAATTCTACTGCAAAAATAAATAAAAATAAATGAAGTCCTTTTTTCATAAAGAGAGAGATCTAATAAGTGCAGTAAAAAAAGATGCATGGATCGTGTGGTTTGGACATGGACTTACTCAAAAAAACAACAGAAGTGACTGGTGTGTGAGCATGAGGCCTGCACGCATGCAGCAGAAGGCTTCAAAGAAAGAGATCCTGGTGGGAGAGAACTGAACAAAAGAGACCCGTCCTTGAAAATGTGCCTCCCTGGAGACGCGGGCAAGGGCGCAGGCCTTCCTGGGAAGAGGGGACCAGAAACCACAGGAGGCCAGATTTCCACCCTGAGGGTGGGCAGAAGAAGGCTTTGGCAGGCTCCTTGGGAGTGATTCCAAATAGCAGGGTCCGTACACCTTTGACCACTACTTGCACAGCTGACCCCTGATGGCTGGCACTGCAGACCAGGAGAACACTGGAGAAGCCATCTCTGGTGTGAGAGGCTTCTCTGCAGCTCAAGCCCCAGCCACTGCTCTGAGTGAGGAACCAGTCCCTCCCTGGCTGCTTCCCCGAGGGGCCGAGCGTGATGTCCCGAGTGAGTGTGCAGCCTGTGCCAGCCCTGTGCCCAAAGCTAACTCTTTCTGCAGACTCAAGGCTCCTTTGGCAAAGGCGACACCAGTTTCAGCAGGGTATCCCCGTCTCCCTCAAAGACACTCATTTTTGTGACCTTATGAATCTTCCTGCTAGTCCTAAAGGTCAAAGGCTGCTCCCCAGATGAGGAAACAGGAATAAATGTTACCAAATTCTGACCAAGACCACTGGCAGAATGAAAGTCTCCAAGTCTCAGCTCGATGCAGTTTAGGTGTCTACAGCTGAGAGATGGCTGCTGGGAACTCTGGGCTGGGATTACCTTGGGGGCTTCCTAGGCTATGCACAGGCCAGAAAAACCATCCTTAATGTCCTCCCCACAGCCATCTGCTGGATTCCAGGAAACAAGAGGAAAGACTTGATTTAGAGGGGAATCAAAAGGCCTCTGATCAGATGTCTAGACCATTGTGCTTCCTAACCTTGATTCCGTGCAGATTCAGGGCTGGGGGGAGGCCAGAAAGAGGTGAAGGAATCCATTCTTTAGAATGGGATATTATCTGATTGTCTGGTGCTCCCAGTCTTTCACTGAAAGCAGGAAACATCCAGGACCGAGCGAAAGTGTTAGTCGTTCTGTCATGACCTACTCTCTGCGACCCCAGGGACTGTAGCCCTCCAGGCTCCTCTGTCCATGGGATTCTCCAAGCAAGAGTACTGGAGTGGGCTGCCATTCCTGTCTCCAAGGGGATTTTCTTGACCCAGGGATCAAACCTGGGTCTCCTGCATTAGCAGGCAGATTCTTTACCATCTGAGCCAGGACCAGTGAGGCCTCTAGGGCTCCTCACACAGGCACACTCCTGGTCCCTGTAAGGTCTCTAACTACCTGGTCCCTTTAAAGGATGCAGACCAGCTGGTGTTAATCTGAAATCACCTGAGACCCAATTCCTGCCATGCAATCAGCGATATCGCTTTAATACCCTGGTCAAACTTCTCAGCACCACAAACACTGCAAACGTTCTCACTTGAACCCAAAGGTGGCCGACCATGCAGGCTCTCTAGAACCACTCCGAGGGTCCCCCTTGTTCTACATAACTGCAAATCTGAAATGTGAACAGTGATCTTCAAAACAAAGTCATTCAAAGACTGCCAAAGCTTGCGGCTAGACACAGTGAGCTCTGCCAGGACAATATCCTTCCTCCTCACTGAGAGCATCTGAAAACCAGAAGAATTCTGACAGATCAGCTGATCCAGCTGGTTCTGGAATTGCCCGAATCAATCCTGCAGACTCAGACTACCAAGGGCGGTGTCAGGGAATAGTAGGTTTAAACTGCACATTTAAGAGCAGCCCAGGTGAGTGAGATGATCCGCCAGGTGTGGGAAGACACTGGCCTTGCCCACCGGCATCCTACAGATGGGAAAAAGATGCTCACGGTGGTGGGGCATGTTGGTGGCACAGCCAGGCCTAGAAGCCATGCCTCTGCTTTCGATTCTGGGGGCCCTGTGGCCTCCTGCCCCGAGAGGGGATGTGGAAGGGAATGCTGAAACAGCAGCTGGGCACTGGGTCAGCTCTGAATTCAGATTCAAATCTGAGTCCCACTGAAAAAATGGAACTTATCTGACCCTGATCTAAAATAAAGCAAGGTATTCAACATAAAAGCAAAACAAAAAAACTTCTTCCCCCTGTAAATGCTGTGTAATAGGTCTAAGTAGGCCTTGCAGCCCCTTTCATTAGCTTCTGACCATCTTCTGGACATTCGCTAATAGTCAATCCTTTTAACATAAATCATCCACAGCACCAAGGTGCAGAGCTGATCAAAATTTCATTTCTTAGTTGGGAGGAATGATGGATTAGTGGGGACTGAGCCGAGACTTGGTGGCATCTGTACGCTTAGTTATCCACGCTATCCACTTAGTTATCCCTTCGGCCAGGGCCAGGGGGAGCAGGCCTCAGCTGCAGGACAGAAAGGGGTCAGGAGGAGAGGGAGGGGCCAGGAGGAGGAGGGGCCAGGAGGAGAGGGAAGGGCCAGAAGGAGGAGGGGCCAGGAGAAGAGGGCGGGGCCAGAAGGAGAGGAAGGAGCCAGGAGGAGGAGGAGCCAGAAGAGGGAGGGGCCAGAAGGAGAGGGAGGGGCCAGAAGGAGAGGGAAGGGTCAGGAGGAGGAGGGGCCAGGAGGAGAGGGAGGAGCCAGGAGGGTGGAGCACAACACTGGCATCCACACACAGTGCCCATGAGAACACTCGTGGGCCCACGTTCACTGCCGAGCAGGGAAAACCCATCTCTAAAAGCTAAGTTTCTGCTCACACTGATGTGTGGGACACCACCCTGCCTCACCAACACCAACACCCTGTACTGTTCTAGGCTTTAGTCACCTGGACAATTACAACCTAAGTGGGCATGTTGGACTTTCATCTGCCTTTTTCACGTCCCTGGGATGAGGACTCCGTGCCTCGCTTTTTCTTAACTGAGCTCTATAAAATACAACGCTGCCCAACAAAGCATCTCAGAAGCCAAGAACACACAGTCTGGAGTGCTCTCTCTGCTCTAATGGCAGCCAAGACACTCTCTGCTGATTGAACGTAAAACAGAAAGCAAAGGAGAAGTGTCTCCGATCGTAAGGAACCCCAGGACGAGTCCACGCAGGAGCCCTTGGGGTCTGGGTTTGCGATTCTCTCTGACCCTGCAAGGGGTCTGCCAGGGCGGCAGCCATGTCCTTTGCTGCTGCTAAGTCGCTTCAGTCGTGTCCGACTCTGTGCGACCCCACGGACGGATGCCCACCAGGCTCCCCTGTCCCTGGGATTCTCCAGGTAAGAACACTGGAGTGGGTTACCATGTCCTTCTCCAGTGCATGAAAATGAAAAGTGAAAGTGAAGTCACTCAGTGTCTGACTCTTGGTGACCCCATGATGGTAGGCTACCAGGCTCCTACATCAATGGGATTTTCCAGGCAAGAGTATTGGAGTGGGGTGCCACTGCCTTCTCCGCATATCCTTTGAGAAGTCTCGAAATACAGCAAATGGTGTCCACCTATCTGCCATCTGCATGAGAACCAGATCTCTCAGATTACCATCCTATCAAGGTGCTTCTTAAGGATGACTTTTTAAAATACTTCCTTTTATTCATCACCCACTGGTCTCGTTTTCTAGGCAAAGGCAGCCTGGGCAGGATGGCAGGTAGCCCAGCACCACGGCTAGGTTCACTGTCCTGGCTCACAGGCCCTTGCTGCTCCTCACCTCCGTACTGTCTCAGGGCAGCTATCTCTCGGCCAAGGGAAAGAAAGAGGAGATGAACAACCCCGCCTCGAGGGCCAACCTTTAGAGCAGGTCCTTCATAGATGGAGCTCATTCTTTTTAAAATAAACAAGCACACTTCTGACATTACCCAGCCAGGGTTCTGATGTCCACTCCCCAGAGAATGGAGGGAGGGCTTGCCAGAGTGGGGCAGGGCTGCCTGGTTTGAGTCTCCAACTGAATGACGGCATCACAGGTGGTCAGAGTCCGAGGGACTCTGCGATCCAGCCTCCCTGTGCTCTGTAGCCCAGTGGGCATCACCTCCCCCACTCACACAGGTGCTTGTGGCCAAGCTGGGGCTAGTCCTGGTCTGTCTGCTATTCACTCACAGGTGGCTCACAGGGCCACATCTCAGCCTGGGGGTGGGGTTGGGGGAGGGGACATTTCCAGGGTCCATAGTCAATGGAGTAGAGGAGGGCATGCACACAAGATGTGGCCTCATCACAGAATGTGTAGTGAAGCTGAGAAACGACTCATGCTGCAGTGAGGTCTTTGGGGCTAGTCTGCTCTCTGAACAGGTCAGGAGGGTTCCCAGCACGATGGAAGAGTGGAAAAGAGAGAGCAAGGAACTCTTACTCAAGGGCAAAAATAAAACCTGGATAACCTACCAAACCCACAACAGGTTCCCAGGTAACTGAGATAAAGGCATGAGCTCCTGGGAGAGGAGACGCTTTTCAAAACAGCACATAGTGTTGAGAACAGATTTCTATCCAAAGGCTCACAATCTGACTAGGAGACTCCAACTGGAGAGAGGGGTATGCTTCTCAAGTCTTGGAAGGATCCACAGGAGAATTAAAAGCAATTACTGAAAGAGCAAATGACTAATAAGTGCCGCTTTCCCTAGACGAACAGGAGACACCAGCTCTTTCCACTGGTGGCTGGAGTTCACCACGAACCAGGTGGCTTACGACCCCATCACCCCTTAGAAATTGTTCCTTGGGATAAGTGCCTGTCCTGGGCAAAATGTATTGACACATTTAGCTACCACAGACTGGGGGTCTCTTCTGGCGCCCTGTGCCAAGCCTTCCTCATCATCAGGAATTCACCCCACGGCCAGCAGGCTTAGGTGCCGTGCCTGCAGCATCCCTCCATGTCCAGCCCCCTCCAGAGGGCTGTGCATAGCAGCTGTGATCATTTAAAGCTCAGGGGGCTGCAGCTGTCTGAGCAGCAGGTGACCTGTGGCATGAGCGAGCTGGCAAGCCAGAGCCCAGCAGCGCTCGGGCAGGGTTGGTGAAGGGCAGCGTCAGGACACATTTTCAATCGGTGTGAAGAACTGCAAGCATTTTCTCGTTAAAAGAAAATCAAATAATAAACTGAAAAGGGAAAAAAAATTAAAAGAAAAGAAAAAGAGTGACGGAATAAATCAAAGAAAACCCTTCAGAGTGGAAGAGTTTCTTTTCTGTAATAAGCTGCTTTTACTTTGTTTCTTTGGCTCTCACTCCATTGTTGGAGCCTGATCCTCAAAAGATACCCTAGAGGACTCCCGGAAGTCGGGGTGTCTCAGGTCCATGAGAAATTTGGTGGGAGTGAGAATATGAGTAGAACCTGCGGGAGAACAGAGGCCGGCTGACTGCTTGAACACAGGTACGTTACAGGAGCATGCCAACTTAGGCCTACGTTTGTACAGCCAATGAGGTGCGAGAGAGCGAGCCGCATGCGCACACGCGAGGTGCACACGCGGCGCACGCGCACACGGGCCGCGGGGACGGCGGGCGGAACATGCATGCACGCACATAGCGGGCGGGGCCGCATAGCGGGCGTCAGCGGTCTGCACCAGGCCTCTCCACCCATCTGCACGGGCGACCGTGTCTCCCTGGGTCTCCACCTCCCGACAGGGGCCCTCAGGTCAGGCCAGCATGGAAGAGGGGATTACAACAGAAGCCTGGCTGGGACGCGTCGGCCCAGGAGAGCTGTTTGAGCAGAGATAATTAGCCAAAACGTTCATGCAACACGTATGCAAGCCAAGAACACAGAGAGCTCCGCCCGGGGGGCCTATGTAACCAAAAAAGGAGAAAACCCAGGGAGAAATGGTGGCCAGAGAGGCTTCTGGGAGTAGGGAGGGGTAGGAGTGGGGTGGGGATGTGCGATCTGCCCCCTGAATGGTGGGATCTGGAAGCTGAGAGTTGGGAAGACAGTGCCAGGTCCATCTTGATACACACAGGAAGCGCCACATGGACTGGTTCTCCCCAAAGTGGAGGTATAAAAGTGCCACCTTTTACTGAGCTAAGGGGCAAGGACAGTGCCCAGCCAGGAGAGGAGGTGCGGGTCATCTCTGGTCAGTCAGTGTCAAGAGGCACCCTGGGCAGAGGCAACTGCAGTTTGTTAAGGGCACAAGAAAGAAGAAGGCATCTGGAAAAAGCAAAGATTTTTCTCAATGTTTCCTCTTCCAAGCGGAGAAACTGGGGAGGCTCCTGTAGACATGAAAAGGGGGAAAATCTCCTGCTGCCTTAAGTCAGCTTTTAGGAGCTGCTTCTTCTGGAAAACCAGCAGGGATATGATAGACCCTGAAGTGGTAGGAACTGGCTGGGGCAGCCCTCAGCAGAGCCCGGAAGCCAGGCGGATACGTTTTGAGCAGTATCTGCTTGCACGCCTGGTCTGTGTATCTCTAACTGACAGGTACAGGGGCCAGTGCTCATTGACCTGTTCACGGAGCATCTTCTGGACCTGAGGCTCAAGGCCAGGAAACTGATGTGCCCCTCCACCCCAGGCTGTAAGTGGGTGCCCTTAACCCAATTTTGGTGGGTGAGGAATTCACAGCATGGAGAGGGCGGCACTTTTGAGGGGATCCGAGTGGCAGTGACAGAGCAGGAACATTGAGTCTGTCGGGGCCTGGGACCAGGCACTTCCCACCACGTGGGGCTGCCGCTCGTCAGGAAGCAGAGCAGACCTGAGGAAGGGCCCCTTCACCCCTCCGTGGCTGCCGTCCACAGATGTGTCTAGAGGCAAAGTGTTGCGGGGGCAGCGGAGAACCGGAGATAAGATGAAACACCAAAGCGTGGAATGGAGTCACGGTGCAGTGAAGCAGCCCTTCCCTCTAGAAAACATGCCCCACTCACCTATGAGCACTTCCCACTTGCCGTTGGCTTGGGTCACCTCGTAAGCACAGCGCATCTCGTTCAGGCTCACGCCCCCCAGAATGAAGATAATAAGGCGTGGACCACTGCGGTACTCCCCGGGGGCCTTGTTCTTATGCCAGTGCCCATAGCGGGCGCTGGAGAGGGAGGGAGGGGGAGGGGGAGAGAAGGATGTTATTCGTGTATCTGCATATACAGCATTTATACTTCATTATTCCATGACATAATTTCCCTGGTGGCTTAGATTCCAGTAAAGAATCGGCCTGCAATGCAGGAGACCCGGGTTTGATCCCTGGGTTGGGAAGATCCTCTCGAGAAGGGCATGGCAACCCATTCCAGCATTCTTGCCTGGAGAATTCCATGGACAGAGGAGCCTGGCAGGCTACAGTCCCACGGGGTCGCAAAGAGTTGGACACAACTGAGCAACTAACGCTTTCATTCCCTGACATAGGACTCATTCTATACACCAGTGACTAAAAACAGAGCAGATGCTTAGCAAATGCTGTCTGAACTGGACTGCAGTGCAAAATTATCAAGCACTTTGGCTGCTGGGAGAAGAATCCTCAAGAGCACCTGTGCTGTGACCCCGTCATTCTCTTAGGAACACGCAGGCAACAGACAGGTTCAGGTTGGCTTTAAAGCCAGGCTCAGCGGCTCCACCCACTGGATGATGGTCCTGGTGTCTCTCCCAAGTTGTAGAGTTCTGGGACACTCTGCTGGAAGGAGCAGCGACCGTACAGTCCCAGGCCTGTCTGCAGCTGGCACATTTGATTCACCAGGCAGATATACCCCGCAGGCCTCACAGGGCCACCCCAGCGCCGAGGAGCTAACCCGAGTGAGATCCCAAGAGCTCGTGGCAGTGGCGGGTCGAGGACAGTGCAGGGAGAAGGAGGGTCTGCCTCGAACTACATGGAGAGGAACTCAGTGCCGTGGGGACAGGCACAGGGAAGGGCCATCTAGCACCACCCGGGTGTCACCGGGGAAGGCTTCCTGGAGGAGGTGGTGCAGAGCTGCCTCCTGAAAGACCAGTATCTCAGCGGCCAGACAGTTCCCCAGTGCCTCCTCCTCTGCCCTGGCTTTCAGTGGGCCTTCCCCTTGTCCTCGGAAACAGTGAGAAATGGGCTGCTTCCAGGTTTAGAAAATTGAGGAAAACAAAAAACACGAGGAGAGCAAGGCTCCTCTGGACAATGGAACCTTCACCCTTCTTCCTGACTTACAACAGCACTGAAGTTACTTCCCAAATCTTAAAGGCCCTGGGAGCCCGTCTAGACCAGCCCCGAGGATCAGTCATTTTTTTTTTTTTTGCCTGTGAGATCATTTGTCTGCTTTTTTGCCTGTGAGATCATTTGTCTGCCTTAGTCAACAGTCTGGCTGTGACACCACGTGGGATTTTGTATTCTACTCCAGTGTTGGCAATAAATATTTAGCCTCCACTGGCATCAGGGTAGGGCAATGTGCCATGCAGGCCTGAGAGTCCCGACGGAAGAGGGGTGAAGAGAGAAGACAGGCAGGGAAAGTATGTGTAGAGGGACGGAGATGCATGTTCTAGAAAGTCTGACCTGGGAACCTCGGCCACACAGAAGAGGGCAACAGAGAGTCAAGGGGACCTGTGTTCGTAGTGTGAGAGTCCCAGGGACTGGCCTGGACACATGGCCCACAGAGCATAGCAGGAAAGACTTCTGGATGAAGACAGCAAGGTGGTGAATGAGAGGAGGAGTTTTCAAACACACACACGAGGCATCCTGGGGAGCCGAGGAAAGAGAGAGAGGGCTGGAGGACTGGGAGACGGAAGCATGGGCTGCTTTCTGCTCACACCTGCAACCTGAGACATGTCTGAGCATCAGCAGGCACATGGATAGGAAGGGGCGGGGGCTGTAATTTTCCATTATTTTCTGTAACATCTTTATGGACAGGTAATTCATGTATCATACAATTCACTTGTTTAAGTTGTAGAATTCTCTGGTGTTCAGTATAGTCACAGAATTGTGAGCCATCACCAAAATCAATTTTAGACCATTTCATCATCTCCCCCAAAAGAAACCCTGTACCTAGCAGCAGTAACCCCTGTCTCCCAACCCTCACCCCTGTTCCCAGCAACCTCTTATCTACTTCTCTCTTGAGACTTGCCCATTCTAGACATCTCGTATAAACAAAATGATGGAACAAGTGGGCTTTAGTGACTGGCTTCTTTCACTTAGTATTTTCAAGGTTCATCCATGCTGTAGCATGGATCAGTATTTCATTCCTATCTTTGGCTGAATGATACCCCACTGTATGAATGTACCACATGGTGTTTATCCATTCATCAGCTGATGGACAGCAGGGTCATTCCCACTTTTGAGCTATTATGAATAATACTGCTCGGAAGGTCGGTGTACTGTCATTTTGAATGGGGTGTTTAGGGAAGATGGGACAAAGTAATAACTGATTAAGGACCTGGAGGAGGTAGCAGCCGTGTGGATGTATCTGGGGACAGATCATTTCAGGCAGGGGGTGGGAAAGCAAATGCAGAGGCTCCTGAGGCAGAATTGAGCCTGGCATGTTTTGAGGAGGCTGATGTGGCTGAAGTGGAGGAAGAATAAGAGAGGAGTAAGGAGTGAGTCGAGATGGAACAGGAAGCCACGAGGCAGAGGGCCTCCCGGGCCACTGCAAGGACCTGGCCTACACCCTGGCTGTGACGAGAAGCTGCGGGAGGGTTCTCGCGGGTCACGCGGGATCACGGCAGGATTGCCGTGTAGCGGCCGTCCAGCCAGACATGGTCCTGCTCGGCCCTCTGCCCTTACTCATATCTTCACTCACCTCACAGCGGTGGTGCTGAAGGAGGCAGAGGAGCGGGTGGAGATGTACGGGTAGTGCTTGGTGTCAAGTTTGTCTTCAATAGTGTCCTGGAAAGAAGAGACAGCTTTGAAAAGGGCTGATGGAACCAAGGTAAGACGATTCCAAGGACCAGTCACTTAGCCAAAATCACGGCCAGCTTTGCAGGAACCGGAGCTCCTCTGCTTGCTGGGGGGTGACTGCTGCCCTGCTGGGCGTGGAGCAGATGCCCTGGGACTGGTGGGTACGAGGAGATGAGTTTATAGGTCTGCTCTTGAAGAGAAGTTATTTTTTTAAAACCCTGACTTAATTTTTCTTGCTTCTCTTTCAGTTTATTCTTTTTTCCCCCTTTTATATTCCATGTGAGGTTATAAATGTCCCATTCCTCCAGTAGGCTCCTGACCCTGGCATCCATCTAGTAGCCACTACGCACAGGTTTCCAAGGGCCTATTGTCTGGTGGGTGGATTCGGCTCCCCACCCTCTGCTGCAGAGAAGTCTCCACTCCCGACAGCTACCGTGTGGCGCCCACACACCCCTCTTTGGAGGACTGGGCACGGAGAGGAAGAAGGAGCAGAGAGCAAAGGAGGGAATGAGACGGGGGGTTGGCCTACTCTGCCAGGCGAAAAGATGTCACTGGTTTCTAGATGTCTCATGTTCACCCATCCTTTCCGTTTGTGGGATGTAAAAATAGGAAGCTGACGCACTCTATATATTTAAAATATAGCTATTTTCACATACAATTCAGTGGGAACACCTGGACTGCTATGAATTCACAAAGGGATCCTGGGCAAGTCTCTTCATTCTCGGGACCTCAGTCCTGTCCAAGGGCAGCAGCTGGACAGACCATCTCCAGGCCCCACTCCAGAGCTCCCGTGGGGCAGGGTTCTACACAGTTTCCTTGATCTTGAACTACAAGGGGGAGGGGAGGGAGGGACACCTGGGCTGCCTTCCCTTCACAGACACAAAACACCTGCTATGCACAAGGCATGGTGCCAGAGGACATGCCAGTAGAGGACGCAGGGCCAAGGTCTAAAACGAGGACCGAGCCCAGCGAGCGGCACACCCACACACAGACCAGCTCTGACACCCACTGCAGGAGGCCAGGGAGGCCTCTGTGGTGCTGGGCGCTCAGCTATGTGGCGCTCAGTGTGTGGGGACAGTGAGACCAGACGGGGACTTTGCAGAAAGGCAGGATTCAGGAGGTGCAAAGCGAGAACGTGCAGGCAGGGGATGAGTCTGAACAGAAAGGTGCTTGCCAGGGTCTCTGGCTGACGTGACGGGACCAGCGGGGGGACCTGGGGTCACTGTCTGAATGCCCTCCCTGCTGCTGTGTCCTCGGCGTGGAGCTCGCTACTCATATGACCTTCAGGCACGGCGATACCATCGAGGGGGCCCTACTCTGGGGCTGAATCACGTGCATCTGGGGAATCGGCATCTGGCTGACTGTCTCCTGGGGCGGCTCTGCACAAACCCTTTGAGGCCCAGATGCAAAGCCCCAGGTGTCACTGCCACCTGAGGGCAGGTGAGGCTGGAGCCCCTGGGCCCTGCAGGTCTCGCATGCTCGTCCCAGCCTGTGCTGACCTCCATGATGTCTTTGATGATTGGGGTCCATCGGGAGAGCTGGTAGGTCTGCTCGCTGATACGCTCCTTCCGCTCCGGCTTGCTCCTGCGACGCAGGGTAGACTGAAGGCAGACACATGAGAGGCGGCTCTGAGTCAGCAGCTGGGCCACACGGCCCCGCTGGCCCCAGGGCTCCCTGTGGGGAGTCAGCCTCGGAGAAAGGCCAACACGTGGAGAGGTTTTCCCGGAAAAGCCCAGACTATGCCCGTGGGCTCCAGCGCAAGAATCTGCAGCAAACTTGGTTCTTTAAAGCCTTAAAAAATGGCCAATGTGGGTCAAACATATAAAGACCATTTTTTACAAAGGCAAGAAGTTAAAAAAATAGTTTGTTGTCAATTGTTGGCGAAGACTCTTTCTTGAGAGTCCCTTGGACAGCAAGGAGATCAAATCAGTCAATCTTAAAGAAAATCAACCCTGAATACTCATTCGGAAAGACTGATGCAGAAGCTGGCACTCTAATACTTCGGCCATCTGATATGAAGAGCTGACTCACTGGAAAAGACCCTGATGCTGGGACAGACTGAAGGCAGGAGGAAAAGGGGGCGACAGAGGATGAGATGGTTGGATGGCATCACTGACTCAACAGACATGAGTTTGGGCAAACTCAGGGAGATGGTGAAGGACAGAGAGACCTGGTGTGCTGCAGTCCATGGGGTCGCAAAGAGTCAGACACGACTTGGCCACTGAACAGCAGCAGAAGAAAATCCTGCTCTGGTGAGACCTGTCCTTTGATTTTGCTTCAGCAGCACAGGGTGCACTGAGAGAATCACCTCCATTCTCGTTTGGCCCCTTTGTGAACAAGGGTCTGAAAACACCAAATGACCGCCAGTCACAGGCCTCTGGTCTGGTGGCTCCAGAACAAAGCTTCTGACTCTAATAAGATTCCAGAAGGAGCCAACCTACAGCCTGGTTTTATCAGCACAGACTCCCTGCAGGAAGCAGGGTTCCTACAAGCGAGGTTCCTGGTGGGGGGCCCCTCCCGCCTCAGCCTCTTCTACAGCTCACTGCCTGGGCCCCTAAAACCTGCCCCAACTGGGTCCCGAATCATTGCCAGAGTAGCAGACTCAAAGGTCTCAAGACAGCCTGACAGCAACTTCATAGAAGATGCCAAGTCTAAATGTCCCAACGGCTGAGCCAGGCTGACTCAAGACATGCAGGATGGAGCTAGTGTGTTTTGGGCTGGTTCACAGGCACAGCTCAGCTTCGAGACCATGTGGTGCCTCTTTGATGTGCCCGCCTGGCTTCCTGGCACTACACCTTGATTCTATTTATACCTCTACACCTGCCTTCCTCTGATTTTATGTTTTCTCTTTCTCAGTGTTGAGTGTATCATAAGCTGCGATAAGGAAGTTAGGGGAGAAGAGATGAGAGCCGCTGCCTCCCCCGGGCTTCCCCCACAACACGAGGCTGGCGCTCACATCTGTGACGATGGGCACCCCGAGGTGTGCCATATTCGTGATGATCTCGCTGTCCTCCGGCGGGATCTGAGCGTGCTGGATCAGTTTGTTCAGGTTTTCCTCGGTGATGCCTGCGAGATCAAAACCCTGATCACCATACCAGCCACTGTGCACCACACACTCAGAAGCAGAGCCAAGTGCCTGGGGTAGGGGATGGCGCCCCCTATCCTCCTTGGCATCAGTGGGAACTAATCCGCTCACTGTATCTACTTTACTGTAAGACAAGGCAGGGCCAGGACTCCTGTTCAACTCTAGCCACTCTGTCCTGGGCTATGACCACCAGCAACTGCCCCTCCTGATCTGTCTTTCCGTCTGTCTCCTGTTTCTCAGCCGTCCCCACCATCCCGGGCCCACGTCACAGTCAGCTTGGACAAGAGAGTATCCGTGTCCATCTTTTTGCACAGTGGACACTTATGGGCAACTATATGTGGGTAAAGATCACTTATTTATGGGCACAGATTGGGGGCTTCCCTGGTGGTCCAGTGGCTAAGACTCCAGGCTCCCAGTGCAGGGGGCCTGGGTTTGATCCCTGGTTGGTGAACTAAAGATCCCGCATCCCACAGCAAGACCTGGTGCAGCCAAAAAAAAAAAAAAAAAATAGATAAAGGCACAGATTACAAATGTGGGGTAAAAGTCTCTGGCGGAAATGCTCCAGTAAAGTGGCCATACAGCTGACAGACTCTCCCCGCTGTCCTCACCCAGCCTCTTCTCATTATCCTGGCCCTCTGACTAACTCTAGAACCACTGGGGGATACACAGCCTCTAGCTGCAGCTGATCTGCCTACACTTCTCCAGCTGTAAAGAGCCCCTCAGACCTTCCTGTTAGACACCCTTTTCCTTGTCTTTTGAGCTGTTTTTCACTTTGTTCTCTCCCTCCCAGCTGCCTCATTTTCCCCAAGAAAAGCCCTGTCTCCTCTGTCATATCCCGCCACTCCTACCATTCTTCAAAAAGATGTAGAGAAGGATGATGCGGATTTTGTCGTAAGTGCTGACATTCGCATCCAGCAGAATGGGGACGATGGCTCTCATGGGGTCCTTGATCTTCTCCCCTTCAGCATCCGTGCCCATGGCCAGGTCCTGCAGAAAACACACCATGTTGGCCCCATGGCAACAGTCTGGATAGACGGTAATTATTAGAAAACGGGCTGTCCGTGAATGTCTGGGATGTGTGGCTTGGTTGGGGAAGGTCAGCGACAGGTGCTTGAGCTCCCCCACATGCTGCAGTTAATTAGCACGGGTCTCCATGGCATCGGTAAGAGCTGAGGAAAGACCCAGATTTCACTTTCCAAAACCATAGACCACATAGATTTGCCATGTTGTTGAAAGGTAGGCTTTTCCCTCCAGGTGAGTGCCAGTGAGCCTGAGCTGATTCCTCAGGGAAAACCTCAATCCCGGTAGGTCCCCAGGAGGGACATAGTCCTGCAGAGGGCTCGAGGCTTCAGGGGATGAAAAACGTCAGTATTGTGAGATGCCTCTGCCTGGCTAGACTCCTCCTGCTCTGCTTCCCCTGGCACAGAAGGGGGAGTTTTTAAAAAACTATTCTGGGTTTTTTAAAAAACTCTGTTTTTAATCTTCCAACACTTTTAGGGGGAGGAGAAAAAACATGGGCTCCTAAACCTGCACATCTCACTGAGGGAGATGAAGGAAGGGGGAGCTGACAACAGATGAAGATAAAGAGTGGAGTAAGCATAGTCTCTGCCACCCCCCCATCGCCCATGACTCAGGCAAGAGGCAGATCCGTTCTCGACAGGCCTGAGAAAGCAACACATAGGTCTCGGCACATCATGAGCCATCTGGTCTTGTTCTGCAACTTTCTCTGTAGCTCTTACAGAAGTTGCCAGAAGGTTGCCTTTTTTCTCTCCAAATCCCAGGAGTCCACAACAAGTATGATCTCAAGTTGGGGGATCTCTGCCCAGTGTGGATCAGAGGAAGGCAGGGCCCCCCCTCTCTGAGGCCCCTTCAGCCCTCAGTGAAGCCTCAACAGACATCTGCTCAGCACGAGTGACCCTGATACTCCCTCAAAGTCAAATTGAATGTGACTAGTTCAACAAATACCTCTGGGCACTTCTGAAAAAATGTAGACTTCCCAGGGTGAACCTCAACTGCATTTGTACCGGTGTAGGGATAACCTGTCTTTTGGAGAGTCACGTTCTGATGGTGAGGATGCCTTGTGTTTGCAGAGATCCCTGTGAAACTGATGGATTTCAGCAGGACTACTGAGAAAGTCCATGAATCACGGCTCATCTCAGAAACCTAAGCCCAGCCTGTCACATCAAACCAGGGGATTTAGATCTTAGCCTCACACTGAGAACATGAGTTGTTTTTTCTGTGAAAAGAGACCCTTTGGCTGAGGTTTCACATCATGGGATTCCCCCCTTCCCTTGGACGCACACCCCGGATGAGAATTATCACACACGAGGAATGCAGTGCCAGGATTAGCGATTCCACACGACACTCCTGGAAAATGTGGCAGTTTTGTTATATCCCTTCACAGAGGAAAAGAAAAACAAGCACATCAAATGAATCAGTGACAGGGACAGAACTCTGATCGTAACTGTGATCAGGGAGGCCGTGGATGGATTTCTGTCCTTCGGTTGCACTGCCCCCTTTCGGCCTCTACGTCTCCAAGCTGGTGCGGCCACAGCAGGAGGAAAGGACACTCAAGAGTTAACATCCAGCCAGCTCTGTCAGTGCAGAAGTCTCTTCTGCTATTCCAGGGAGCATCTGGAAAGTCAGACATGCAAACCCCAAACGGCACGGCATTCCGGACCACTCTAGTCCCTACCATTGAGAGGAACTGCACTGGCTCCAGAGTGTTGAGACAACAGGATCTAGCAGGCTTTCCCATTTCTGTTTCCTATGATTCTGCGGGATGTTCAAGGTAGGACGTTAACATTCAGCTGGGCAAGTAAACCAGCCTGGCAGAAGGAGAAGGAAAGGGCCCTACCTGTTCCACCCGGCAGAGTTTATCCACAGTGCCTTGGTAATGCTTCATGCAGTCCTCGGCGAGGTGCAGGTGGGTCGAATACTAGGACAAAACAGAGAGTGTGTGGTCAGGGAATCTCTCGCTGACTCACGCAGCATTTGCTGAGTAGCTGCTGAGTATGAACACGGTGCTAGGTGCCTAGGAGTCCCCAGCCTCATAAAGGAGATGAAATATGCGTTCAAGTAGAGAACTGTGTGTCGGGCAGAGGGACAGAAACACCTTCGACAAGAGTCAAGAGGAAGGAGAAGTCCTTTAAGGGGGCAGGGTGGTGTGAGTTTCACATGTATCCACAAATCCTTTGATACTCCTCCCTCCAGCAGGTGGCGCTCAATACCCCTCTCCTTAAGGCTGGATTTAGCGACCACTCAGGCAGTGAATGACTAACACACAGGCAGAAGAGCGCTGCTTGACTCCCAGATCACAGTGACCTCCTCTGAGCTCAATCTTGCAGGCCCATGGGGTAAGGAATTGGAAGGATACAGAGAGAAAAAGATGAGGAGAAAGTCTTCGGAAATAAACTCTCTATCGCCAACTTTCATTTTTTTTTTTCCTAATAAAAACTGAAGATGGGGGCTTCCGGTCAAGAATCCACCTGCCAAAAGTAGGAGACTCAGGTTCACTCCGTGGTCCGGGAAGATTCCACATGCCGGGGAGCAACTAAGCCTGTGAGTCACAACTACTGAGCCTGCGTGCTGTGACTACTGAAGCCCACACTCCCTAGAGCCCATCCTCTGCAACGAGAGAAGCCACCACAACGAGAAGTCGACACTCCACAACTAGAGTCGCTCCCACTCGCTGCAACTAGAGAACAGCCCGCACAGCAACAAAGACCCAGCATGGCCAAAAATAAGTCAATTAAAAGATTGCAGATGACTAAAAACTTGTGGATTTCCGTCAATCCGTGAGTGTCATGGGGCTTTGAGGAGTCTTGGCAGCTGTTCATATTCATAATCGAATGGACCATTTTGGATCATCACACCTTCTCTCTGGCCGCAAAGAGTCTGGCGCGATTGAGCGACTGAAGAGCGGTAACGACATACCTTGCTGAGCTCCTTCTGGTACTGGGGCATCTTCTTCAGCATCTGGGACAGGTCCCGCATGGTGGTCTGTGGGGAGAGGGAAGCACGTGGTCTCACTCCGATGGCCCTGAGCTAAGAGGGTGGGCGGGGGGGTGGGCCCAGGACAGGACAGCAGCTAGCACCGGACTCCTGAGCACACGTTCTGTAACCCGCCCCCAATGCATCTGTTAAACACGAGCATATGTGTTTAGATTTCCATGTCTCTGGCTCAAAAAATTACTGATCCAAATACTGTGACTATCTTATAGGTGGGGAACTGACCCCCAAGTCTAGCAATTATGTTTTGTTTATTGGACCATAAAGTAACTAAGCTTCAAAGTAACAGTTCTTGCCAGGAGAGAGCAATTTTTCATCTCTACACTGCTTTTCTGCATACTCGGCTCAAGCAGTCGTGGCATCAATTCACATTTCATCTCTGTAGAAAGGCCAGAGTTGTGCAGACAGGTAGGAAGCAGTGAGGTGAGAGAAAGCTGGAATCTCACCCTGGCAGGTGGAAGGGGTCTGCTGACTTTCTAACTGGGCGACTGACCTAATCCCATTCATGTACTCAGCAAAAAATTATTGAATGACTACTACATACCAGGCACTTTTAGGTCCTGGAGATACAAGGACAAAAACAGAAAAGAATTTTTGCTTTCATGGAACTAATGCATAGCAGAAGAGTCATTATAACTGAGTGGACTGGCACTTTTGGAGGGACTCACAAGTGTGGGTGCACAGAGCAGGGGCGCCTCCCATTGTCAGAGAAGATAACACCTGAGCCAAAGGACAGGGACCGCATAAGGCAAGGCTGGGGAAGGAGCTCAGGCATGGCTTCAGCCGTGGTGGGTGGCAAGGAGGAGGGCGGCAGAGATGAGAGTCCGTGGGGCCTGATGACCTGGGTGCTGTTAAGGCGTGTCCACGGTGGGGCTTGATTCTACTGGGATCGGGAAATCACTAAATGATCCTGGGCCAGGGAGCAGCACAACTAGAGTGGCGTTTCTAAGAGGAATAAACACCTCTGATAACCAGCTGGGAGGAGAGGCCCAGGTGAATTGGGATATGAACTCTGTTGCTACCACAAGCTAAAAAAGGTTTTAGCGAGTTCTTCTGGCAATGTGTATTGTGATCCAGAGCAGTAAATGTTAATCCTCAGGGTAACAAAAAGAAGCTCTTTATAAATATTAAAAGATGCGGGTTCCAGGTCTCAATCTTGAATACAAAAATAAGACAAAATGGTAAGAGATGAAGAGAGGACCAGGAACCCCTCCGAGCCCCCAACTCACCAGTCCTATACTGAGGTGTCCTCCTTGCCCCTAGAGAGAAAGCAGGGATGAACCCAAAGGGCACTGGAGTATGGATATGGGTTTACCTTCTCACCAGTATTCATTCTCTTGCTGGAAGAAAAATCCTTCAGAGAACGGGTGACTTCCCTGGAAGAGAGAAGGAGGCAGCTAAGCTTCAATGTGGCACCCAGTGCCTCTATATCGGGGTCCCCAACCTCCGGGATCTAATGCCTGATGATCTGAGCAGGAGCTGATGTAGTAATAACAGAAATACAGTGCACAGTAAATGTAAGGCACTTGAATCATCCCCAAACCATCTCCTGACCCTGCAGTCCGTGGAAAAATTGTTTTCCACGAAACTGGTCTCTGATGCTAAAACGGTCACGCAACATCCTTCCTTTAGGAGTATGCGGTGACTTTTCCTACCCTAAGGTATAGATTTAAAGTGATTTTCTAAGAGGAGAGAGAGATACGTCATTTTCCTAATACTCTAAACCAGGGGTCTCCAGAATTGGGTGTACAAGACAATTTGTGAGCAGAAAAGAAAATGTTAGGACATCTATGTATATAATTTTACTTCATCCTTTTCAAATTTATGTTTTTATATATGCTATCAAATATACACATTAGTATGATAAAGCATATACTGAATGCATAAAAAAGATAACTGGAAATGTGAAGTAACATTTTTCTAAAGTTGAATGATCCCCCAAGGTTTGGAGAATACTTTTCTAAACAACTATCCCAGGCTATAGTATTTTCTCACTGTTCCTTGTGAATTTCCTGTGGATATTATCAACTCAATGTAGCAGAACGTGTCCTTCTGCAAAAGCAAACTTGTTATCTACAGTTTAACAGCCTATTAAAAACTTTCCAGAGTTAGAAACATTTTGAAACATTTTCAGAGCAAGGTACTCCCTCCGGTATAGAGATTAGTATATGCATTGACTCTTGCTGAGAAAAGTTTAGGTATGACAACAGAGAGGAAGGGGACATACCAGCTATACATTTAAAAACAAAAACCCCGAACTGTATGTAGTAATCTTTCAATGGAACAAACTGGCTTCAAGTGTTTAGTGTTTATAAAGCATCTTGAAATGAGAAAAGCTACAAATGCTTTCTAAAAACCCTAAAAGTAACCCTAACACG
The DNA here is from genome assembly GCF_014754425.2 of Oryx dammah. Taxonomy (NCBI): domain Eukaryota; kingdom Metazoa; phylum Chordata; class Mammalia; order Artiodactyla; family Bovidae; genus Oryx; species Oryx dammah. Next base: position 97,212,535 of record NW_024070209.1, on the reverse strand, counting down.
GAAAGGGTTTTCTAACTTCATGAGATTGGTATAGACTGAGCTCAGATATCAGAAGGGATTCATCATCACTGGTTAGAAGGTAGGTGACTTATCAGAAGCAAGGGACTCCTGCCTGCACTTGTGAGCTCTGCCCAAGGTGCCCAGAGAACGCACACTGGCACCCAGCACCCGCGATCCCCCGTGTCGGTGGGGGGAGCCCTGGGGCCCGGGGCAGGCGCAGGGCAGGCTCTTACTGGGACACCTCCGCGATGTGCTTGTGGCGCAGTGCTATCCAGAGGTCGTCGTCCTCGTCCAGGAGCACCTCCTTCACCCGCGCCTCCCCGATGCCGCTCGTCTCGTACCTGGACAGGAGACGTCCCACACAGTTCACCCAATGCCCTGGTCTGTAACGAATGACTGAACAGCAAGCACTCTGATCATCTGAGGCGTCACTGTCTGCTGCATCTAATGAAGCTAATGGTTTCCTGTCTTTTTTTTTTTTTTTTTTTTTTGCCACAACACTAGGGATCTTAGTTCCCTGACCAGGGTTGAACCTAGGCCCTCATCAGTGAGAGGCATGAAGTCCTAACCACTGGACCACCAGGGAATTCCCAAGGCTACCAATTTCTAGGGCAGGAAGAGACCTAAAGGTCTGATCAGAGTAAACTGACTTGAAGTTCTGTTTTAAAACCCTCGGGGTCAGTTGTTATGTACTCCACTGGAGCCACCTGGCTCAGGTGTGAAGTCAGGTTATAGGTGGTTTTGGAGGTACTTGTAAAGGAAAGGTGAGGATCACACTGTTCCTCCCTGGGAAAGGCCTGGGACACCATCCTTAATGTGTGGGATTGATACAGCCTTTGGCAGCTGCCTGCAACAGGCCCTCAGCAAACTGTCACAAGTACAACCGTGAACATATAAGGGAAATAGAGAATTATAGATACCAAAGGGGGAAAGCTGAGATTCAGTCATATTTTTAGAATCTTCATTTTGAAACCACTATCTTTATGGCTGAGGTTATAAAGTCAATGACACGAGAACAATATAGTCTGTTCCCATAAAAAGAAAAATATGTTTTTAGAGACTGAGTTTCTGATGTTTGCTACCAAGAAAACTGTTTACAATGAAGTAAAGTACAAATAAAACTCAGCAATATGGGACTTCCCTGGCAGTCCAATGGTTAAGATGCTGTGCTTCCGATGCCAGGGATGTGGGTTCAATTCCTGGTTGGGGAACTAAGATCCCACGTGCCGCATGGTGTGGCCAAAAATAAATTAATTAATAAATTTATTTTGAAAAATTTGGTAAGAAACTCCTACTGGTATATTTTATCATCATATTTCATGGTCTGTAGTTAAGAAGTTTTAACTCTGAGTAAGATACGCTCTTACACAAGTCAAGCACATCCAAACCAGCTGTGGTGGCTTCCCTGGAGGCTCAGACGGTAAAGCGTCTGTCTACAATGAGGGAGACCTGGGTTCGAGCCCTGGGTTGGGAAGATCCCCTGGAGAAGGAAATGGCAATCCACTCCAGTACTGCTGCCTGGAAAATCCCATGGACAGAGGAGCCTCGCACACTACAGTCTATGGGGTCGCAAAGAGTTGGACACGACTGAGCAACTTCACTTTAAACCAGCTGTGAACTGAAGTGACATTAGCTGTCAACTAAACATCTCAAGTTCTTGTTCCCCCCAAACAGGCAGAAGTTTCTACCTGGTGGTGCAGCTGCACTTTGGGAACTCACAGAAAAGCATGCAGGTTTATTAGTGAGACTGTATGGGGATGTCCCTGGTGGTCTAGTGGTTAAGGGTCTGCCTTCCAGTGCAGGAGATATGGGTTAGATCCCTGGTCAGGGTACTAACATTTCACATGCCCCAAGGCAACTAGGCCTGAAAGCCCATTCGCCACAACTCGCAAAAGCCTGCCAGCCACAGCTAAGACCCAATGCAGCCAAAACCAAGTTAAAAAAATAAAAAGACTGTATGAATGTGCCTGCTTTTCCTAGGATTAACAACATCTGTTTCCTTAAGTTAGGGTGTGTCTGGTTCATTTGCAAAGCTGCAGTCACGTGTACTTACTTGTATACGTCATTTTCAATAGGCAGCAAGTCGTAACTCATAGCCTGAAAAGTCAGCTCATGCAGGACAGGGGAGCTGGGGTCGAAACCACGGTCCAGGATGAGGAGCTGGGAGCGTGCCTTGTCTGGGCCCTGGAAGGAAGGACAGCCAGAAGGGTTTCATGAGCCGCCCCATACAACTCCCACTTCTCTGACTAGCCCTCCCGTGAAACATGGCAGCAGGATGTGAACTCTGACCCAGATAGCACTCAGTCCATTTACTGCTGGACAAGGAGGCCAGCACACGCCATGTGAGAATCCAGTGTGTCTGTTTCACAGGAATAGGGTCCTTTGACGCAGATCCAAAATGCAGGGTGCAAAGTGAGTTTACGAAGGAGAGCACCACCTGGGTTCGGCTATTAGAAGGGGGACCCATCACCCAAACCAGCCAGCTTGGGACAGAGTGGGTTCCCAGAACCTGGGGCTATCAGTGTGTAAGTCATGATAGTGATGGGCTAGTTCTGTGATGCATGTGATAAAATTTCACAGAACTGCACAAACACACACACAAGCACACGTAAAAACTAGTGAAATCTGAGTAAGGTCCCGAGATGTAGCAACGTCATTTTTCTGGTTTCAACTGTGTTCCACTGAGGGGATTCCCATGACACAGGGCTTTCAGTGCTAACACCGGAGAAGTCCTAGTGAATAGAAACAAGCTGGTTGCTCGGCTCCACTGAACAGAACCTGTACCACCTGCCCGAGGGCTTGGGCGTTTGCTTCACTGGAGCTCAGTACGCACAAACAGGGGCGCTCATGCACACACCCAGTGAGCAAAGGAAGCCAGCTGTGCCCAGGCTGCCCCACAGACCCTGTGGTCCCTCAGCAAGAGAACCACGTGGGCCAGGTCAGACTTACCTCCCCCATCGTCGGGTCATCAGCTTTGTAGGCGTCAAGCTTGTCCTGGATTAGCTGAGCCAGCAAAGCGTTGTCCTTGTATTCCCTGACAAGGGAGGAGGGATGGAGGGTGAGCCACCCTGTCCCAACCGATGGCACCGTCTGCCCTCAGGGAGGGAGGCAGGACAGTGCGGGAGGGCCAAGGGAGAGATGAGCTTCATTGGTATTATTCTTTTACAAGAGAATAAAACTTAGATTACATGTATGGTTAAAAAGGAAAAAACAAAATACTCAGCTCAGTGCCTGGAATGTAAATGATTTTCTAGTTCCTTAAAAAAAAAAAAAAAAAAAAAAATCCAAGTGGAAACAGAGGGGGTCTTTCCAAGCAGCTCCAGATAAAACAGCCACACTTCAGCAGAGGGTCCTGACCACATGTCCCTTCCCCACCATCAGGCTATCTCAACCTGACCTACTTGATCTTCAATTCCCTCAGTTCAAATTCCCCTGGACCCTGTTTTGTTTTTTTTGAAGTGACATTTCTGCTGGCAGAGCTAGAAAGATACAAGTTGAGAACCTCTGGACCCTCCCTCTTGGCTGAGCCTCCAGCGCCTCCTAAGTTCCTCTGGGTGATGTTTATCATATGGCTGCTGCCCACAACCTGGCCACTCTTAGTGCAGAAGCAGCTCCACCCCCAGTCCCATCCTCTCAACAAGTGAGCTCCCAGCCCTCATTTCTTAACTTCTGCCAGGTGTCTGTCAGTGAGGACCCTGGTGGGAGGAGGGTTCTCCTACGGGTGCCCATCCCCAGAGACAAAGAGGTGATGAGGCGCCTTGGCACTTCCCGATCAGGCCCTCCACTCCTCTGGCAGTGTCCCCCCTTCTGGTTGCTTCTCCTTGCATGACTGTGACCCCTGCACTCCCACACCACGGTGTTCACTCCCTCATAGGCTGCCCAGTGATAACCACTGAAGGGCATGACCCCAACGTGGCACCCAAGGCCTCCAGAAATGGTTTCACCTTGCCCCGCTGCTTGCACGTATGCAGGGTGAGACTACCAGCCCTTCTCAAACTTCCCCTTTATTTTCCAGGGTCATGCTTCTGCTCATCCCAACCGTCCACACAAAATGCCCCTGGCTCTTCATCGGTCTACTGAAATCCCGACCTGTCCTTGGCTCAGATGCCGCCTCTGCTCCGAAGCTGGGCTTGCTCCTGTCTGGATGCCCAGGCCCGTGGCCTGCACTGCCCCAAGGCACTGGTCCCGCAGGCCTATGTTGCAGGTGTGTACAGCTCAGCTGTACATTATGCCAGTACACATTTTACCTGCCCGCCTGGGTCAGGGGCTTCTAAGGGTAGAGGCTGTGTCTTCAGGTTAAGCCCACCAACCTAGCACTTAGCAAATAGCAGGTGAATGATGAGTGAATGACTAGATCAAATCTGAGGACTGTGTCCTTTGGAGAATTATTCTCCTTGTATTTTATCTTACCCTGAAATGTCTTTTTCAAAGAGTGTATTTGTTTTAAGACAGATTCTTTACCATCTGAGCCACCAGGGAAGCCCCTTTTTAAGGTTAGAAAGATTTAAAAAACTGAGGGAAATCTGGGTTACAGTTATGTGGGGGTTTGTGCTTGGTTATATGATATAACTGAATATATGTATTCCATGCCCTTTTCTGCATGTATTAGTATAGTTCACATTAAAAATTTAGAAAATAACAAAAACACTGGAAAATAATCATCAATGTGAGATGCTCAGATCTTGACCCTCTGGAGACAACTGCCAGAAAATGGGAAGGCCAGAGGAAGTTCCTCATTTGAGGACAACTTCCTCGCTTGGGGGGGGTCACCGAAGGCAGCCTGGGGTGCAGCCTTACCCCCGGTACCGCACGGCTGGGTACTCTTTCAGGGTGGCACACAGAGTTGCGATCTGCTCCGCCAGGCGCTCCAGGATCGGATTCTTCATCTGAGCCTTGTGGGGACTGTAGAAGCTTTGGAAAGAGTCAGCAGAGTCCAAGGAATACACCTGAGAAAGGGGAAATATATATATGTATATACACGACAGAGGAGCCTGGTGTTCTGCAGTCCATGGGGTTGCAAAGAGTTGGATATGATGCAGCGACTGAACAACAACAAATATATATATATATTTCCAGAATGGTGTTCCCGCCAAGCCTCGTAGTGAGGCTACAGAACAAGTTTTCATTTATTCTACAAATACAGCTGGGCCATCTGCTGGGTGCCAGGCCTTGTGCACTGGGAACTGCCAGTGGCCAAACCATCACTGTCCTCTAGGAGTGTGCAGTCTTGCAGGAGAAGGCAGATGAATAAACAATGAACAAAATGAAAAATAAATTTTATGGTATGTGGGAAATGGGTAAGTGTATGAGAACAGAAGAAGCAGAGAAAGAATGCCTGAGGGCTGGACAGGGAGGACAGGAGGCCTCCTTGAAGAGGGGACATTTGAGTGAGGGCTTGAAGGAGGTGCAGTTTCTTCCCAGGGGGCTCCCTGAGGAGAGGCTGGTCAAGCCAAGGCCCTGAGGCAGGCATGCCTGTGTCTGATGACTGATGAGGAGCCCAAGAGAGAGCAGGGGAGGGGTCTTGTCAGACCACACAGGCCATTCATTTAAGTTTAAATAAAAGAGGGACAAGCTAGAAATTGTGCTGTGACTGTGGCAAACAAAGGAGCTTTGTATGGATTTAATAATTTCCTATCCTCAGAGCATGTTCTTAGTATTTTTCTCTTTTATCCTTTTTGGAAGGTTTTGGAGGTTTAAAATTTCCTCTTAAACCAGCAGGCTACCAGCCATCAGTATTCTCTCAGAAGAATCTCTTGATGTGAACTACCCTCATCTTGAAAATCTGAGGTTTAAAAAAAAAAAAAATTTATCACTTTTCAAAAATATATGGTGGAGAAGGGTATGGCTACCCACTCCAGTATTTCTGTCTGGGAAATCCCATGGACAGAGGAGCCTGGTGGGCTACAGTCCCTGGGGTCATTAAGAGTAGGGCACAACTTAGCAAGTAAACAAAAAATATGTGCACGTGACATACAATAAACCAAACATCAAAAACCAAAAATAGATGACATACAATATGGTTGAATATGCTCAAGTTGGATTTTGGTCAATCCAGGTGGTGACAGGGCTCACGCAGAGGAAAAAATAATTCCTGCCCTTGGCTGAGAATAGGCTTTAGGCCAAGTGAGAAGGGAAAGAGACTGTCTTTTGAAAATATTCACACTCTATTTTTTCCATGTCTTCTTACCTAAGAATTCGTCTCTCTCTGGCATCTAAAGCCCTGATATGCCACAACCATCTCTTACCTCTACAAAATGCACAGAAGTTGTGCTATTTTTTGCTTCTTGACGAGGAGGAGGCATTTTAACAAATCTTGAAATACTATGGCATAAATTTTGTACATTCTCTCACAATCAGCTTCACTTTTACTGGTTTAACGACTTTTTTTTTTCCCCAAGGGGAGCAGTTTTGGCACGTGAAGCGTTAATGGCTCATGACGAAGGCTACCATCTGTTCCTCCACACGTGACAACTGAGGTTATCTCTACATAAAAACAGCCTCCTTTGCAGCAGATGGGTGTTGTCTGATCCGTTCCCCTCCTCTCCTCCCAGCTTTTTCTGGATTGGCTACTTTTTACTTATTCAAAGAGTCAGCTAATAGGCGTGAACACTGAGCGAGGATGAAATGAACACCAAGAAGGACATGATGGCTGCAAAAAGTCAGAAATAACTGGAGAGTAAGAATGAGGCACCTTGGGCAGACCCTCTAAGGACGACTATTTCCATTACATAAACATCCACTCACAAGACATCATTGAGTAATTCCTTCCCCCACTCTCTTTACTGCACCCCTGCCCCACCCTCTCCGACCTGGCTGGAGTTCCTGAGAGAATAACCAGGACGCAGGCTTTCTCTGCCCGTCTCCTCGCAGGCTCACCTGGGATTCATATGGGAGAAACGCAATGTTGATTTCCGTCAGAGTCTTGATGACTTTGGCTGCTCGAGATTTTACCAGCTCGTTAAACAGGGCATCTGGACAAGCTGCCAGGATGACAAAGACGGTAGGGTTTCCTGTCCACTTGCTGGTTCATTTCAATGTTTGCACACGTCTGGTGAATTCTTTATTATTAGGATTTTTAAAAGGCAAATAGGAAGTTCATCCCATCCTACAACCTACTGCCTCTAGGGTATAAAAGGAATGCAAAACCACCTAGGAGGCCCTCCATGTAGAACAAAGAAACAATTGGCAATAAAGGCTGAGATATTGAGAGCTGATTTAAAAAACCACTTTCTGATATTAAGGAGAGGAGAAAAAGAACCAGGAGAGGTCAAGAAGGGATCAGGAAAAGGTCTGTAACATAAACGAACACCCCACACCTGAGATACTTATGAAAAATAAGAAAAATAAAATCATTGGGCAATGTGATGCAGACACTTCCGCAGGCCTTCTAAGGAACTCAGCTGCACAGGAGACCCACTTGGTGGGGGAACCACAATTTCTCAAGACCCTCCTGGGCCAAACAAACAGCTTCAGGTCCCTAGAAATGTGTTACTGTTTTATTATTACTAATGCCATCTACCTGCCTCCTTTGCCATCCATCTTCAGAGCATATAAAACTGTTCTTTGCAAGGCCCTTTTCCCATTTTCTCAATGGTGAGTTTTGTGGGGTTTTCACCAGAGAGAACATGGGGTGAACTGTTATTTTCACACACTCAAGCTATCCAGCCCTATTCATCTCTCTTTGCCGTTAACAAAGACTCACCAAGATGCTCCTGCGCTAGGTTCCATGCACAAAACCTTCAAAAAGCAAGAAAACGGATCCTAGGACAATGATAAATTCTAATACAACACCACCAGGTCAGACTGTCTTTGTATCAACAGTTGAAAAGTAGGTGGAAATGCAGTGCAGTTTATAGTGATATCTGGAAGGCTATCCTGTGAGCACCAAGGCTGGCACTGGGAAATTCTTCTTGGCATTAAACACGCTAGCCCGAAGGACTGCATGACCTAGTAGGTTTTGTATTTGTAGGCATTTGTTTTTCTCTCTTACACAATTTGTCTTTTGAAGAGAAAATGAAAGATCAGGACAAATGTGGGAACAGTTCATTTCTTCACTATGGGCCTGACTTGGTTTGGGGTCAGTCTGGCTGTGCAGGAATGCCAGCCTAAAAGGCCAGGGCGGCAGGTGACAGCCATACTCACAGTCAGTGAAGAAGACGTGTGCAGCCCGGTACTTGGCGGTCGGCGCGTCCTTAAAGTCACTGATGAGAGAGTGGACGGACTGTGAAGAGGGGAAAAAGGGAACTGACTCCGATTCTAGGAGCAGATGGGACCCACATCTGAACAGGGTCAAATCCACGCTGGTTTCGAGCTACATGCATGAGATAGCAAGGGATTTCTGACTATAATTCTAACTCATGTTAGGCCGTAACTGAGTTCTGAGGACGTGAGGATTGTTTCAGAGTGTGCACTAACGAAAGCCTCTCTAGTTCATTCCAGAATGACAGCAGCCGTTCTCTGCAGCCACCGTAACTTGGGTTCCTAAGAACTGACCCACAAAAGAGCAAAGTGCTCAGAAATCTGCTAGGAGACTCATTGCGATGGAGTCCTGGCAACTTAGTTGCATCTCCAGAAACTCACACGTAAGCCAGTTTTTTTTTTTTTAATGAAATGAAAACATGAAAACTGTGGGGAATTTACATAGATCAAGACACCTAAGACAGCTAGCAACCAAGAGCAAGGAGGTGGGCATTGTTTAGATGCTGATTTGAACCAACCACCCAAAATGGTAAGACAAGTAAATCTAAACTCTACTGGATATTGATCAAATAAATCTGGGAATTTCCTGGTGGTCCAGTGGTTAGGACTCAGTGCTTCAACCACAGGGGGCCCAGATTAGGAAACTAAAATCCTGCAAGCCATGAGGGTGCAGCCCCCCCAAAAAAAGAAAGAAAGAAAGGAGAAAAGAAATCTGAAAGTGTGAAATACCCAAGTTCTGGAGGTGGATCACTAGATAACGTGATCTCCTGCCTAGAAAGGAGTAAATGACATTGGCCCGGCCTGGCTTTCTGCAGCAAGCCTAATGCACTCTTCATTATTCACCAGCCCCCTCCTTCCCTGCTTGTGGATTGCACACTTAAACAGAGCAGTGTGTTAAATGCCTGCTTAACCCAGAAATGTCAGACACAGTGCCACACAGACACCACGCCAGCACGTGTTTGACCTCAGCTCTTCCAGGAGGGTTTACCTTCTCAGAGGGAGTGATGAGATACACAGCCTCCAGGCTGGGGAGTGGCTCTCTGCGCTTGTTGATGTCTTCCACAACTAGACAACAAAACAGCAGCCCATGGTGAATAAGAGAACAGAACTGGTGAACATGAAACTAGAAGCCACAGAGAGGCCACCTTCCAGCTGGCGCGACAAAAATCGGCAGAGTGAGGAGGAGACTCGACGCCCCTTCCCCAGTGACCACATTTCTGTGTCTCGCCGTGCTCAAGGTGGTAGAAAACCCAAAACCTCATCACATGAAATCCCGCCCACTTCCCATTTCAGTTCAAGGAATTCCCCGATCTGCTCTGATTGAAAACGGAAACTGCTATCTCATTCTGTCAAGAACAGACTTTTGCCTCTTCCTTCAGGTTTTTTTCTTTTTTCCTCATCTGTCCTAGATAATCCAAGTTCCTTTAGAATTTCCATGTTGGGTTTGTTTTTCAACAATTGGATTGTTTTATCATTTTCCTCTGTCTATCAGATGAAGACATTCCAAACATACTCTCTGGATTAAGACTGTTCCTCTCAATAGTTCAAAAACTAAACAGCAAATTCTGCTTGAAGCAAACCATGGGTGTCTGATTTGCTGGTTTCTTTTACAGAATGTCAGCGAGGGGAAAGACAACCTTCTGGGAAAGGCATCATCTCACTCGTCCCCTGATAAAGCTTAGGATGCATCCTCTATGCTACACTGTCCTCTGGTACAGAGCAAGCAGGAAATCTAACGGTGCTCTTCTTTCTATGAAGGTGATGTCAGCAAATAAAAGCATCCCTTTAGAAGTATCCCTGTAACAGTTACAAAGACTTTTTACCCTGAATAATATTCAAATTAAATACCAAAATTTCTCAACCATCTGTGTTATCAGGGGTTACAGATTTTTAAAACAATTTTTAATTGGAAGAAAATTACTTTAAAATGTGTGTTTGTTTCTGCTGTACAACAAGGCTCATAGATTTTTGAATTTCATATGCCAGTAATACCTCCCCCCAAATATTTTAGGGGGGTGGTCAAGGACATTTGAAGGGAAGAGTCTGTGTGTAGGAGGGGAGAGGTGAACCCTCATCTGCCACAGGATAATGTCTAGCATGATGAATCCAGAGATGATCGTATAAGCATTTATTTAGAAATATCAAAAAGATAACCGGAAGAAAGAGCAAAGGGGCTGCCTCTGGGGTGATGCACTGTGGGGAATAGTGGAGGAGGGAGGGAGGGAAAGGCAGTGCTTTCTTCCTTGCTAGAAGCTCATAAGCTACATTTGTTTTTTTTCCTATATTTGCATTTTTTCCTTTGATAAAGAAAAAAAAAAGTTTTAGAAGTTCAATGAAGAAAATAACTTTGCAAGCTCAAAACAGGGGCAAGCCAGGTCTTGGATCACTGAATGACAAAAGTCACACCAAAAATTCCATACTCCCATTTACAGGACTATGGCTTTTGGTGACAGAAAAACTAGATTTGGAAATGTGTGTTTATTTTTTTGTTTTCTTTTTTTTTTAACTTTTTCTTTTGGTAGAAATGTGTTTTTAAAAATAAAGGAGTCACATTCCAAGTGTGGTTTGTAGCACACATATTGTTTTATATATATATATATCGATGGGAGCTGCATTGTAAGAGACACGTTTCACTCAACGTTTTTTAGGAGTAAAACAAAAAAGGTTAACTTCCTAGTTTGAAATAATACCTCAAAATAGATTGCTTTTCTATCAGTGCTGTTTCACAGATTAAAATACATGATCTCTCCTGAAAGGAGCCCCCAGGTAAGACTTGAGCTGTTCACAAATGTGAAAAAGAGCTTGGGACAGAAGCCAGGAGGGCTGTGTCCTAGTCTCAGGTATGGCGCTGCCCAGGGACCTTGAGCAGGGGATTTATCTTATTTCAAAAACCTATTATTGTGAAATTCTAACACACACTCCAAAGGGTGAATTAAACATAAATATACACGTAATTGCACAAGCACCACCCCATCAGGAAGCAGAACACATCAGCACTGCAGAAGTGCCCCCGCCTTTCCCCCTTCCCTCATCATCCACACCTCTCCTTTCCCCAAAAATAGAACCACCACAGCGACATGAATGGCGAGCACTTCCCTTATGGTTGCTTGACTCACTTATCCCTATATTTCAAAGCAGTATGGCTTAGCTCTGCCTGTTTTAGGATATTATGTAAATTAAAGCACATTGTTAAGGACTCTTTCGTTATCTTGTTTCTTTTGCTCAACATTGTTTATTAGATTTATTCACATTTTGGAATGAGCGAGTAGTTAATCATTCCTTTTCTTTGCTGTGTAATATTCTGTTGTGTGACTGTCCCACAATTTATTGTACCATTCTACTCCTGATGGACCTTTTGGTTGTTCCCACTGTGGGGCTACTATGAGCAATAATCTGTGAGCCTCCTGGGCACACATGCCTGAGTTGTCTAGAACACACATCTAACCGCAGACATGCTGGCTTACAGGGCCTGCATGCCTGAACTCTCCTAGACACCTCCAAGGTTTTTGAAAGTAGCTGTACCAACTCATCGTATCAGAGTTCCCTTTCTCCTATATCCTATCACTTGGCATTATCGTAGTGTAAACACTCCAATCTGAGTACAGAGCAGTATCCCACTCTGGTTTTAATTGCATTCCCCTGACCACTAATGAGGGTGAGCAAGTTTTCATGTATTTACTGACCATTTGGATTTCTTCCTTTGTTAGGTGCCACTTTTTTTCCATTGGCTGGCCCGCCTTTTTTCTTAACTGAGCCTTCCTTTTGGCATCCTTTCACAGATACCTAATGGGCACCTAACATTGGATTGGAACCTAGGGATTTGGTGATGAACAAGAAAACCTGGGGTCTGAAGTCAAGCAAGACAATAACGAACAGGGAGGAGAAAGAACACCCCACCACACTCACTTGTTATCCCCTCGGTCATGATGTCCGTCATCTTACAGCAGGAGGAGAGCATCCTCATGCTCAGCTGGTCCACCACCAGCACCTGGAAGCAAAGGAAACAGTTCACACCTGGAAGCAAAGGGAACAGTTCACAACCTGGGGGGCACCTGCTGTGACGCTCGCCTCCGCTGACCACATCAGACTTCAGGAAGAGCCCAGAAACACAGAATTCTGAGTAATCGAGGTTTCCTAGGGGCCAGAAGTTTGCCAAAATACACGCTAGCCTTTATTTCCCTACCAAACCTAGGCTTCTAAGAGAGTCTGATCTCACTAACATGACTTGATTTTTTAAACTTAAAAAAATTGAAGTTTTTTTGATGACAAAGAAAATAATTACTCATAAAAATGCAAAAGAAAAAGAAAGTTCACACACAGCACCCACACTCAGGGCAATCCATATTTTTTCAGTGCATAAACTTTCTCTTTAAGGGAGAACGAACACTAGTGCCACACTGACAGGATGGAAGGCGAGGACTTCATTGCAGACATCATCGGGATGGACAGCACATGTGTTGTCCAGGAGTAAACTCTACCTCAGTCTAGAAGAGAAGGACAAGAACATGTCGTCCTGGTTGAAAAGCATCATACCTGCAGTTCTTCAGCAAACCTTTCCCATCTCCATCTGACCCACAGTGGAGAGAGGAAGCTAAAATAAGGTTATTTCTCTTCTCCTTCTTCAAAGATATAAACCCAGGCAACAGGAGCTAGAAAAATGTGGGCCCCAGAGCATTTTGCTGTAGCACGAGGACCAATCAGGTTTCATGAGGCAGCTTCCCCAAGGCTAGTTTAAAATTCTCATGTCCACAAGTCCATTACTGACGGGAAGGGTGAGAGAGAAAGGCAGGCAGAAAGAGTTCCCACCTGCTGGCCTCCCACCCTGGGTGTGAAAATGAATGCTCTAGTTAAAATGTGATCTCATGTTTATGAGGTAAGGGTGAGACTTTAAAGCTTCCTGGTACCAAGCTGTTCCAAGGCCCAATGAACTTGAGGCTCCAGACTGCAGAAAAAACTTGGGGGCAAGAATAGTTAGCATAAGCCCTTCGACAACACATGCAGAAGTTCGAGTGTGCCCTCCTGGTCACTCCAATGCCTAGTCCCAGACGATCAGAGCGTCCTTCAAACTCTGACCTCCTGGATGGACGACAGCATGATTCTGACTTGTATCATCCACTTCCAGGACTGAGGTCATAATCAGTTAGATTGACTTAAATATTTGTTTCAGGTACACAACAGTTTCCAGCATTGCTCTCAATGTTAAATGAACAAACAAGCTGACTTGGTTTGTCTTGTGTAGCTACAGACAGACAGGAATAGGCCAGATGAGGGCTTTTTAGACTATTGCATGGGCTCCATGAGAGGCTTTAGGACCACTGGAGGGGCAAGAAGGGTCCCCTCTTGTCTCCCAAGCAAAATAATTCCACCTTCTGCTTTAATCAATGGGTTCCAGGTAAGATCCTGTTTGAATTAAAGGGTTCCACTGCTAGAATGCCCCACCAGGTGACCTTAAAGATAAGCTTCCCGACCTAGAGATTTCCTAACCAGAATCATATACATGGGAGGCACAACAGACTACCTTTTGCCAGTTCAGAAGCTTTTTGTATTCTCTGGACGCAGCAAAGGTCCTCATTTCTCCCCTGCATGCCTCTCCCCAGTGCCACCCCATTCGTATTCTTCCCCATGAACTCACCTTCAAGGTCATTCATTGTGCTTTTCCACTTACCTTCCATTCTCCCTTCTTTTTCACCTTCTTTATCACATCATGCATGATCTCTAAAAAGGAGAAAAAAAGGAAGGAAGGAGGGAGGGAAGACAGGAGGGAGGGAAGGAAGGAGGAGACAAGATTTCATGTAATTTCAAGGACTTCCAACCCCTGCCTATGAGACGAGGTCATCTTCCTTCCATAGACCTTGTTCTCCTGGTCATGCAAGTCAACCAATCTGTCTACTGGGCCCTAATCAATCCACCATAAGGACAGTTCTCTTCCTGTGTCCTCGATTCACTGGTTCTCAGACTTTCTGGTCTCAGGACCCCTTTATGTTCTTAAAAATTGAGGACCCCAAAGAGTGTTTGTGTATATGCATAAATAGCTATTGTCATTTGCTGTATCAGAAGTTAAACTGAGAAATTTTAAAAATATGTATTAATTCAATTATAATAACAAACCCATTCTATGGTAACATAGTTGCATGCCATTAAAATGCTATATGTATTTTCCACAATAAAACAATTTTACTGAGGATACTGGCATTGTGGTACATTTTTGCAACACTCCTCAATGTCTGTTTTCATAGAAGACAGCTGGGTTCTCCTAGCTGCTTCTGCAATTTATGAATTATATAGCATTTGGAAAACTCCACTGTGTGTTTGCAAGAGAAAAGAACAAAGAGGCAGATAACATTTTAGCATTATTATGAAGGTAGTTTTGACCTCAAATTCCCAAAGGGTCTAGTGTTTCAGAATCACTGCTTTAAGATGAGTGAGTAAAATTCTGTGACAATGCCCAGGCCACATAAACTACCCGCCTAAGCTCCAAAAACAGATGTGAAGAGCAGTTGTGATATCCTTCCAGTTCTAAGCACATCTGTGGGATGCTCTCAAACTCCCAAACAACATTTTTGTGAGCCACAGTTTCTGTAATGCCATACCACACCCAAGTCTACCTGGCCACGGAAAGTCACAGGAAACAGCGCTTTGCTACTCTTTTCAAACCCAGATCACTCACAGGCCTAGAAGGAGTCAGAGGCTAAGAACTGTCTTCAGCAAGTGTGCTTCAAACATTTAGCTTATTCTCCAAAGCACAATAGTCCCCTAACTCTGCTTCTATCTCCAGTAACCTGATTTGTCATAAAAGTATTCTAAAAATTTTAAGAGCTTTTTACCTGATTATAAAAACCCACACAATTATTGCAGTAAACTTGGAAAACACAGAAAAGTATAAAGAGGAACACCATGTGTTCCTTGCACGCTATAAAAAAATCAAATAGAAAAATCATTTGTAATCTTGCCAACCTGAGACGCATAATTGACAGTTTCCTACTCTCTTTTCCCATGAACTTTTACACAGCTGATAACATGCTGTATATATAATCTCATATCATGTTTTTTTTCTCATTACAAAAACTCATTTCTCCATGTTAATAAAAATGCTTCCTAGGATCTTAAATGCCTGCATCAGTTCAGTTCAGTCGCTCAGTCGTGTCAAACTCTTTGCCACCCCATGAATCACAGCACGCCAGGCCTCCCTGTCCATCACCAACTCCCGGAGTTCACTCAGACTCACGTCCATCGAGTCCGTGATGCCATCCAGCCATCTCATCTTCGGTCGTCCCCTTCTCCTCCTGCCCCCAATCCCTCCTAGCGTCAGAGTCTTTTCCAATGAGTCAACTCTTCCCATGAGGTGGCCAAAGTACTGGAATTTCAGCCTTAGCATCATTCCTTCCAAAGAAATCCCAGGGTTGATCTCCTTCAGAATGGACTGGTTGGACCTCCTTGCAGTCCAAGGGACTCTCAAGAGTCTTCTCCAACACCACAGTTCAAAAGCATCAATTCTTCGGCACTCAGCGTTCTTCACAACCAACTCTCACACCCATACATGACCACAGGAAAAACCATAGCCTTGACTAGATGGACCTTAGTCAGCAAAGTAATGTCTCTGCTTTTGAATATGCTATCTAGGTTGGTCATAACTTTCCTTCCAAGGAGTAAGCGTCTTTTAATTTCATGGCTGCAATCACCATCTGCAGCGATTTTGGAGCCCCCAAAATAAAGTCTGACACTGTTTCCACTGTTTCCTCACTTATTTCCCATGAAGTGATGCCTGCACAGTACTCCCTAATCTAGTCAGCAGTTTCTCAACAGTCATTCAGATTATTTCCCATGGTTCAGTGTGGTGAAAAACTGGGAACAAATATATCCAATAAGCCAGTGGTTAAGTTAATTAGGTTACATTTGTGCAATGGATACTATGTACCTACTAGAAATAATGATCTGGAAAATACACACTCCTTTACTCAGCATCACTGTTCACTGGTCACTGGACCCAGCACCAGGGATGAACAGCAGCAGACATGTCTCTTCGGAGCTCACATGCCAGTGACAGAAGCAGACAGGACAGAAGGGCGATCGCAGCTTCTCCTCACCAGTGCTGAGGCAGACAGGTAAGGGCAGCGGTAGAAAAGAAAAACCCTAGTGTGGGGGTCTGGAGAAGGCGATGGCACCCCACTCCAGTACTCTTGCCTGGAAAATCCCAAGGGCAGAGGAACCTGGTAGGCTGCAGTCCATGGGGTCGCTAAGAGTTGGACATGACTGAGCGACTTCACTTTGACTTTTCACTTTCATGCATTGGAGAAGGAAATGGCAGCCCACTCCAGTGTTCTTGCCTGGAGAATCCCAGGGATGGGGGAGTCTGGTGGGCTGCTGTCTATGGGGTCGCATGGACTCGGACACGACTGAAGCGACTTAGCAGCAGCAGCAGCAGCAGCAGCAGCAGACAAATGTATGGATACCAAGGGGGAAAGTTGGGGATGGGATGAATTGGGAGACTGGAATCTACATATATATACTATTGACACTACGTATAAAAAAGATAACTATTGAGAACCTAAAAAAAAGAGAGAGAGAGATACGGGAGGTATCAGGATTTAAAAAAAAAAAAAAAACAGGAAAAAAAAGGCGGGGTGGGGGTGTGGGGGTGTGTGTGGCACTTCCCTGGCTGTCTAGTGGTAGGATCCCATGCTCCCACTGCAGGGGGTGCAGGTTTGATCCCTGGTTGGGGAATGAAGATCCTGCATGACAAGGCAGAAAAAAAAGGGGAGGGTGGGATCCTGCTCGGCCTCTCTGAGGAAGACCCCAGCCCCTCAGAAGCTGGGAAGGGAGCAGGGGGAGGCACAAAGGCTGGAGGCGGAAAAAGGAAAAAGAAGTTGACAGCTTCTTGGAACTAAAGCTGGAGGCCAGATCATGCGGGACCTTGACGGGAGTCTGATTTTATCTGAAGGGCATTGGAAAGCCACGGAGGGCAGGGACGTCATCTGCTGTATTGCAGAGATGAGACTGAAGGAGGGGCGCGGCGAGAACTGAAGCAAGAGTACAGTCAGGACACCTTCCCAAGGGCCCATCCATGGCTGGTGGCAGCGGAGATGAGGACTGATGCGGACCATTTTTAAAGCCTTTATTGAATATGTTACAACATTGCTTCCGTTTTATGTCTTTGCGTTTTTGGCTGCGAGGCATGTGGGATCTTAGCTCCCAGACCAGGGATCGAACCCGCAACCCCTGCATTGGGAGGTGAAGTCTTAACCACTGGGCCACTAGGCAACTCCCAAGAAGTGGGTGAATTTCCTTTTATTTGGAGGTAGAGCCAATAGGGCTAGCTGCTGAATTGTGTGTATGGGAAAATAAAGAAAAGAAACACAAAACTCCTAGCTTTTTCATTTAAATAAAGAAATTGATGTAGACACAAAATATTTAGAGGGAGAAGAGAACTGATCTGTTGGAGAATACCCAGTCTTTTTTTGACTAAAGATTGAGATGACTAAGATGTCTGAGGTGGAGATACAGGGTAGGGGAAGCTTGAAAGATTGACCTTTAGCCACAGTTTAAAATCTGGGTGTTATTATCAAATAAAGGTAGGAGGTAAGTTTGGAGAAAGTCCCAAACTCTTGGCCTTTCCTAGGAGCTCAGTGGTAAAGAATCTACCTGCCAATGCAGGAGATTTGGGTTCGATCCCTGGGTCAGGAGAAGGAAATGGCAACCCATTCCCTTACTCTTGTCAGGGGTTGCAGAGTCGGACATAACTTTGCAACTAAACACCACCAACAATAAATATGCTGAGCTTTTGATAAATTCTACTGAATTTTTTCCCAAAAGCACAATTTACACCCTCATCAGTGCTCTGACTGGCTCTCCAAAATAATGTACTATTAATAGCTGATAAAACATATATTGAGTTTTGTTTGCAAATGTGACAGTGGAAGAGGGTATCATTACACTATCTTTTTTGTATTACTGAGGGTTTTTTTTTTTTTCCTGTTATACAAAATTAATTTAAATTCAAGTCACCTTTTGATAGGTGAAGGCAGAGATATAATCAGAAAATCAGAACAAGGATCACAAGTCCTAAAGACTGAGAATACACTCTGGGTTCAAGCCTTCTTGCCTGGTGATTCCTGTTCTGAAATTCTCAGGGCCTGTATTTGTCGTATTGTTGTCAGCCAGTTCTAATCCTGCCCTACATTTTTCTAATCCAATACCGAAAAGGAAACAAGGATTAGAGCCCATTTTAGCATTAAGAATCAAGTAGGTTGGGCTACTTCCTCACAAATAATCCCTGGCAATCACATTTCAACTGCCTTAGAAGTCTTCTTTGTGTGGAGAGAAACAATAAAGCCTTCCGAGGCTGGTCCAGCCAGAGGGTCTTGTTTTTGCATTCCAAACCACGTGATTTCCAGGTAAACCGTCCGCTCCACCACCACCTGGCCTGAGCATTTGGCACAGAAGACACCAGGGCAGTATTCTTGCCTGGGAAATCCCATGGACAGAGGAGCCTGACAGGTTATAGTTCATGTGGTAGCAAAGAGTCAGACATGACTTAGTGATTAAATAACAACGCTAGGGCAGCTTTAACTTCTGCATAATTATGAGAACCATGGCCCTGGTTACTCCTTGGAAGAAAAGTTATGACCAACCTAGACAGCATATTAAAAGCAGAGACATTACTTTGCCAACAAAGGTCCATCTAGTCAAGGCTATGGTTTTTCCAGCAGTCAAGTATGGATGTGAGAGTTGGACTATAAAGAAAGCTGAGTGCCAAAGAATTGATGCTTTTGAAGTGTGGTGTTGGAGAAGACTCTTGAGAGTCCCTTGGACTGCAAGGAGATCCAACCAGTCCATCCTAAAGGAGATCAGTCCTGAATACTCATTGGAAGGACTGATGCTAAAGCTGAAGCTCCAATACTTTGGCCACCTGATTCGAAGAGTTGACTCATTTGAAAAGACCCTGATGCTGGGAAAGATTGAAGGCAGGAGGAGAAGGGGATGACAGAGGATGAGATGGTTGGATGGCATCACCAACTTAATGGACATGAGTCTGGAGTGAACTCTGGGTGTTGGTGATGGACAGGGAGGCCTGGCGTGCTGTGTCCCTCACGGCCAAAGGGAAAGAATGTAGATTTCTTTTCAACCATATCCTGCAGGTGCCGGGTGACTCCCAAACTCAACAAATTCCTCCCCAGTCCTGAGAAAAAGAGCAGGTGGTCTAGATTACCTGGGACCTGCTCAGACGCACCCAGTATACCAACTGGAGCCCCAAAGTGCAGGCTCTAGGGATAGCTGCACGCCCCTCCCAAGCCCCCACCCCCTGGAGAGCCCTGTCCTTACCACCCCAGGCACCCACGACTGCCCTTGGCAGTGACACGTCAGGGCACCTAAGCCCATGGCACACCAAGACGTCGGAAATAGCATGACTCATACTAGACGGGCTGGAAGCTTGGGAGAAGTGGAGGTGTCACCAAAACCCTCAGAACTATGGGGGATTCAAACAGTCTATGCTCTGTGCCCACAGAGGTCCACACTGCCCTGCACTCAGGCACCGGAAGTTTGGTGCTTGACTGGAAGGAGGAGCGCCTCCCCTCTGTGGAGGGGTTTAAAGAAATGTAAACTCAGGCCACAAGTGCCCTCCACTTTGACCAACACAGAGACAGGGAATTTCTTTAGTTATTCCAGCTCAGTAGTGGTGGTTCTTCGGAAAGTCGCCCTCTTAAATAAACTTTAGTTGTGTAACAGTATAAGGCTAGTTCTACTTCGGCTTCATTGACTGTGCTAAAGGCTTTGTGTGGATCACAACAAACTGTGGAAAAGTTTTAAAGAGATGGGAATATCAGACCACCTTATCTGCCTCCTGTGAAACCTGTATGCAGGTTAAGAAGCAACAGTTAGAATCGGACATGGAACAAGGACTGGTTCCAAATTGGGAAAGGAGTACCTCAAGGCTGTATATTGTCACCTTGCTCATTTACCTTATATGCAAAGTACATCATGCCAAATGCCAGGCTGGATGAAGCACAAGCTGGAATCAAGATTGCAGGGAGAAATATCAATAACCTCAGATATGCAGATGCTGCTGCTGCTAAGTTGCTTCAGTTGTGTCTGACTCTGTGTGACCCCATAGACAGGCAGCCCACCAGGCTCCCCCGTCCCTGGGATTCTCCAGGCAAGAACACTGGAGTGGGTTGCCATTGCCTTCTCCAGTGCATGAAAGTGAAAAGTGAAAGGGAAGTCGCTCAGTTGTGTCCAACTCTTTGCGACCCCATGGACTGCAGCCTACCAGGTTCCTCTGCCCTTGGGATTTTCCAGGCAAGAGTACTGGAGTGGGTTGCCATTGCCTTCTCCGTCAGATACGCAGATGACACCACCCTTATTATGGCAGAAAGTGAAAAGGAACTAAAGAGCCTCTTGATGAAAGTGAAAGAGGAGAGTGAAAAAGTTGGCCTAAAATTCAACATTCAAAAAACTAAGATCATGGCTTCAGATCCCATCACGTCATGGCAAATAGATGGGGAAACAATGGAAACAGTGACAGACTTTATTTTCTTGGGCTCCAAAATCACTGCAGATGGTGACTGCAACCATAAAATTAAAACACGCTTACTCCTTGGAAGAAAAGCTATGGCAAACCGAGACATCATATTAAAAAGCAGTGACATCACTTTGCCAACAAAGGTCCATATAGTCAAAGCTATGGTTTTTCAGTAGTCATGTATGGATGTGAGAGTTGGACCATAAAGAAGTCTGAGTACCAAAGAACTGATGCCTTTGAACTGTAGTATTGGGGAAGACTTGAGAATCCTTTGGACTGCAAGGAGATCCAACCGGTCCATCCTAAAGGAAATCAATACTGAATACTCACTGGAAGGACTGATGCTGAAGCTGAAGCTCCAATACTTTGGCCACCTGATTTGAAGAGCCAGCCCATTAGAAAAGACCCTAATGCTGGGAAAGATGGAAGGCAGGAGGAGAAGGGGACGACAGAGGATGAGATGGTTGGATGGCATCACTGATGCAATGGACATGAGTTTGGTGACAGGAGATGGTGAAGGACAGGGAAGCCTGTTGTTCTGCAGTCCACGGGATCACAAAGAGTCAGACACGACTGACTGACTGAAAAACAAGGCTAGTTACTCAGGCAGACGTCACTCCCACCCTCATGACCAAGAAAAAAAATGCCTAAAGCAGCCATGTGCTGTGCTGTGCTGAGTCACTCAGTCATGTCCGACTCTCTGTGACCCCATGGACTGTAGCCTGCCAGGCTCTTCTATGAGGATTCTCCAGGCAAGAATACTGGAGTGGGTTGCCATGCCCTCCTCCAGGGGATCTCTCCAACCCAGGTCTCCCTCATTGTGGGCAGATTCTTTACCAGCTGAGCCAGCCACCAGGGAAGCCCAAGAATACTGGAGTGGGTAGCTTTATCCTTCTCCAGTGGATCTTCCTGACCCAGGAATCAAACTGGGGTCCCCTGCATTCCAGGTGGATTCTTTACCAGCTGAGCTATCAGGCAAGCCCAAAGCAGCCATACTCCAGTGCAAATTAATTTTAAAAAAAGAAAGAGAAAATGCCAAGGGAAGCACTAAAATTAGACAGACCAGGGAAACTCCAGGTTCAGGCATTTGTCAGCTGTGGACATTGAGCAAGTGTAAAATTTTTTAGGTTTCAGCTTTCTCATCTACCAAATTATAATACTCTAATGACCTGTTGTGAGGGTTAACGAGACAATATGCCTGGGAAGGTATCTGGCAGGTCCGAGGCACAGAACAAAAGGCATCACTGTGATGTCACCATAAAAATATGTTATTCATACAGACAATGAAATAAGAAAATTATAACACTTCACTTCCACCAATCAAGATTTTTAATATAATATAAAAATCCTATAAAAATATATATTTAAAATACAGTTTAAAATAATCACCAAAATATTTAGGTATCAAACTCTACATGTATTTCAGCAGAAACTTCTAAACTTCCCTGACCCACAATAAACATGTGAATATGCTTTGGAATAATGGCACCAATGTATAAGATCAAATTGCCAACATCTGCTGAATCATGGAAAAAGCAAGAGAGTTCCAGAAAAACATCTATTTCTGCTTTATTGACTATGCCAAAGCCTTTGACTGTGTGGATCACAATAAACTGTGGAAAATTCTGAAAGAGATGGGAATACCAGACCACCTGACCTGGCTCTTGAGAAATCTGTATGCAGGTCAGGAAGCAACAGTTAGAACTGGACATGGAACAACAGACTGGTTCCAAATAGGAAAAGGAGTACGTCAAGGCTGTATATTGTCACCCTGCTTATTTAACTTCTATGCAGAGTATATCATGAGAAACGCTGGGCTGGAAGAAACACAAGCTGGAATCAAGATCACCGGGAAAAATATCAAAAACCTCAGATATGCAGATGACACCACCCTTATGGCAGAAAGTGAAGAGGAACTAAAAAGCCTCTTGATGAAAGTGAAAGAGGAGAGTGAAAAAGTTGGCTTAAAGCTCAACATTCAGAAAACGAAGATCATGGCATCTGGTCCCATTACTTCATGGGAAATAGAGGGGAACAGTGGAAACAGCATCAGACTTTATTTTTGGGGGCTCCAAAATCACTGCAGATGGTGACTGCAGCCATGAAATTAAAAGATGCTTACTCCTTGGAAGAAAAGTTATGAGCAACCTAGATAGTATACTCAAAAGCAGAGACATTACTTTGCCGACTAAGGTCCATCTAGTCAAGGCTATGGTTTTTCCTGTGGTTAAGCCTCCACAAAACAGAAAGATGTGAGAGTTGGACTATGAAGAAGGCTGAGAGCCGAAGAATTGATGCTTTTGAACTGTGGTGTTGGAGAAGACTCGAGTCCCTTGGACTGCAAGGAGATCCAACCAGTCCATTCTGAAGGAGATCAACCCTGGGATTTCTTTGGAAGGAATGATGCTAAAGCTTAAGCTCCAGTACTTTGGCCACCTCATGCGAAGAGTTGACTCACTGGAAAAGACTCTGCTGCTGGGAGGGATTGGGGGCAGGAGGAGAAGGGGACGACAGAGGATGAGATGGCTGGATGGCATCATGGACTCGATGGACCTGAGTCTGAGTGAACTCCAGGAGATGGTGATGGACAGGGAGGCCTGGTGTGCTGCGATTCATGGGGTCGCAGAGAGTTGGACACACCTGAGCGACTGAACTGAACTGAAATGTTAATATAGAATTGAACAGAAGGAGCCTTATACCACTTCTAAGGAAAGAGATAGTGACCTCTGCTTATCCAGGAAGAGATGCATTAATGCTGAAGCACAAGTGAGAGGCCCCAGACAGTAAGATATTTCATGTCACAACAGGGACACTGGGCTGTATTTCGAAGTTGCCATTACTTAACACTGTTCTAAGAATTGCCTTAGACAAGAAAACAAAACAAGGTAAGAAGGACACAGAGTTATCTGCCTACAGAAATCATGAGAATCAACTAAAAAACTAGTAGAAACATTAAAACCTTTAGGAAGGTTGTTGTTGTTTAGTTGCTAAGTCATGTCCGACTTTTTGCAACCCTATGAACTGTAGCCCACCAGGCTCCTCTGTCCATGGGATTTCCCAGGCAAGAATACTGGTTGCCATTTCCTTCTCCAGGGGATGTTCCTGACCCAGGGACTGAAACCAGGTGTCCTGCATTGGCAGGCGGATTCTTTACCACAGAGCCACCAGAGAGGTCACAGATACAAAATAAACACATAAAAACCAAGAGGACTTTCACATGGCAACAATAGGCAGACTCTAGGAAGGCAGCCCCACTGCTTCCTAGCGCACACGGGCTGGGACTCCACGCCCTGTCAATTCTACTCTACCTGCTGCCGATAATTCTGCTCTGAAGCAACAGGAAGTCTGTCCCTCTTTCCCCGATGGCACTTCAGATATCTGAGGACAGCAACCAAGACTCTCCACCTGTCTTGCTCTGGGCTGAAGATCCTCCCAGCTAAACAAGTGTATCTTCCCCGGTAGACTAAGTTAAGCCTTCACAAAACAGAAAGAAATGGTTCAAATACTTGAAAACAAGCCTTCCTGGTACTCTCAAGTTCCTTCTCTTAGTAGGACACATGCACAGAGAAACTGTTGGCAACTAACCACAAACCTCTGTAATTAAATAAGTATATATATATATATATATATATATATATATATATATATTTACTTGGCTGCGCCAGGTCTTATTTGCAGCATGCAGATTCTTTAGTTACAGCATGTGGGATCTAGTTTCTGGACCAAAGATTGAACCCAGGCCCCCTGGGTTCATGAAGTCTTAACCACTGGACCATCAGAGAACTCCCCAAATCTAATTTTTTTGTCTTTATGATGTTTTAAATAACATAGAAGCAGCACATTCTTGATGAAAAATTAACAATAGAGAGATGAATAGCTACAAAGTGACCTTCTCCTCACCCCTACTCCTGAGGGGAAACAAACATTCATGGTTTAGGGAATGCTCTTTCAGATCCTTTGCCAGGCACACCCAGGCAAGCGCGAGGCTCTAACACATAAACCCACGGCTCCTTGGCACAGGCCTGGAAGGTGAAACTTTCTACGATTCTACTTCTTTGGTGGGTAAGAACACTTCTACTGGAAAGAATTTTAGAGACCATCTAAGGACAGAGTCTAGGTCCTCATTTTGGGATTGAGAGGCTCCTATGAAACACAGCCACAGGAACTGGGCAAGGCCACCAACTGGTCCTAGCGCACACAGGAAGCAGGTCTCTGCATCCCCATCCAGATGCTCTTCCCACTCCACATACTGTCTCTCAGGGGCCAGCATGGACTGGCCTCCGCACTGGAACCCGGTGTGCTTTTCTTTGTTATCCTGCAGCGATCACCCTGACAAAGTAAAGCAAACCGACGCAGATGGGTTTTGGAGCCAGATGGGTAAGGTTCACATCCCTGCTGCTCCTCCACTTCCTAGACTTGGGACAAGTGACTGAATCTGTGTCAGTTTCCACATCTATAAAATGGGGATGACCACACATGCCTCACAGAGCTACTGTGAGGAGTCAATGATCTGATGTGTGTGAGGCACTTAGTTCAGTCTTAAAATGGTCCTCAGCACTGTCAGCTACCGCCAGCACCATCAGCATCTTTTAAAGGTATCTGACTCTCCTAATCAGGGAGAATCCAGTGATTACTAATTGGTTTCTTATTGCTTCCCTGTGCAGTTTGTGACACGTCTTCCGTTCTCCAGTTTGCTTCTCTCCGTTCAATGACAATGGCTTATTGAACATTTCCGATGTGCCAGACATCATTCCAGGCATTGGAAAAAATCATGATGAACAAGCTAAACAAGATTCCTTCCCGTAAGGTGCTTCCATCTAGTGTGGAGAGGAGAGACAGCCAATACACAGAGGAGACAGGATCATTCTAGAGAGTGGTGAGTGCTCAGGGGACGTTTTATCTTTTTATAATTTTATTTATTTATTTGGCTGTGCTGGGTCTTCATCGCTTTGCTTGGACTTGCTCTAGGTGTGGTGAGTGGGGGCGGCTCTTCGTTGCGGTGTGGGGGCTTCTCACTGCAGGGGCTTCTCTTGCTGCGGAGAGGCCCTAGGCTGGCAGGCTTCAGCAGCTGCAGCTCGTGGGCTCAGCCCGTGGGCCTTTGTTGCTCTGCAGGATGCGGAATCTTCCCAAACCAAGGATCGAACCCATCTTCCCCTGCATTGGCAGGCAGATTCTTATCCACTTCACCATGAGGGAAATCCAGGGAGGACATTTTAAAGGTTAAAGAACTAGAGCGTGATGAGGGTTGGGGAGAGAAGGTCCTCTGAGGGGGTGATGAGGAGGGATCAACCTAGTGAAGATGTCAGGGGGAGAGTTCTCCAGGCACAGGAAGAGCAGGTGAGATGTCCTCAAGTCCGGGTCAAGGATGGGATGGGCTAGGAACAGAGGGACTAGCAAGCTTGGGAAGGGAGAGAGTAGCCCCAGGTGGCTGAGAAGGCAGCAAGTGCTCGCCAACGATTCCACAAGTCACTCACTCTATCTGGCTTCTTACTCTAGGCTTCACTTACTCCCTTTCAAACATGATGACACCCTCCCTCTCCCTGCACCCTCCCTCTACCTGTCTCTGGTATCTGGCATAAAATAATGATTTAGCATATGCCTGCAGGATGAATGAACCCCTCCAAATGGCAGAGCAGAGCAGCGCTTGCTGGGAGTGAAGAGCAGTTCTGTTCAAGGCTGAGGAAGGTGAGTCCCAGAGCCGCCACTCTCCTGACAGCTCCCCAAGAGGTCTAAGGAGTACAGACGTTCTTTCCGGGGTAAAGAAAGTGTTTGAAAATGGCTTGTGGTGATGGATGCACAATGGTGCAAATTTGCTAAAAGCCATTGAACTGTACCTTTTAAGTGGGTGAATGGTATAGTATGTGAATTGTATCTCAAGAAAGCTATTTTTAAAAAATCATCAGAGGGACTTCCCCGGTGGTCCAGTGGTTAAGAATCCGCCTTCCGATGCAGGGAACGATGCAGGTTTGATCCCAGGCTGGAGAACTAAGATCCCACATGCCTGGAGGCAACTAAGCCTGCTTGCCACAGCTACTGAGCCTGAGAGCTGCAAAGAAAGATCCCGAAAGTGCAACTAAGACCTAACACAGCCAAATAAATAAATATTTCTTAAAAAGTCATCAGCGAATTTTAGAGGAAAACTTTAAACTCAAATAACAAATGCAGGTTTGCTTAATATGGAACTGTTCCATAGCGTCTTCACCTGAAGACAGGTACCCTGGCATACTTCTGTAAGGTCTAAAATTATAGCCTATTATAATGTGTATCTGAATTGTACTTTGCAGAAGCAAGAGACCAAAATAGAGACCTCAAATTGTCAGGCATGGGGCAAGAACTGGGTCCTGCTCCCTATTAACTCAGGGCACGCATGCTAAGTCGCTTCAGTCGTATCCAACTCTTTATGACCCTATGGACTGTAGTCTGCCAGGCTCCTCTGCCCATGGGATTCTCCAGGCAAGAATACCTGAGTGGGTAGCCATGCCCTTCTCCAGGAGATCTTCCCAACTCAGGGTTCAAACCCATGGCTCTTTTGTCTCGTGCACTAGCAGGCGGGTTCTTTACCACGGAGCCCCCTGGGAAGCCCCCCTATTAACTGCTGAATGACACTTGCTTGATCTGAGAATATTCCTGCTGAAGTCTGCTTTTTGGGTGGCAGGAAGGGGAGAGAAGGGAGGAGGCCCCAAGCATTAGAGGGGGTGGAGATGGGCGGACGAGGGTGTGGCTGAGTTGCTCTGGTGAGCACTAGGCCAGATGTTACAAAAGACACACATGTTCAAAACTTGGGCCGCTGCCAGTATCTGAGGGGAGCGTGTGATGATAAATGCCTGCTTTCCGAGAAACCAAATCCTAACCTCACACCCGTAAAGATGCTGGACAGTGATACAGGAATGACTGCTTTCTCTTTCATAGGAAATCCTCATTTTCTATCTCCCTCCCCACCCACCTTTCATAAGGTTTAGAGTCAAATGGTCAAGGGGCTAAAAGGTTTCTAACAGCTTCATGGACCTTAGAATTTTGATTGGTAGGAAGAAAATCTCAAACTGGGAACAAAAGAGGCAGAGAATAGGAGTTTCCAGCCACACTGTAGATACCATGGTCACTTCCCCTTAGCTCCAACCAGAGCTAGTTTCTTCTTCCTAAGGTTGCCTGCACCATGGATAAAAGGAGCTGTGAAGTTACCAGATATACTCGGAAAAATCAAAGTGGGATTCCAAACAATTCATCTCATCTTCAAATCAATAGCTTAAGATAGTAAATACTATTTGTTTATATTAATATGTTGAAACAAAAAGATCATAGACAAAAAGAAAAATGGTGAAAGGGCAATTAATCTTCCAGGACAGAAAGCACTACCATTTCTCCTAAGTATTGTTTTCTGTTTTATTTTTAAAGTATTTTTATTCTGACTGCTCCGGCTCTTAGTTGTGGTGCTGGGGATCTAGTTTCCTGACCAGGGATGGAACCTGGGCCCCTTGCATTGGGAACTTGGAGTCTTAGCTGCTGGACCTCCAGGGAAGTCTCATAAGTAGTGTAGAATAAGGCTGCTTTAAAAGAAAAGACTCAAGAATGAGGGCCAATTTTTGTACAAGATAGTGATAAGCATGAAATTATTTGGGAAGGATTCTATATTTAAGAAAGAGAGAGAACGCACTTTGCCCTCACGTATTACCAACAGCAGCAGACCTCAACGATTAATATTCCATTTCATCTGCCAGCCTGTATCTGTTCCTCTGTAAAACACCTTGTCCTCTATCTTTACAGACTGCAAGAATTCTTTCTTGAACTGCAGGGATAGAGAATAATAGATATTTATCTTGATCCTGGCAGGAACCCAAGATGAGGCTAGTATCTTAAATTGGTAGATATAGCATCTAATGGCTCTGAATCACATTTCTTGACTTAAATGGGAGTTACCCTAAGGACTCAAGGGTTAGAAAAAATATACTTTGGAAAAAAGCGGAGAAGAGTGTTTCATGTCATCCCAGAAACTTAGAGCAGACAACAGTCTAGTGGTTCTCAATGTGGAGTGATTTGCCCTCCAGGGGACACCCAGCAACATCTGGAGGTGCTTTTGATTGTCATGATTGGAGGGTGCTGGGGTACTAGCGGGGCTTCCCAGGTGGTGCTGTGGCAAAGAATTTGCTTGCAAATGCAGGAGGCATGGGTTTGATCCCTGGTTTGGGAAGATTCCCTAGAGAAGGAAATGGAAACTGCTCCAGTATTCTTGTCTGGAGAGTCCCATGGACAAGGAGCCTGGCGGGCTACAGTCCACGGGGTCACACAGAGTCAGACACGACCAACTGACTGAGCACACACACTTATGGGCATTGAGTGGGGAGGGACCAGGGATGCTGCTAAACATCCCACAACGCACATGCTCATACAGGCCAAGATGTCAACAGTACTGAGGCTGAGAAACCCTGATCTAGTCCATTTTATAAAGACACCGAACCAGATAGCAATCAAGTGACTTCTCCATGGCAGCGGTGGTAGAAATCATCTTACTTCCAAAGTCTGAGATTCTGACTGGCTCTAGGATTTAGCGTGTCACAGATCTTCAGGTCTCAGATATTTAAAAATGTGTAATCTCACAGAGCATGACAAGGCCACAAGTGCAGTGCTGCCAGTGGATAGGTGTCCAAGGACAGAAGACAAAAGCCTTGGGGGGAAGCTTCCGGAAGGCAGGAAGTGCTCCCCCCACCCACACCACCCAACACACACAAAGGTCTAGTTTCAGGAGGGTTGCTACCTTCTCCCAAATCCAGGGGGCTGCTTACAATACGATGCCAGGAGAAGAAAACATCCTGTTGGACCTGGGCTCAGGGTCACGCACAGGAAGAGGGTGGAGCCCGGAAGAGAAGAAACACTGAAAATCCAGACGAGATGGCTGAGTTTGTGGAAAATCTTCACCAAACAGGCATACTGGGTGATCTTCTCCAGTCAGTCTTCCACACTCTATAGAAAACAGAATCTGCTTCTTACGTTTTCAACTGGTTTATTAGTTCTGCAATCCCATTTTTTAAGAATAATTTAAAAAACTTATTTGCTTTTGGCTGTGTTGGGTCTTTGTTACTGCGTGTGGGTTTTTCTCTGGTTGCAGTCATCTGGGGCGACTCTCCAGCTGCGGTGCGCCGGCTTCTCTTGTTGCAGAGCACGGGCTCTAGACGACAGTCAATAGTTGCGGCGCTCAGGCCCAGCTGCTCCAAGGCGTGCGGGATGTTCCCCCATCAGGGATCGAACCTGCATCTCCTTCACTGACAGGTGGATTCTTTACCACCAAGCCACCAAAGCAGCTCCAATCCCACTATTTTTTGTTTTATGTTTCCTTGGCCCGCTTTCCATTTCACTCTGCTGTTTCACATTACCTCCCATCTGAACTCTTGGTTCATTATTTTTATGTTTGAGGGTGATTTAAATTATTTTCCTTATACCTGTCTTCTTCCAGAATAAATTCTTTACAAGTGTTTATGCCACAATTATGTCATTTTTCCACATCAAATGTTTACAAAGTTCCTGTGTAGAGTTTTTTTTTCTTTTTTTGCTCAAATTGCCTAGATCAGAGGTAATTCTCTCTTGCTGTCTACTTGTACCAAAATGCCCAGGTGGGCCATTTTTGCCCCCTCCTCATTTACTGAGGCATGATTTGAAGACTGCCTTCAGAATGAGTTGTTTCCACATTGGGCCAGTGCCCTTTCTCCAGTCTTCCATTAGGGGATCAGTAGGGGAGAGATGACTTGTGAAATTTGTCTCTCCAAACTGTAATTCAGCAAAATATTCTGAGCCAAAGACCACTCCATTGAAGGTGTATATTGGGGTCCAGGAGGGGATACCCAGTATCAGAAACAAAGACTTTATACTTCACTTGATTTCCTGCTTCACAGTGAACTAATGAGCTAATTCAGCATGAAATTCCTGGATTTGGAATGTCCCAAATTTTAAAAAATTTATTTTTAATTGGAGGATAACTGCTTTACAATGTTTTGCTGGTTCCTGCCGTATAACAATGTGAATCAGCCATAAGTATACATATATCCCTCCCCGCTGAACATCTGTCCCATCCCCTCCCCCAGCCCACCCCTCAAGGTCATCACAGAGCACCGGGATGAGTTCTCCGTGTTATAAAGCAACCTCCCACTAGCTGGTTAACACAAGGTCAACACAGGGTAGCGGTACAGACATTTCAGTGCTACTCTCTCAACTCATCCCACCCTCTCCTTCCCCCACTGTGGCCCGTGGGGCAAATTCAGCCTGCTGCTTCTTAGCTTAGACCTTAAGCTAATAACGGCCTTTACAATTTTAAAGGGGTAGAGGGAAAAGAAGCAGCAGCAGAGATCACTGATGAGCCACAAAAACTGAAATATTTAAACACACAGCCCTTTGTAGAAAAAGCTTCCTGATCCTGGTCTTGCTCAATGGATAAGAACAGACAAGTATCAAGGCAAGTTTCTACAAAGTCCAGAACACCAGGACACAGGGAAAGATTCAGAGGCGACAATACGGGACATGTACGAAAAATCAGGAAGTCAATGATTCAAAGGCACCTTAAAGGCAACAATAAAAACCAAGATGACAGTGGAGCCAAGCTTTCAAAAGTCTAAAGGCAAACAATTTCCAACATAGAATTCTATGCTCCTCTGAACCATTAGATAAAATAAGTATTTTCAGACATCAGATTAAAATAGGTATTTTCAGACATGCAAGGTGATGAATTCTTTCAACTTTTTTGAAAATGTTTACCTTGATTTGTTGCTGAGACATATATTCTCTGGGTATAAAACTCTAGATTAATATTTTGTATTTTTCAGTCCTTCAAAAATACTCCTCTGCTGTTCTCTAGCTTACGTTGATTCTGACAAGAAATGTGCTGCCATCTTTGCCGCTCTTCTGTACACAGCGTGTCTTTGCTCTCTGGCTAATCATTTTATTATTACTGCTTTTAAGCAGTTTGGTGTATGGTGTGCTCTGGTGTAGATTTCTTCATATTGCTTATGCCTGACATTCACTGAACCTCTTACATCCGAAAGTTCATAGCTCTCATCAAATTTGGAAAATGTTCAGCTAACACTTCTTCAAATATTATCTCTGATCCTCCCATTCTTTTCATCTTTATATGTATTAGACTCCTTCACACCATCTCCCATCTTGTTGATACTCTCTTGCTTTAATTCCCTTGATCTTTTCTATGTTTCCCTTTGAATATTTCCATTGAATGTTTCCATTGCTTTGACTTCAAGTACACTCATATTTTCTTCTCCAATGTCTAACCTGTAACCTTAACTTTTACCAAAAAGCATTTGTGTAGAGAGATAAAAACAAAGATGGAAAGAGGTTAACAGTTGTGAAATCTAGGTAGAAGGTAGATGGGTAATCATCATACTGTTCTTTCAAATTTCCACTGTGTTGGAAATTTTTCTTAATAAGGGATTGGGGTAGAGGAAAAATGAGGATTCCTCTCTATGAGAAACTGACCAGATCTTTAAGTCTCAGTGAAAGTTTGACGAAGCTTATTACTCTAACTAGATTCACAGGGTCGCAAAGAGTCGGACACGACTGAGCAACTGAATAGAACTGACTGAGAGTTTCAAAGTTCCTTAAAAGATAAGTAGGAAAAAGAGACAGAGACAAGCCCATGATGCAATCAAAACATTTAAGTTCAATAGGATACCCCCGGCAAGATTATGTGAGGTAAACCAAATCTGAAAACTCTCAGTGACCACCTGATTGCCTCATCTTAAAATCCTGAAGCACTTTTATCCAAAACATGGTGAGGTCTGTCGACTGAGTAATTTTAAGCGGTTTGTCTCACAGTAATCTATTGTTGAAAGCCTATAGTGTGAAACTCACATGGAGCAGAGGGAGTCTCTTGTTCAGCACTGTTTTATTTTCTGCAAATCCCTAGCAACTAGTACCAACAATACCCATGTGTCCAGGGACCAGGGAAAGGCCTCTCTCCTTTGCCTCTGGGCTACACCAATGCTCAGGAAGATGGGTAAAAAAAATCCATGAGAGAAGAGGGTCAATAAGCTTTCTTCACCCTGTCACTCCCAGAGTAGGCGCTCTGAAGACCATCTAAGCTTAAAGGGTCTCCCTTCCGCCATCAGCTGACAAACAGAAGTGGCTTTGTTCTTACTGCCATTAAGGAAGTTCATGAGGATCATCTGAGACTAGAATAGAACCAGCTGGAAAGTCCTGAGCTCCCTCTAAGCACAGTATAAGCAACCTTCCTGCCCTCACTATTGTAACACTCCTAGTAGCTTATCCCTGTCATTGTGAATCTATGCTGGCACAGAACATGGAAATAATACTGTCTTTCCTCAACAGCCACGGATAAGGAAGACCTGCCAATGTCATTCATCGAGCAGACTAGGACAACTCGACTTCCTGCTCTAGATGAGTCTGGACCAGATTCTCCTACGATTTCTTCCCAGAGCCAACACTCCATGATTTGATGGCATCTTGACACAGCATAGCACACAAATCCTCAGAGCCTTGCATTACGACTGGCTACAATCATTTCCTCTTTCTTCCACAAAACAATCCTGAATAATGAGGTTCAGACAGCCAGGGACTGACTTTAAGACACAGGGGAAACACCACAGTGAGAAGAAGTTCTGAAAAGTTTCCAGCTGCCAAGCCCCTCAGCCTAGAGAGTGGAGATTCATCACTGAATGAAGCCTCAGGCTTGCTCTGGGATGATCTGAGTGCGGGCCCCGGAAGCCACCAAATCCGAGATACTGTTTGGCTAGCCTCCCTTCCCACCTGACTCTCAAGCCCCGCTAGCTATTCTTCTTGTGCCTGGGTGTAAATGTTGGAATCCCCTGGGATGGGAAGTGGGGGAACCCAGGCCCCCTTGTCACCCTGCACCCTTTCCTCTGTGATCTGACCCACTCCTACAGCTTCCAACAGCTAAGGACGCCCCAGCTCCAGTGTCTGGCCCAGACCTCCTATACCCCTGCCCTTAATGACAGCCCATAGGGTCCAGAAACACAACACCCACGAAAGGGAACCTTTCCCAGCAAACCCGTTTCTTCTCCTTCATTCATCTTGGTGAACAGCATGGCCTACCATGGGCTGCAGAAGCCAGAAAACTGGGAATCTTCCCCAACGCCATCTCCTCACCCTCTGCATCCGATCGATCACCATAACCTGACGTTTCTACCTCCGAAGACACCTTCAGGTCTCTTTACTCCTCTCCACCTGCCACTACTGCTCCAGCCCTGGCAGCGATCCCCATCCCCACCATCACCACCAGAGCTCCTACCCCAACCCTCCGTCCAGTCTCCACACAGCGACTCGAGGTCTTTCTCAGCCAGAACCGAACCATGTCTCTCCCCAGCTGAAAGCCTTCAGCGGCTTCCCAGTGCTCCTGGAATAGGGATATAGGTCCTTCATAAGGGCAGAA
Source organism: Oryx dammah (assembly GCF_014754425.2). Lineage (NCBI taxonomy): Eukaryota > Metazoa > Chordata > Mammalia > Artiodactyla > Bovidae > Oryx > Oryx dammah. The sequence goes on along the minus strand of NW_024070209.1, from coordinate 97,178,417 downwards.
AGCCCTGAGCACCTCTCCAACTCCTGTCTGCATACTCCCTCAGCTCCAGCCAGGCTGAACCTTTCTCATATTCTTGCCAAACCTGGACACTTCTCTATGGGACTTTACTCTCTCCCAGACCCCATCAATATCACCCTCCTCCTGGCCAGCTCCCCTCACCTCCTCCAGGTCTCCCTCAGCCTCCCTCCTTCCCCTGGCCTCTTTGGGGGCTCCGTCATGTGCTGTACATCATCACACCACAGTACCCCCTCTTAAGGCGTTTACCCGATGTATTACCACAGCCTGTGTGAATCTCACTAGGACCAGGTCTCCTCATACACCATCACCTCTGCTGCCTTCAACACAGCTTCTGGCACATAGGAGAGAGTGCAGAAATATTGGTTAAATGAACAAAAACATTTGGTCCCAGAGGCCTCAGAAACATGATGAAATGGAAACAAGCCATGACATATGGTCCTGGGTTTCTCTGACATCTCAGCAGTCCTCCGAACAAGGACTGACTGCTGGAGACTCTGATTTAAACCAATTTTTTTTCTAAAGCCTTTTTTTTTTTTTTGATATTTGGTTGCACTGGGTCTTCATTGCTACACGGACTTCTCATTGCGGCGGCTTCTCTTGTGGAGCACACGCTCTAGGGCGAGCAGACTGCAGTAGCTGCAGCAGAATGCCTCGGTATTTGTGGCTCATGTGCTCCAGAGCACAGGCTCAGCAGCTGTGGTGTACAGGCTTAGCTGCTCTGCGGCCTGCAGGATATTCTCAGATTAGGGATTGAACCTGTGTCCCCTGCATTGGCAGGTGGATTCTTACCCAATGTACCACCAGAGAAGTCGTCCAATGATTTTTTAAAATTTTGTTTGTTTTCCTATCTCTATAAACTTTTTTGTTCCTAAGAATAAAATAAGCTTTCCTAGTATGATAATTACTTAATATCTCATTCACTTCCTACCAGTTCAGCTCTTAGGCCAAATCATTAGTAGACATTTAAAGTGAAATGTCAATGGCCTGTGAGAAACAGAAGGAAAGGAATTCTGGAGATCTGCTCTGTGACAGCATCTAATTTGAGCCATCAGTAGTTCTTACTCTGCCCCAGAGACATATATTAAGATCAGATCAGTGTATCTCAGAAGCAATTGCTTTAACCAACACAAACTTTCCCAAAGAGCACTGAGTGGGCAACAACTGGCTGTTACCTGGCAATTATCAGATCCTGTGCCTATCAAAACTATAAGAGATGTGCCTCCTTGACTCTGCTAAGGTTTTATTCATAACCTTGAGCAGACAAGCTTATCTCAGTAATTATAACTGTAAAATAATAACAACCCCTTACAGAGACTCATTGTTTTCTGAACAATTGTTTGTATTATTATTTAATGCAGGCATAAAAGAATTCTGTGATGCTGGGATTAGAATTTCCAATTGAAAAAGAGGTTAAATAACACATCCAGGTTACCCAGTCACTAGGGGTTGGAACTGGGGCTGTCAGCTAGATGTTCTGTCTGACTAGAACTCTTTCCACTCCATGACACCACCTCTCATTGATCAAAAAAAATGTTTTTAATTAAAAAAAAAAAAAAAAAAGCCTGGTGACAATAAGCAAGTAAAACTCATACTTGCTGAAATTCAAATGAAGTCTTGATGACTTCCTTGGTGGTCCAGTGGTTAAGAATCTGCCTTCCAATGCAGGGAATGTGGGTTTGATCCCTGGTTGGGGAACTAAGATCCCATATGCCAAGGGGCAACTAAGCCTACAAGCTACAACTACAGAAACCCACATGGGGCAAGGACAGCCTGTGCGCTGCACAGCCAAAAAAAAGATAAAAAAAAAAAAAATAAAAGAAGTCTTGGCTATCTCACCTTAACTTTAGTTCCAGCAACAGCCCTGCTCAGAAGCAATTGACTGGAGCAATCAAATCAGAGGATGGCCCTGGGGGTTGTACGAGCACTTCTCATAGAGGCAAGCCACAGGACTAAGGTTCACGATTTATGGCTGTTGAGTTGCCAGTGATAACTATAAGATTTGGCCTAACTACTCCACTAAAGAAAAGATTCTTCACTAGCAGCCAAATACCTGTTTGTCTAAGAGGTGCTGTGTGCCAAGAAAGCCAGAGGGAAAATCTTTTAGTGCACATTCAAAAAGCCCTTTTTGGCTTTTGTGGCAGATATGCTCTCTTACATCTGATGGGTAACACATGGATGATCCCTGAGTCCCAAACCACTTCTTATGGAAATTTTACCCCAGATTAAACTACTTATCACCCTATCACAAGAGTAACAGCTAGTCCACAACAAAGAATACTGCATGTTAAGAGATTTGGGAGGGGTTATAGGGAGGGAGCCTATGGGATTCGGTCAAAGCTGTACTCAAATGAAGATTAATATCCTTAGATGCTTTTATTAGAAAAAATAACCAAGTGTTTGATTCAAGAAATTAGAATAAGAACACATACACACAGACACACACCACAGAAGGAAGAAACAGATTTTTCAAAAAGACAAAACAATCAAATCTCTTTCCATGAAAATACTACTACTAACAGGGTAGAATGAGAAAAGATCACAACTACTGATGCAGAAGATATTATTTAAATTATACAAATCTAGGTCAATGTTAATAAGTTTGAGAATTTTAGGTTGAAAGGCCTATTTTTATAAGAAAATAGAAATTGCCAAAATTGATTCAATTGATACTGAATAAATAAATAGTAATCAAATACATTTAAAAGACTGGCAAATATTTATCCTCTTTCCCCTAAAAAGCAGCAAATTCAAAAATTTTTATGGATAAATCATTCCTAACATTCAGGGAAAGGAATGTCCATATTATTTGATCTATTCTGGAACACACAAAAAAGATAAGAAACTTCCCAATTCAATACATTGAAGGAGTGAGAAATTCTGATGCAGAAGATCTGGAAAAGATGAAAGACAGAGAAAGAGACACACAGAGAGAGAGGAATTACATATATATAAAATATATTTTATATATATAAAATATACATATAAAATACATAGTATTTAGTTGTTCATTCCAAATATTTATTGAGTGTCCACTATGGGCCAGCACTGTTTTAGATGCTGGGGCTATAGTAATGAACAAAACAAGTCTATGCTCTCATAGAACTTACATTGGGCTGGTGGAGGCCAGGATAAGCAGACAAATAAAACAGTAAGTGTGAAATGTCAGATTTGACAATTCAGCATGGTGAAGGGGATGAAAATTATATAAATTTCAGTTTTATATAATCAGAGGAGAGCTCACTGGTAAGGTAGCCTTTGACCAGGGACTTAATTAAGGGAATAAGCACGTAGATACGTGAAAGAACACTTTAGACACAGATAACAACAAATGCAAAGCCCTGAGATGGGAACATACTTGGAATGATCAAAGAGCAGCAAGAAGGCTCCAATACTAATGAATATAAATGCAAAAATATTAAGCAGAATTTAATAAGCAAAATAATAAGCAGAATAAATTCTGCATCAGAATTTCTCACTCCTGAAAAATAGTGCATGTCTATCAAGAAAGTTTATTTCAGAATATAAGGATTGCTCAATATTATAATTAATTATATTACATTACTAGATTAAATGAGAAAAACTATATGGTCATTTCAAAAGAAACTAAACCAGTAGTTAATCCTGATTTTAAAAACAAAACAAATTTGGGGGTGGGTAGGAGAGAAGGAGGGGAATATATGTATACTTATGGCTGATTCACAATGTTGTATAGCAGAAACCAGCACAACATTGTAAAGCAATTATACTTCAGTTAAAAATAAATTTTAAAAAACAAACAAAATGAAACAAAAACTCAAAATAAGCTGGAACTGAAAGGAAGTAAGTTGGATATCACTTCCTTATGGAAGCTTTCTCTAACCTCCCTATGTTTACATCAGACTAATGTCTTGTATCATTGTAATTCTTATGACAATTGTAACTAACAATTACTTGTATTAACTGTAAGACTACCATATTAGAATCCTTTTTAAAAGTGAGGCATTTCAAAAATATGACACTTTTAATTAATAAACTCAGAATGAAGATTCAATTGGAGCATTCAACAATTTTTAAAATTTAAATGAACTGTCTGAAAGGGCACAGGATGACAGTTGTAACAAGAATAAGTCATTTCTACTAAAACTAAACAGAAAAATAAAGAAGGTAGAAGATTAAGGAAATAGGCAAACTGGTCAGATTGAAGTGTATACTTATTCATCAAGGCTTTCCACCCTTACATTTAAGAGGTAGAGTAAAAACAGTAATTTAAAATGAAAATAACATGTGGATTAAAATGCAAATTGAACAATCTAATTTAAAAATGGGCCAAGTGTTTGTGTAGACACCTCTCCAAAGAAGATATACAAGGTCAATGAAAGTGAAAGTGTTAGTCACTGAGTTGTGTCTGACTCTGTCCATGGAATTCTCCAGGCCAAAACATGGAGTGGGTAGCCATTCCCTTCTGCAGGGGATCTCCCCAACCCAGGGATGGAACCTAGGTCTCCCGCACTGCAGGCAGATTCTTTACCATCTGAGCCATCAGGGAAGCCATAAATGGTCAACAAGTACATGAAAAAATGTTCAGAATCACTAGCTATTCAGTTCAGTTGCTCAGTCGTGTCCGATTCTTTGCCACCCCATGAATCACAGCATGTCAGGCCTCCCTGTCCATCACCAACTCCTGGAATTCACCCAAACTCATATGCATTGAGTCGGTGATGCCATCCAGCCATCTCATCCTCTGTCCTCCCCTTCTGCTCCTGCCCCTAATCCCTCCCAGCATCAGGGTCTTTTCCAATGAGTCAACTCTTCACATGAGGTGGCCAAAGTATTGGAGTTTCAGCCTCAGCTGAACACCCAGTGAACACCCAGGACTGCTCTCCTTTAGGATGGACTGGCTGGATCTCCTTGCAGTCCAAGGGACTCTCAAGAGTCTTCTCCAACACCACACTTCAAAAGCATCAATTCTTCACCGCTCAGCTTTCTTCACAGTCCAACTCTCACATCCATACATGACCACAGGAAAAACCATAGCTTTGACTAGCTGGACCTTGGTTGGCAAAGTAATATCTCTGCTTTTTAATATGCTATCTAGGTTGGTCATAACTTTCCTTCCAAGGAGTAAGCGTCTTTTAATTTCATGGCTGCAACCACCATCTGCAGTGATCTGGGAGCCCAAAAAGAGAAAGTCTGACACTGTTTCCACTGTTCCCCCATCTATTTCCCCTGAAGTGATGGGACCAGATGCCATGATCTTCGTTTTCTGAATGTTGAGCTTTAAGCCAACTTTTTCACTCTCCTCTTTCACTTTCATCAAGAGGCTTTTTAGCTCCTCTTCACTTTCTGCCATAAGGGTGGTGTCATCTGCATATGTGAGGTTATTGATATTTCTCCCGGCAATCTTGATTCCAGCTTGTGCTTCCTCCAGCCCAGCGTTTCTCATGATGTACTCTGCATAGAAGTTAAATAAGCAGGGTGACAATATACAGCCTTGATGTACTCCTTTTCGTATTTGGAACCAGTGTGTTGTTCCATGTCCAGTTCTAACTGTTGCTTCCTGACCTTACATAGGTTTCTCAAGCGGCAGGTCAGGTGGTCTGGTATTCCCATCACTTTCAGAATTTTCCACAGTTTATTATGATCCACACAGTCAAAGGCTTTGGCATAATCAATAAAGCAGAAATAGATGTTTTTCTGGAACTCTCTTGCTTTTTCCATGATCCAGCGGATGTTGGCAATTTGATCTCTGGTTCCTCTGCCTTTTCTAAAACCAACTTGAACATCTGGAAGTTCACGGTTCATGTATTGCTGAAGCCTGGCTTGGAGAATTTTGAGCATTACTTGACTAACATGTGAGATGAGTGCAACTGTGGGGTAGTTTGAGCATTCTTTGGCATTGCCTTTCGAAACGCAAATCAAAACCACAATGGAACACCACTTCACGACAACTAGGATGACTATAATAAAAAAGACAGATAATAACATGTGCTAAGCTATTATGAAATAGGAACCCTCATACACTGCTAGTGGTGCAATCACTTTGGGAACAGTTTAGCAGGGCCTCAAAAAGTTAGTTACATTTCCCAGCAACTCTATTCCTAGGTATCTACCCAAGAGAACTGAAAACATATTTCAAAAATAATATAGCATAAATTTTTAAAATCCATGAATATAATATATCTTTTCATCTATTTAAGCTTTGATATCTTTCATCAGTATTTGTAGCTTTCAGCACGCAGATCTGGAACACATTCTTTTTGATTTACACCCAAGTATTTCATGTTTTTTGTTCTACTCTAAATGATACTAATTTAGATTTCAATTCCTAATTGTTCATTGCTAGTATATAGACATACAATATATTTTTGTAAATTGACTTTGTATTCTGCAACTGTGCTAAACTGTCTGCAATTCTGCTTACCATACTGTTGCTCCCTTATTTGTGAAGCTAAGAATTTTTATTTTCACTCTGAAATATAGAAAAGAAACTAAAATACTAAAAGTAAATTTAAAATGTCAATTCTCAAAGTGATCTGCAGATGCAAGACAATTCCAAACAGAATGCCAGAGGAATTTTTTTTTTTTTTTCAGAGGAATTTTTAAAATAGAAATCAACCAGCTCATTCTAAAATTTATATGGAAAAGCCAATGAACTAAAAGAACAAAACCAATTTTAAAAAAGAAAAACAAAGCTGGAGGACTCACAATATCTGGTTTCCAGTCTTACTTTAAAGCTACAGTAATCGAGTCATAGTGGGTTAGTGAAAGCATACATAAAGATCAAGGAAACAGAACAAGAAGTCCAAAAATTGACCACCCAAAGATGGTCAATTGATTCTCAACAAAGAACAACGACAATTCAATAAAGAAAAAGGATAGTCTTTTCAACAAATGGTGCTGGAACAACTGGACACTCACAAACAAAAATATTTACATGTACACAAAAATGAAAACCAAAAACATTTACATATACACAAAAATGAACCTTGATCATAATTCACAATATATAAGATTAACTCAAAATAGATCAAAGACTAAATATAAAGCCTACAACTATAAAACATCCACAGGAAAACAGAAAAAAAAAAAAACAAGAAATCTTTGTGAATTTGGATTATGTAAAGATTTCTTAGATAGGATACCAAAAGTACAATTCATAAAAGAAAAACTGGATAAACTGGACTTCATAAAAATTTAGAATTTTTTCTATTTGAAAAATACTGTTAATAGAATGAAAAGACATGTCACAAACTGTGAGGAAATATTTGCAATTCATGTATCTAACAAAGACATATACCCAGAATACATAGAAAACCTCTCAAAAAAATCAATAATAAGAAAACAGATAACCCACTAAAAAATATGCAGAAGATTTAGATGTTCCACCAAAGAAGATACAGATGGCAAATAAATACAAGAAAAAATGCTTAACACCATTAGTCATTAGAAAAATGACAATTAAAATCATGAGATACAACTAACTAGGAAAAGGGCTAGAATTTTTTAAACTGACAATACCAAGGACTAACAAGGATGCTGGTAAAAACTGTAAAATGGTTATACCACTCTGGAAAATAATTTGACAGTTTCTTGTAAGGTTAAATACACATTACCACACAACCTATTAATCCCACCCCTAAGTGTGTGTGTGTGTATATATATATATATATATATATATATATATCCAAGTGATATGGTCACACAAAACCTGTGAATGCTTCTAGAAACATTATAGAAGCATTTGCAATTGCCCAGAGCTGGAATAATGTAAATGTCCTTAAGCTGAAGAATGGAGAAACAAATTGTTGCATATTCATACAACAGATGAGCAGCCAGCAATGAGAAGGGGCAAACTACAGATACATGCAATATGGATGATTCTCAAATGCCCTAATGGTAAGTTAAAGAAGGCACATTCAAAAAGCTTTGTAGGGTATGACTCCACTGTTAACGACATTCAGGGCTCACCAGGGGCTGGGGGTGGTAGCACAAGGGAATTCAGGGAGTGATGACCTGTTCTGTATTTTGATTACTGTGGTGGTCATATGATGGCAGGTAAATCTGAAATTTGAAGAACTGTTCACTAAGAAGGGTAAATTTTACTTAGGCAAATTATTTTTTGTTGTTTAGCTGTTAAGTCATGCCCAGCTCTTTTACAACCCCATGAACTGTAGCCTGCCAGGTTCCTCTGTCCATGGGATTTCCCAGGCCAAAATATTGGGGTAGGTTGTCATTTCCTTCTCCAGGGAATCAGGGCTGGAACCCACCATCTCCTGCTTGGCAGGTGGGTTCTTTTACCACTGAGCCACCAGGGAAGACCTATGCAAATTATACCTTAAAATGGAAAAAATATGACATATATTTAATATATTTCAAGTATGCTATCTAAGGTTTCTTTTTTTAAAAAAAAAAAGTATAAGAATGAATGAAAATTGCTTCAATCTAAGTGTTCTCTCAACTTCTGACACGTCCTATGACTCATGGCCCCATCTGAAAAAGGTATGCATTTTACGTACCCACAGTCTCCTCCAAAACTGAAACTACATTCTCTTCCTAAAGAATGTGATTCTTATAAACAAATGTGGGGACAAACTGCTAATAGTTAGGAAACAAGAAAAGCAATACATTTTGTAATTCTTGAATCTTTGAAACACTCTGACAAAACTTCAGGGAACAAGAGTAAAATTTGGATTTGTAAATTACAGCATGGATTGACATAACTAAAACATCACCCATTAACATGAAGTAGACAGAGAATGGGGGGGGGGGGTTTCGCAGGGGATGGGGTGGGGGGGTAGAGAATGAAATTCTCCTTTCTCTTGCAATCTCTTTACAAAGTAGAGAGCAGAAAAAACAAAACCCTACATTTATAGACAGAAATTAATGGGGTGAGCAGAATGGGAAACAGAAGTTGCGTGTGGTTACTAATCATCCATGTTCTTCAAGTCTCTTCTTCCATTTTCCAGCTCATCTGCACTTCACTCAGGAAGTTTACCCAAGACTTCACTTTCTCCCCCAAAACTGTGGCCCCACAGGATATAGGCAGCCTGTCTCTTCTTGAATTCCTCTAACATTTGTACTGACACTCTTGTGGATCTTGTCATAATGATAAGATTGACTGAAAGAACTGTTTCATTGTTCAGTCGCTAAGCTGTGTCCGACCCTTTGCGACCCCCATGGATTGCATACAGCACACCAGGCTCCTCTGTCCTCCACTATCTCCCCAAGTTTGCTCAAACTCATGTACATTGAGTCGATGATGCCATCCAACCATCTCATCCTCTGTCATCCCCTTCTCCTCCTGCCCTCAATTTTTCCCAGCATCAGGGTCTTTTCCAAAGAGTCAGCTGTTTACATCAGGTGGCCAAAGTATTGGAGCTTCAGCATCAGCCCTTCCAATGAAGTTTCTTGGATGATTTCCTTTAGGATTGGCTGGTTTGGTCTCCTTGCTGTCCAAGGGACTCTCAAGAGTTTTCTCCAGCACCACAGTTCAAAAGCATCAAAAACTGTATTAGATGCTATACCAGCACTATTTCTTTTAAAACTCATAGAACGGGACTTCCCTGGTGGTTAAGTGGTTGAGACTCTGTGCTTCCAACGCAGGAGATGCGGGTTCGATCCCTGGTCAGGGAACTAAGATCCCATATGCCACGTAGCAAGGCCAAAAAATAAATAAAAATATTTAAAATAAAATAAAATAAAACTCATAGAACCACAGAAGGTAGGTGCTATTATTACCCATTTTATAGATGGAGAAACTGAGGCACAAAAGGATTCCATTATTTGCCAAAACCACACAGTTAACAGTAGTAGCCCAGAATTTTATTCCAGGTGGTCCAAATCCAGAGTTCTTTCTCTGAATCATTATACATAAAGATTCATCCAACATTCATCCAACATTTATAAGGACGAAGTACTATTTGTCATACTAAAGACAGATTTAAGAATAAGAGGAGATCCTATTCTCCCCTCAAAGAGCTTCTGGTCTAGTTGGGTGAGACCACAAAGAAGCACGATAACTGGTTATACCCTAAGTGTGTCACCAGAGTGACATGAAAGGGGGCACAGGATTGTCTGTGTCTGTCACAACAGTGTGAAATGGTCCAATATTTGAGTGTCCCTGTATTCCCTCATAATTCCTACCAGGCTCTGAACAGATCTTTGTTGAATGAACAGCTAACACTGACCCATATCCTCTACTTTTGTTGTACCTGTACCTGTTGTCACCCACTGAGCATGGGTCTTTATCTAATATATTCATCCCTGTTCAGTTCAGTTCAGTTCAGTCGCTCAGTCCTGTCCAGCTCTTTGCAACCCCATGGACTGCAGTATGCCAGGCCTCCCTGTCCATCACCAACTCCTGGAGCTTACTCAGACTCATGTCCATTGAAAGATATGACAAGAAAGATAGGACAGGAAGCCACAAACTACATTTATCTTGCTCTTGAACATATCCTTAAAAACACTGATTCATTCCATGAATATCTACTGACAGCCAACTATGACCAGCCACTGACAGTTTTTGGTACGGGATACAGGGATGAATCATGTAGTCATGTATGGATGTGAGAGCTGGACTATAAAGAAAGCTGAGTGCCCAAGAATTGACGCTTTTGAACTGTGGAGAAGACTCTTAAGAGTCCCTTGGACTGCAAGGAGATCCAACCAGTCCATCCTAAAGGAAATCAGTCCTGAATATTCATTGGAAGGACTGATGATGAAGCTGAAGCTCCAATACTTTGGTCACCTGATGTGAAGAACTGACTCATTTGAAAAAACCCTGATGCTGGGCAAGACTGAAGGCAGGAGAAGGGGACAACAGAGCATGAGATGATTGGATGGCATCACCAACTCAATGGGCATGAGTTTGAGTAAACTCCGGGAATTGGTGATGGACAGGGAGGCCTGGCGTGCTGCGATTCATAGGGTCGCAAAGAGTCGGACACGACTGAGTGACTGAACTGAACTGAACAGGGATGAATATATTAGATAAAGACCCATGCTCTCCCAGAAGCAACATTCAAGGGGATGAAACAATCAAACAAGTACCAAAAGCAAAAAACAACCCAAAAAACTAATTTTAAGTGTAATGAAAAAAATAAAATTAGGGAGTATGATAAACAGTGACTATGCGGTGTTAATTTTTAGACTGGGAAGACCAGGTTGTGAAGGTGACGTTTAAACTGGGACTTTGGTTAAAAAAATCTTTGGTTTATTTTTTTAGAGGAAAAAAGCAAAGCTAGAAACAACTTCCAAAATTAGGAGTCAAAGTTAACAGAATTCTTTATGTCACTGACAAAGAATTGCAAAAATATTTCTTCCAAAATTTTTACCTGACTCAATTGTTATAGAAATGCTGTTTACACATTCACCAATTTCATGTAAAATTACCCTCTTTTTTTTTGTAAACAGTGGCTTTATTTCAGAAAATAAATTCTGACCATATGACATATTGGTGTTTTTTTTTTGATACTTGCTTCTAAAAAAGGCCATTGCGGGGCAGGGGGGGGGGTCTACCTGCATGAAGAAGCATCACAGTAAAAGGATACAAAAATGTGATGTCCAGAACACTTGCTTCCAGGACTTTGTTTTAAAAGCACCTTATTCAAATATAACATCTGAAGGAACATAACACTCAACATAACATTCCATATTTCACAACCCTTTAGAAAGCGTATTGGAAGGAAATGGTATACCTAGAAAAATGAAGAAAGTTATTATTATTATTTTTAACTAATGTTGCAAGGAAATGGACACCAGGTTTTAGGAAATTAATTAACGCTGATTTTGGCAAGTCATTTAACTGCTCTGAGCCTCCATTTCTTTCCCACGGGTAAAATGAGAGTATTGACCTTAGAAGATCCCTAGGGGTCCTTCCAGTCCTAAGCGCTTTGATTGGCCTTTAAAATAGAAAGTACGTGATTTGGAACCTTTACCGCATGGGGTAGGCAGGTGTTGTCGTGGACACTTTTTTAAAAAACTTGCTCATTTGGGTTTCAGTGTTTATAACAATTTTCTCCTGGAGTAATAGGTCAGAGAAGGTTGTAGAACTGGGAATATTTTGTATATATCAACGAAGAGAGTGAATAAGAAGAAACAGTGACGCCCAAAAGGACCATCACAGTCAAAAATCCCATCTGACAGCCAGAAAGAGACAGAGGAATTGCTCTAATTGGAGAGAATCGTTGGAAAGGAAACTGTCATTTCCACCATTTTCCTTCTATTTCCTTTCTTATCCTCTTCCACTGAGAAAAGTCCACTTCTAATTCTCTCTCGATTCCAAAAAAGACGGCAAAACCCACAGCAATCGTCTCCCGTTAGCACCAGAGACGCCGTTTTCCAAATATGACCACCGTCAGCCCTCACTCCGCTGCAGCCCCACAATCTCCATCATCCATTTTTTAAAAATCCATTTAAGTCAAGCCTTTCATCCAAACCCACGAACGACTATTTCCTCCCTGTAACAGGGGTTTGCACGGCCCGAAATCAAGCCCCGGCTGAGTCCTGCGAACAGGGAGTCCGTAGACTGCGGTGCTGGGCAGGGCAACTCCTCCCGCGCACCCTAGAGCTCTCCCAGTCTCCCGGGTGATTGAAGACGGTTCAGGACCCTGAGAAGACCCCGCCCTCGAAGCCAAGACCCCGGCTCGGGAGGAGGAGCCGGGTGGCCTCGGCCCCGGCAGAGCCAAGCCTTTGGAAACAAACAGGCTTCTCTCCCGCTGCAAGGAGTTGGCTCCTGGGCGGGCGAGCGGCGCGCCTGAGCGCCGCGGCGCGCGGAGCCGCCGCTCCCAGGTGGGTCTCTGCGGCCGGGGACCGCGGCTCCGGCTCCCGGGAAGGGATATAGGGGGAAGCGGGCAGGAGGACGCAGGCCGAGATCTGGCACGTCACGACTCCACGGAGGAGGGTGGGAAAGAGGGAGGGACTGGGGATGGAAAGAGGAGTGGAATAGAGGAGCTTGGGGGAATAAAGAAGGCGAGAGGAGGAGAGGGGGAAATGGGGAGAAGGCACTCGGGGTGAAGGAGGGGGATAGAGGGGAGGGTAATAGGCCGCAGGGGGGCAAAGGCGAGGTGAAGGGGGAGACGTGGAGCGATGGGAGTGGAGGGAGATGCAGGTGAAGACCGAAGAGAGGGATGGGGAGAAGAGGGGAGGGGTGCGACGAGGGGTCAGGGATGCGGCGAAGGCGCGGGGGAAGGAGGAGAAATGCGGGGGAAGAAGGGACGAGGGCCGCAGGAGGCCGGGAGGGACTTCCCTCCGAAGAAGGCGGCGCCGGGATAACGGGACCCTCCCAACCCGGGAGCCTCAGGCCGAGCGGGCAGCGAGAGGCCAGCGCGGAGGCGGCGAGGGGGGCGCGCTGCGGGCAGGTACCGAGCCGTAGCCGCCGCCGGCGGGGAGGAAACCCGACTCCACTTACTCTCTCCGACCACCGCCTTGAGGCCAATGGGGGCCATCGCGCCGCGCGAGTCTCTGGGCTCCTGGCCTCCTCACGCGACGCCCGCAGACACCGCCGCCTCCCGGGGTCGTCGGCGCGCTCGACTGGATGCCACCCGCCGCCCCTGCAGCCGCGGCTCGAGAACGACTGACGCGCGGGCGCGGCGCGGGGGTGCGGCGCGATCCAAGCCAGAGCGAGGCTGGCGACCCGCCGGCGCGCGCTCGGGGGCCGGCCCGGCGGGAGGGGCGGGGTCTCGCGCCAGCCGTCGGCGTCACCCGCGCACCTCCGCCAATCGCACTGCGGCCCGGAGGCTCGGCCCCGCCCCCCGAGATGCGGCTGGATGCGAGGCGGTCCCTGGCTGGCGAGAAAGCCGCGCCCTCCCCCTCACCTCACGCGCAGCGCGCGCGGCCTGGCAGTCGCGCGCTCCCGGCGCGCTGGGTCCTAAGGTCCTCTCCGCAGCCTCCGCACCAGAATCCCCGGCCTCCTGGGAGCTTTCCATCACCCCCCTTCACTCCCCCTCGCCCACGAAAGGAACTCGGAAGCTAGATCTCTTATTAGTAGTACCCACTCCCCAAGACAACGTAACGTGAGCTTTATTGACACCATCTCTATCTCTTTGGGTACCCATATCCATAAATCCACCATCCACTGAGCTCTTAGATGCATCAGCTCATTAAATCACAATAATTGGGCATTGTTTTTAATCTCCATTTTTAGGTGAAAAAAAAATAGGCTCAGAAACTGAGCACTAGACTTTGTCTTAGGTTGTGCATCATTCATTCGCAAATATTTATTTTTCTCTCACTACTGTATGTAAACCACTGTTCTAGGCATTGGATCTCCAACCATGTACAAGGCAGACAGACAATCCTAGTCTTTGGGCAACCAAAGTCTAGAAATACCTAGGTCCCAAATCGAATAGGACTATGCTGTGGAACAACTCTGGTCAGTATATCTTTCCTAGAGTCCAAGTTTACCAAAGTGGTCCCATGTCAGTTTTTGCTAGATTTAACTTATGGGGGAGATCGCTTCTGAAATATGAGACAGGGCTCCCCTCTGACTTCAAAGAAAAATGAGTTAAGCCAATCAAAAGTCAAAAAGGACAAGAGAACTAGTCTTAAAAATCAATGAATACTTATTACATTCTTGGAATAGCTCTGTGAGCTAGGTCCTTTTCTTAATATTGTTAAGAAATATAACATTTTAGAGATGAAGAAATTGAGACTCAGGGAAGATAAGTGCCTTGCTAAAATCCGTCTAGTCAAGGCTATGGTTTTTCCTGTGATCACGTATGGATGTGAGAGTTGGACTGTGAAGAAGGCTGAGTGCCGAAGAATTGATGCTTTTGAACTGTGGTGTTGGAGAAGACTCTTGAGAGTCCCTTGGACTGCAAGGAGATCCAACCAGTCCATTCTGAAGGAGATCAGCCCTGGGATTTCTTTGGAAGGAATGATGCTAAAGCTGAAACTCCAGTACTTTGGCCACCTCATGCGAAGAGTTGACTCATTGGAAAAGACTCTGATGCTGGGAGGGATTGGGGGCAGGAGGAGAAGGGGACGACAGAGGATGAGATGGCTGGATGGCATCAGTGACTCGATGGACGTGAGTCTGAGTGAACTCTGGGAGTTGGTGATGGACAGGAGGCCTGGCGTGCTGGGATTCATGGGGTCGCAAAGAGTCGGACACGACTGAGCGACTGAACTGAATAGGTGACAAATGAAAGATCTAATTTTATAATCTGAATTCTGAACCATTATTTTCTACTGACTACTAAAGAAGTTGAGGCCTAGAGGAGGACATTCCTAAGGTCACATAGTGAACACTGCAGAAGCCAGGACAAGGGGCCACACATCCTAGTTCAGCCACCAGCCCCAGGGCAGGAAGATCTGACCATCTTCTCATCCTCACCCCAGTCTACCCTAACAGAACCTTCCTGTGGGTTCCTAGAGAGGGACAGGGTTTATGTGTCGTCTCTTCATATCTGATCTCTGCTTTTTACCCAGGGAAGGTACTGATAGCCTTGGGCTGCCTTTGGAAAAGTAGGAGATAGTTTGTAAATTGTGGGGACCTAGGACACACCAGTGATGCCACGTGCTCCCTCCTTGACATGTCAACAGACATTGCCCTCAAGGAGCCAGTAACCTAGCTTAGGAGACAGGCAGGAATCAAGGAGTTACTGTTCTAGTAAGTGCTGAAGCTGAAGGACAGAGGTTCTGAGGGCAAATGACAGAGCACCTGACCCAGTGGACAAGGTAGGGTGCAGTCAGGGCAGGCTTCCTGAGATGAGCAAAAGGTGGCAAGAGGGGACTGGGAGAGTGTCCTAGGAAGATATACAGAAGGTGTCAGAAACGAGTTTGACTTTTCCAGGAACAGAGAGGGGCTAATGTGACTGTTAGGGACAGTGTGGAAGGAAAGCTCCTGGGGTAGACCTTGCTGCAGAGCTCCAGGACTTTCTGGTAGCCTGGAATCTGCTGCAGACCTCTTCAAAGGCCGCAGAAAATAAAACATAGCAGCTCCTATTTCCTGTAAAAGAAAGGGCAAAGAAAGAAATTATTTCCTGCCGATGTGTGCCTGAGATGTTTACTAGGGATGGCAAAAATCAGAACGGATGTTGCTTTAAATAGGATGGTTGGAAAAGCGAGTAGGGTGACAGACTGTGGACTCACTCAGGAACCCCTGACTCAGGAGTGTCAGATTGGAATCTCTCGGTGAAACCTGGCTCAAGACCTCTTGACATCTCTGAGCTATTATTATTCCGTTCTTCTGGGGCACAGGGAGGTCAAGTCACTTGCCCAAGGTCACACGGCTCTAAACGCAAAAGCGGGACTTGCGATCTGACTTTCTGATGCCCAGGGGAGAACGTCCGCGCCCAGGCGCAGCCCCAGTGTCCTGACTTAAGGACAGGTTTGAATGCGTGGACCGCAACCTCTTGGGAATCTGGACCCACGCGGGTCCACTACCCCGCGCCCTTGGCCAACCTGAGGGCGGGGCGAGGCTGCGGACCCTCGATGCCCTGGGCTGGTCCGAGGTCCCGCCCGCCCAGAGGGCAGGTGCGCTGGCAGCTGCGCATGCGCGGCCTGCAGCCTCTGCAGAGCCGAGTGCTAGCCAGCTGCTGGGGGTGGGAAGAGTCCTGTGATTTACTCTCGAGTCACGTGACGGCGTAGAGTCTGCTTGCGGCTTGGCCACTGCGCCAGGAGCCGGGCAGGTGGGGAGACAGATGTAGAACGGAGAGGGGAGAAGCTGGCGGTCAGGGAATGGCGATAGGGAGCCTCATGGAGGGACTGAGAATGAGGGCGGGTGGCGAGGGGGTCGAGGGGCGGTGAGAGAGGGACCCAAGAGTAGGCAATGGGGCGGACCAGGGAGAGGCAAAAGCAACTGGGTGCAGCTGCCTCCGCCAAACCTGTTAATTTGGGCCCCCCACGAACAAGGGGCCCATTGGAGTACCCTGGGTCCTGAGTCCGAGCCTCTGCGACAGTCTCGGGCTTGCACCTGCCTCCCTTCTGCTTTTATGTTGCATCCCCCCCCCCAACCCGCGTTTACCCCTCTCCCGCCTCCTGGTGTCTGGGCCTTTAGATTCTGCTGCATTCTTTTAAAAGCATTTTCTAAAGAATTCAACAAGATAATGTTTATAAGGTTCTTTATCTAGTAGAAACTATCAAAGACCCAATACCCTTAAGCAAAGTATATCGTTAAAAATGACAAAAGGAGTGTGCGTAAATCAGTGCTGAATACAGTTTTGGAGCTTTCCAGTGTCCTGCCTTTTTAGTTGCTGTAGTTCCACTGGCAGAGAATGAAAAAGTAATTGTCTCTAGCGAAGCCGCGCTCCCCCCCCCGCCCCCTGCTCCCCACCCCTTGCCCCCCACCTACAAAGAGCCGCAGAACCTGGAGTGCTTCTGTTTGGTACACCCTTGCTGGAAAGAATGTTAACAGTTATTTTGTGTTTGTTTGAGGTCGGAATACAGTACCAAAAAGGCTTTGTTTTTCAAAGCTTAGGCCAGAGTGTCAAACTCAAAGGCCTGTAGGGGCCAGGCAGATGTAACCATAGATGTGGCTAAAAGGGAAACACATGCTTAGTGGGGGTGGGAAGGAAGAGGTCCTAACTCAAGCTCCAACCACGGCTGTACATGCAGTGACCAAGGATCATGACTGTAAAAATTTTAGCATCTCCCAGTAAGTTGAACTGTTGTAATGGATTAATTTTTTTTTTTTAATAAATCACACTGGCTAAACAAAACACATCTGAGGGCCATATTAAGCCCCCAGGTTACCTGCATGCAAACTCTGGGGAGCTAATACCTCTTCCCAAGGGGGAGGTTGGGTTCCCCCAAACAGCAGGTTCTGAGGGGGCACTGACTTAGCCCACATGCACATAGAGTCCCTGAGTGGTTAGGGCTTTTGGGGAGCAGGGTGTGAGAGCCTGGGCACCAAGCATCAGGACCTTCCCCCATGACCTTGAGAGCCAGGAATGAGTCCCTCTGCTCAGCCTGCTCTGGGGCAGCAGATTAGGGCCAACCACTTTTGAATGGACTGGTGAGAACTGTGGTGGCAGCCTCTGAACACAGCTGGTGTGAACAGGTCACTTTTGCCTGGACTGTGAAAGTCCCATAGCCCTGATACAGCCCAGGAACAAGGGGAGAGCCACACAGAAGTACCCTTCAAATGAAGTCTCAGCAACCGCAAACAGCCGGGGGCTTCAACCAAATTGTATTCAATTCTGGGAAATAAATATGACATTGTTTACATCTTGTGTATCAGAGAACAATTCTTGCTTTTTACCCATTAAATTACCAGGGATCCCAGAGGAAGAAATGTTCATTCCAGCTGGAGAAACAATTTGGTGTAGATATGGTTTGCTTTTGGCTGGTGGGGACAGAAAGCTTCACGGAAGAGGTGGCATTTGAGTTGAGCCTGGAGGCTGAGAGAGAACATTAAATCCAATCGAAGGAAAGAGCCTGGGCCCACGGTTCCCAAACTGTGCGAGGCAGCCTGGGGTGCCACGGCAGGTAGGAGCACAGTGGAATGTTTTAAATATTGGAGAGAAACACAATGATACTTAACATGTGTTGGACACTGGAAACTA
This sequence comes from Oryx dammah, assembly GCF_014754425.2. Lineage (NCBI taxonomy): Eukaryota > Metazoa > Chordata > Mammalia > Artiodactyla > Bovidae > Oryx > Oryx dammah. The sequence goes on along the minus strand of NW_024070209.1, from coordinate 97,159,914 downwards.
CTGGCTGGAAGCAGTTCACAGTTCAACCATTAGACTCTGCTACATTCGTTTCTATGACAGTATGTTTGGAAAGCTGAGTTTTCGACAATTGATATGGTTAAGAAACAAATAACTCACGACAGTCTTTATGGAAGCAGAGTCCAAAGTCTACATCTGAGGAGTCCAATCAGATGTGATGGAGTCCAAAGTCTGAGAAGCTACAGATCTTTTTAGTAAGGAGTGGTGGTTAGTTTAGAATTATAATAAAATGAAAGAATACACTATGAGTCCATGCATAAGTTTCAGAAGCAGTCTAATCTATGGCAATAGAAATCAGGATAATAACTATCTCTTGGAGGTGGGGAGCAAGAAGCATTGACTGGGAAGAGAAAAGTGGGAGCCCCTGGGGCTCTGGAAATGTTCTGTGTCTTGATCTCGGTGGTAGCAACGTAGGTGCATATTTATGTAAAAACGGACTGAGCTTCTCAATTATGCACTTTATTGGATGTATATTACATGTCATTTTTTTAAAAGGGCTTCCTGGAAGATGTGTTGAAGTGCAACTTGAAACCAGTTTGGATGATTATTATAATCATGTATAGAATGCTTACCATATATCTATCAGGCATGCCATTTATTGAGTGCTTATTATATGTGAGGTACTGTGCTAAGTATTATATGTATTATTTTATTTAATCTTTACAGTGGTCCTAGAGGAGGTAAATACCCCTCCCATTTTATGGATGAGAAAACTGAGGTTTCAAGAATGCAGTTGACTTGCCTGGATTACACAGTCAGCCCAGGTTTGCCTGGTGGATGAAAATTCAATTAATAGTCAAAAAGGAAAAAGAGAATTTTATTCAAGCCAAACTGAGGGTTGTAACGCAAGAGACAGACTCAGAAGCTTGGAGAACCATTCCACCTGTTAGAAGTCAAAGGTACAGTCATGTACATTTTTTAAGATGAAAAGGAGTACATCAAGGCTGTATATTGTCACCCTGCTTATTTAACTTCTATGCAGAGCACATCATGGGAAACGCTGGGTTGGAAGAAGCACAAGCTGGAATCAAGATTGCCGGGAGAAATATCAATAACCTCAGATGACACCACCCTTATGGCAGAAAGTGAAGAGGAACTAAAAAGCCTCTTGATGAAAGGGAAAGAGGAGAGTGAAAAAGTTGGCTTAAAGCTCAACATTCAGAAAACGAAGATCATGGCATCTGGTCCCATCACTTCAGGGGAAATAGATGGGGAAACTGTGGAAACAGTGTCAGACTTTATTTTTGGGGGCTCCAAAATCACTGCAGATGGTGATTGCAGCCATGAAATTAAAAGACGCTTACTCCTTGGAAGGAAAGTTATGACCAACCTAGATAGTATATTAAAAAGAAGAGATATTACTTTGCCAACAAAGGTCCGTCTAGTCAAGGCTATGGTTTTTCCTGTGGTCATGTATGGATGTGAGAGTTGGACTGTGAAGAAAGCTGAGTGGTGAAGAATTGATGCTTTTGAAGTGTGGTGTTGGAGAAGACTCTTGAGAGTCCCTTGGACTGCAAGGAGATCCAACCAGTCTATTCTAAAGGAGATCGGTCCTGGGTGTTCTTTGGAAGGAATGATGCTAAAGCTGAAACTCCAGTACTTTGGCCACCTCATGCGAAGAGTTGACTCATTGGAAAAGACCCTGATGCTGGGAGGGATTTGGGGCAGGAGGAGAAGGGGACAACAGAGGATGAGATGGCTGGATGGCATCACCGACTTGATGCACATGAGTTTGGTTGAACTCTGGGAGCTGGTGATGGACAGGGAGGCCTGGCGTTCGTGATTCATGGAGTTGTAAAGAGTTGGACACAACTGAGCAACTGAACTGAACTGAACTGATCCTACATCACAGGGCTTCCCGGGTGGCAATCGTGGTGAAGAACCCACCTGCCAATGCAGGAGACATAAGAGACGAGGGTTCATTCCCTGATGCGGGAGGATCCCCTGGGGGAGGGCATGGCAACCTACTCCAGTATTCATGCCTGGAGAATTCCATGGACAGAGGAGTCTGGTGGGCTACAGTCCATGGAGTTGCAGAGTCAGACACGACTGAAGCCACTTGGCACATACACACACATCATACATCAAAATGACGTACTAATGTTTCACATGAAGTTGACCGAATGCGTGTAGTCCAGGTAAGCCCAAACAAAGTGAGCAGTAAGTCACCATGACCCCTTACAGAAGTGGGAAATAATGCTAGTCTTCTAAGAAGTTACACTGCTGGCATCAGAAGAAAAGAAAAATAAATGATTTCTGTAATCAAGTAGGCACTCCCATCTTTGAGGAGGTCTGGTTAATGGGTAATGCAGAGACACTTCACCCTGAAGGAAGGGAGGAGGCCCACACAGACACAGAGAGAATTTTGTGTTTAAATTTTCTTGTCCTGGGGCTTCCCTGGTGGCTCAGCGGTAAAGAAAGAATCCACCTGCCAGTGCAGGAGACACATGTTTGATCCGTGATCCGGGAAGATCCCACATGCTCTGAAGCAGTGAAGGCCCTGTGCTACAACCCCTGAGCCCGTGCTCTAGAGTCCACTCTCTGCAATAATGAGAGCAGCTCCCACTCGCCACAACTAGAGAAAAGCCCTCGCAGCAGCGAAGACCCAGCACAGTCATAACTAAATAAATAAAATTATTTAAACAAATTTTCTTGTCCTGCCTTAAAATGTAAATTCTCTTTCATCAGTCTGACCCCCAAGTCCAAGCTCTTGGGACCACCTGCTCCCACCTCCTGAGCTCCTTGGAAGAGGTAGGACTTGGGTTGCAGAGGACGAGGGAGGAGAAACCAGAGATGGCTCTGAGCAGAGATGGAGGGTACATGGCCCCTTGCAAAACTCTGTAATTAATTCTGGTTTTATAATTTTCTTCTTCTTTTTTTAGCCCTGCCGTGTGGCATTCGGGATCCTAGTTCTCCATCTAGAGATCAAACCCAAGTCCCCTGCAGTGGATGCACAGGGCGTTACTAGACCACCAGGGAAGTCTCTGTTTTATTATTCTTAAAGAGAGCCTCCCATATTTGTCGAAGCTTTAAGCTCTGGCTCTGAGGGTATCTGGGAGAACCTTTGCCGCGTCACTGGATTGCAGTGTCACCTTAACCCCCATCCCGGCTCATGACAAGGTGCCCTGAGCTCTTCTTTAACAGATGCACCCCTCCAGAATTAGTATTTGGTAAAGCAGACCCTGATAAGCTCTCAGTACCCACGGTGGCACTAGTGGTAAAGAACCCACCTGCCGAGGCAGGAGACATAAGAGACGAGGGTTCAACCCCTGGGTCAGGAAGATCCCCTGGAGGAGGGCATGGCAACCCACTCCAGTATTCTCGCCTGGAGAATTCCCATAGACAGAGGAGTCTGGCGGACTACAGTCCATGGGGTCACAAACAGCTGGACACGACTGAAGTGACTTAGCACACACAGCCTGAGAAAAGCAGGGATGCTCGCTCCCCCCACCCCCACCCCCAATTCAAATTAAACACAAGCTGTCTTTCTGGTCCCTCTGGCTTCTGGCCTCCTCTCCCCTCCCCTCCTCCCTCCCTCCTTTCCTTCTGCCTACCGTCTTCCCACCTCACTTTTCCCCACTCACTCCTCTCCCTGACAGCAGCGGCCTTCCCACCTTACTCCACAGAATCAGGGCCAAGAGACTTCCCCACCCTGGTACAGACCGAGCTGGACTCTGAGCCTTGGTGGAGCCAGGAGTCCAGTGCTCAGGGGCCTGCCTTCCTGGATCCTCAGCCAGTCATTTCTTTCCTCTTTCCTGGACAGCAGTTTCCCCATTTCTCATATGCATAATCTGGTCCTCAGGCTCCTTGTCCTGAATCGCACCAGCTGCCTCTCCCTCTCTCTGAGTCAAGGGGGTTCCCCTTGGGGATCTGACTCTCCCTTCACTACCTGCCCACCCTGAAGGTATCTTAGGTGCTTATCCCTGGGTCAGGAGGGGAGACAGGCTTTGGTCCTGGGTCTCATTGTCCAGGGGCTCAAGGTTGACTACCCAGACCTGTAGGGCATCCCATGTGGGGTGCCTTTGTGAGGTCCTCTTAACCCCTACTCCTTTCCTCCTTCCCTTCCAGGCTGTGACCCTCCCTCAGCTGTTGAGAAGCCCCTCCTTAAATGCACCACAGCCATGCCCTGCTTTGAGCAGCTGTTTCGTATACAAAACCAAAATAGCAGTTATTTTGGTGAATGGATCCCCAACAATTTGAAGCCATCTGTTTGGGACATCCCACCCTGGGGCCTAAAAATGCCTGCCGCCTTCCTTGGCAAGAGCACAACAGCCGAAGAGCAGTTGGAGCATATTTATAAGCAGTTCTCTGCCCTGTTTCGCTGAAAGGCTGCAAACACCCCCTACGCCCCCAGTCCTCCTGCTGATGGGGCCTCACAGAAGACAGGAGGCAGAACTTTGCATTCTGCATCCTGGGTTACAGCTTGCTTTTTTCTCCTTGGAATTTTCTTCGATGCTAAAAAAAAAAAAAAAAAAAAAGCACCACCAAAAACCTCCTTTACTCTGAAGATGAAATCTCTTGTCATAGGACTCTTTCTCTGAAATCCACTTCTCACCACCTCACCATCCCTATTGCTGACCCAACTTTTGAACCTCATTCCTGCTAAAAGAGTGCCCTGCCCATCTCCTCCCTTGAGAAGCAAGGTAAAATCCTTTGCCATGCCCAGCATCGTTCCTGATTCCTGTGATTTCCCCTCTGACTGCTGCAGGAAAATCCTGGAATGATGTAATTGAACTATAGTGGGGTTGGGCTTTGTGTATTTTTTCCTTCACTTTTCATCACCCAAGTCGCACAGTATACTTTTATTGTTAAAAGTGTCTCAATAAGGAAATGAATTCTTCATGCTAAACCTGCCTGAGACATGAAGTTGTAACCAGATAAAAATTGACAGCCTTAAATATTTTTATTATTAATAAAAGACCAAAGATAAGTGAATCAAATATTCACTCTAAGAAATTAGAAAAATAGCAATCAAATAAAAGAAAGAAGGGGCTTTTCTGGTGGTCCAGTGGCTAAGACTCCATGCTCCCAATGCAGGGGGCCTGGGTTCAATTCCTGGTCAGAGAAGTGAGAGTTCACATGCCACAGCTAAGACCCAGAGCAGCCAAAGAGAAATAATTTAAAAATTAAAACATTCTCTTTTAATGTACAAGAGAAGAGGAGAGAATGAGATGAAAGGTGACAGAAATGAAGTAGGACCGATACTGAAAAGATAAATAAAATTTGTTTGAAAATACAAATAAAATGAGAAAAATCTTTATTAAAGACGAATCCAAAATAAAAGAGAAAGCAAAAATCTGCAACATTAGGAGTGAGAAAGGCAGTATAAAAACAGATATGAATGCTATTAATCACTTAAAATATTATGGTAACATGAAATATCGAAGGGAAATGTTTTTCAGCAAAATATAAATTATCAAAATTGACCTAAGAAGTAGAAAATTTTAACAGACTGAGAACTATGGAAGAAATTAGAAAGATAAGTAAGGTGATTACATTCTGGTGGAGAAATTCACATATTGAGGTATGGGGACATCATTTTAGCTTATATATGGTTCACCCTGAACTTGGTGTGAATTCAATCAGATTGATTCAAGGCCTATCAAACACACACAGCACATCTACTTTAATCATTACGGTAAAGAATGTCTGTTTGCTACCTAATAGCTCAGTGAACTTTACTCAATGCTCTGTCTCTGTTCAGTGGCTAAGTTTTATCCAACTCTTTGCAACCCCATGGACTGCAGCACTGCAGGTCTCCTTGTCCCGCACTACCTCCCAGAGTCTGCCCAAGTTCATGTCCATTAACTCAGGGATGCTATCCAACTATCTCATCCTCTGCTGCCCTCTTCTCTTTTTGCCTTCAATCTTTCCCACTATCAGGGTCTTTTTTAAGGAGTCAGTTCTTCGAATCAGGTGGCCAAAGTACTGGGGCTTCAGCTTCAGCATCAGTCCTTCCAATGAATATTCAGGGTTGATTTCCCTTAGGATTGACTTGTTTGATCTCCTTGCTTGAGGTCACCCAGAACTTGAGGCCACCCAGAATCCAATGCACTGTGGTGACCTAAATGGGAAGGAAATCCAAAAAGGAGGGGATATAGGTATACATATAGATGACTTACTTTGCTGTACAGTGGAGACTGGCACAACATTGTAAAGCAAATATACTCCAATAAAAATAATTTTTAAAAAAGAATGTCTATTTGGAAGATAAGAATATAGCGTTCATGCTAACACTCCCTTGGAAATAAGGTTCCCTCCCCTGATACCAGGGTCCTGCTGTCTTGCTGTGTAAATACTAAATCTGTCTATTGCAACCTTGAAGGAATGTAGTCCTGTCAAGTTGATGTATGTTCTTTGTTCTGTAAGTTAGAAAACTGTGCTGGAAACCCACTTCAACAGAGCAGTCCTCAGAGCTATTGAGCGGCCCCTCCTGTGCTGTCATCCTCAGCTTGACTCCAATCAAACTCTTTCCTTTTCTTTATTATAGATTGATTGTTGATTATTTCTGTCAACATTGCTTGGAGTAGGCTGCAGGGTATCAGAGAAACCACCTGCAGTCACATAGAATCTACTTAAAAAAATTTTTTTGGTCATGCTGCTCAGCACTTGGGATCTTAGTTCCCTGACTGGGGATCAGACCTGCACCCGCCCCCTCAACACAGTGGAAGTGAGCCCCTCGAGCTCCGGGCTTCACAGCACCCTTCAGATGCTTGGGCGAGTTCTATCTCATTATCTGAACCTCATTCTGGACAGCCCTGAGTCGTTCTTTTTAATTGAAGTATAATTGACTTACAATATTGTGTAAATATTGTTGCAGGTGCAGGTGTATAGCAAAGTGATTCAGTTATACGTATATATCTATATTCTTTTTGAAAAAATATTTTCATTATAGTTTATTGTAAGATATTGAATATAGATTCCTGTTGTTGATCTACTTTATATATGTTAACTTACATCTGTTAATTCCATCGGACAGTCCTGAGTTTAATCTGAGCTATTAAAATTTTAAGACTTGGATTCTTAAGAGGTATCAGTACCTTTCCTGGGTGGTAGGGATGTGAAAGGACTGAAGCTGAAGCTCCAGTACTTTGGCCACCTGATATGAAGAGCCAACTCATTAGAAAAGATCCTGATCCTGGGAAAGACTGAAGGCAAGAGGAGAAGGGGGTGACAGACGATAAACTGGTTGGCTGGCATCACCGACTCAATGGACATGAGTTGGAGCAAGCTCTGGGAGATGGTGAAAGACAGAGAAGCCTGGTGTGCTACAGTCCAAGGGGTTGAAAATAGTTGAAAACAACTTAGCATCTGAACAACAACAAAGGACTTGGGGAGAATTTCCTAGGCAGGGGCCTGGGGAGATGTTCCTAGACAGAGGAAGCCTAGAAGGAACTTTGGAATGAACTGGGTTGGGTGACCTTATTTAATTTGGCTTAAATTGGAAAGATTGTGTATATATGGTCTGAATAAACTGCTGCGGTGGTCTGGACAAACTGCGGTGGTGGTGGTTGTTTAGTTGCCAAGTTGTGTCCGACTCTTGTGATCCCATGGACTGCAGCCCGCCAGGCTCCTCTGTCCACGGGATTCTCCAGGCAAGAATACTGGAGTGGGTTGCCATTTCCTTCTCCAGGGAATCTTCCCAGCCCAGGGATCGAACCCGCATCACTCACATCTCCTGAATTGGCGGGCGGGGTCTTTACCACTAGCGCCACCTAGTGGGAAACTCTCGAACAAACTATTTGACAACTGAACAAGAGACTGAATTTGGTTCAGAAAAGGGTGTCCTCGGGCAATAAGAACCTATGTCAGTGTCTGAGGATTAACCATGGTGATGAGCAGCGGTTGCACAGGGTACCTGTCATTACACTTGAAGTTATTTACAGCTCTCCCAAGGATATACACACAAGCACTGAACTGTTTTTTCAGTGCTCGAAGTTCCTGCTTTGGATTTAGGAGGCAGGCTGAAGAAACCGAGGACACAAAGAGCAGAACCAACTCAAGGGTGACACCTTGAGGAGCTAAGCTCACAAGCAGCACACGGATAACCTTGGAAATTGTTCAGACATTATAAAAAGATGAAACTAAAAGAAAATGGGAAATCACGCCTCTAAAGCTGGGCAGGAGAAGGCAATGGCAACCCACTCCGGTACTCTTGCCTGGAAAATCCCATAGACAGAGGAGCCTGGTAGGCTGCAGTCCATGGGGGTGCAAAGAGTCAGACATGACTGAGTGACTTTACTTTCACTTTTCACTTTCATGCATTGGAGAAGGAAATGGCAACCCACTCCAGGGTTCTTGCCTGGAGAATCCCAGGGATGGGGGAGCCTGGTGGGCTGCCATCTATGGGGTCACACAGAGTCGGACACAATTGAAGCAACTTAGCAGCAGCAGCAGCAGCAGCAGCAGCAAAGCTGGGCAGCTTCTGGACGGGCAGCCACCCACTAGAACTCCAGCTGGCTCCCTATACAACACCTGCGAAGTCCATACGATGCAAATAGTTGGTCAAATGGGAAGATGTAACAGAAAATAAATTATGTCTCGGGTGCTCAGTCACTTCAGCCATTTCTGACTCTTTGCGACCCTATGGACTATGGACTGTAGCCCATCAGCCTCTTCTGTTCACGGGATTTTCTAGGCAAGAATACTGGAGTGGGTTGCCATGCCCTCCTCCAGAGAATCTTCCCAATCCAGGGATCAAACTCCATCTCCTGCATTGCAGGCAGATTCTTTAATGCTGAGCCACCAGGGAAGCCTAGTCTGAAGTGGTCAAAATCTGGAACATTTGACTCACCAAAATTAGTTAACTGGTATGCACAATAGAAAAGAAGTCCTCTATTAAAATTACATAATAGGATGGGGAGTGTACTTCTGTTGGTAGTTAGAAGCTTCCAAGCATGGTAATGATGATGACATCTTTGCAGGAAGCTACCCGGAAGTTGTTAGAAACTGCTATTAAACTGGAGAAAAGCTCAGAACCTACCCTCTCCCACTCTCCTCCTCCTTCCTCTCCTTCATTACCTTTATATTCTCTCCTTTGTGAACTTCCATATCCTGACTTGTCTCCTCCACCTGCTCCTGTACCTCCAAGGGAGAAGCCGACTGGAAGAGGTGAGCTTGCCCTTATGTATATTCCTTGGACTAGAACTGAACCTACAAATGTAAGTAAGGATTTCTCAGACCCTTTACAAGATCCTTTAGAATTTGCTGGGGAATTTGATCTGACGTTTAGGACATGTGAGCTAGGATATTCAGATTTATCTCAGCTTGTGCATTTGCTAGTATTAGAGAATGAAGCTGAAGAATGGCCACAAGAGGCAGAATGGAAGCTGCCTATGGAAGATTTTCACAAGCGTGAGCCTGCAGAGTTTCACAGATGTAGAGAACTTACTCATATCTTGTGCCAAGACAGCCCCAAAATTTTTCCTAGGAGAACAGATTGGGCAAAGATCCACCAATGTAAACAAAAGCCTGGAAAAGCTACTTTCCTCGGAGTGGTTTGAGAAAACTTTCAATGAGCACTCCAGAATGGCCCCGAAGAGTTTTCAAAACCATCAGAATGATGCTTCCCTGGTGGCTCAGTGGTGAAGAATCACTTGCCAATGCAGGGGGCACAGATTCGATCCCTGGCCTGGGAAGATCTCATATGCCGAGGAGCAACTAAGCTGGCGAGCCACAGCTACTGAGGCTGTGGTCTGGAGCCTGGGAGCCCAAACTACTGAGCCCACACGCCATATCTGCTGAAGCCTGCGTGCCCTAGAGCCAGTGCTCCTCAATAAGAGAAGCCACCGCAATGAGAAGCCACCACACCACGGCAACTAGAGAGCAGCCCTACTCTCTGCAACTAGAGAAAAGCCCTCGCGGCAGTGAAGACCCAGAGCAGCCAAAAATAAGTAGATTTTTAAAATTATTTTAAAAATCATCAGAATGATCCAGTTCTGAATTTAATCTTTTTAGGGACTTCCCTGGCAGGCGAGTTGAAGCAGTTAGGCGTCATTTCGGGAGGCTCTGAAGAGCTCCGGTACCATACATAGTCCTTTATGACTGGGTGCAGAAGAGAATTCAGCGAGAGGCAAAGTGATAGATAAGAAGTGATTCATTAGAATAGGATGCTTGTGAAGGCTTCCGAGTGGGTGGGCGAGGGTGTGCTGCACCCTGAGAACTTACTGGGCTACAGTTTTGTAATCAAAGGAAAAGTGGGGAGGGGGAGAAGAACTTCTGTGTCTTTCTTGAGTAGACGTCATGCTTCTATCATCAGTTCCACCTCCAAGTTGAACAAGGGCGTTTTCTTGTCCCTACATGGTCAAGCTAGGTCCGCAGGTCATTGTTTTTACGTGTGCGGAGAGCATGTCTAAGGGATCGTTAACTTAACTGAGCTCACTGGGCAGGATCATTAACTTAACTGAGCTCACTGGGCAGGAAGTAGGGCTCACGCCACCATTGTTTTATTGTTTGGGGGCACAGCTTGTGCTTCTGTTGCATGGTTTTGTTGCTAAGCCAGCCTGCTTGGTTTTGTGGTTAAGCAAACCTGCTTCCTTGAGTAATCCTTAACGTACAGGGGTCTCTCATAGTTTTCTACTTACAATCCCCTAGTGGGATTAACTATTTAATCACCTATTTTGTCCCTTTACTCCATCCCTATCGCAGTGGTTAACACTAAGCCTTCCAATGTAGGGGGTGTGGGTTCCATCCCTGGTCAGGGAGCTAGGATTCCAAGTGCCTTGTGGCCAAAAAACCGAAACATAAAACAGAAACAGCATTATAACAAATTCAATAGATACCGTAACATGGTCCACATTTAAATAATCTTTTTAGAAGGATTAGATGAAGAATTGGCAAAGCTAGTTAAAAGGCATGAACCAGACTGGGCCACAGTACATACCGATACGCTTGTCACTATTACAGACAAACTATCTAAAATCTTCCAAAAGAAAGAAATAAAGGAAAAGAGTCACTAATATCAAGAATGTACAACTGCAACAGCTTAGGGGCTCTATGAAAATACCTTTTTCTAATTCTGGCCAAAAATGAAATAACCATACTTGTTTTTATTGCAAGAGACCTGGTTATTTCAAACAAGATTGCCATAAATTTCAGTGGGATTTGGAACACGGCAAAACTGAAAAGGAATAGGTGTGCTCTGAGGATCATCAGAGGGCCTTCCTCCTCCTCCTCCTCCTTCTCAGTGCATTAGGGGAAATCAAAATAACAACTGGAGGGAAAACTTCAAAAGCCCTTGTAGATGCTGGGGCTCTGTTATCGATTCTTGAAAGTGAAAGTTGCTCAGTCGTGTCCAACTCTTTGCTACCCCATAGTCCATGGAATTCTCCAGGCCAGAAATACTGGAATGGGTAGCCTTTCCCTTCTCCAGGGGATCTTCCCAACCCAGGGATTGAACCCAGGTCTCCTGCATTGCAAGTGGATTCTTTACCAGCTGAGCCACAAGAGATGCCCAAGAATACTGGAGTGGGTAGCCTATCCCTTCTCCAGGGGATCTTCCCTACCTAGGAATCGAACTAGGGTCTCCTGCATTGCAGGTGGATTCTTTACCAACTGAATTATCAGGGAAGCCCTACCCTTATTCCCTATCCTCTCCCTCTGAGTAAACAATCAGTTCAAATGGTAGAGGTTTCTCATTTATCTATGCAAGTTTAAAAATCAGAATCTATGATCTTTCAGTTAGAAACTATCACAGGGAAATGTGTTTCTTCTAGCAAAATGTGCCAGAATTCATTTAATAGGATGAGAACTTTTTAAAACCTACAGTGCTCCTATAGCCTTTCACTCGAAGGTGAAATGTTTCTAGACTCTGAAAGTTTAGATGCTGATCCAAATCTATTACTGAAACGTTGATGATTATAGAATCAATGGCTCAAACAGGCCAAGAAAAAAGTTGATGACCTGTCGTCACAAGTGCCTAAAGAATTATAATCTTCTTCCTCGGATATTAGAAAAATTAAACCAGTTACTCCAGGAAGATAAAGGGGCGACAGAGCATGGTTGAATGGCATCACTGATTCAATGGACACGAGTCTGAGCAAACTCTGGGAGATAGTGAAGGACAGGGAAGCCTGGTGTGCTGCAGTCCACGGGGTCGCATAGAGTTGGACATGACTCAGCAACTGAACAACAACTCCTGGTAAGATGACTGTTAATAACTCTAAACCTCTACCTAATATTCAACAGTAGCCACTTTAATCATGGGCATCAAATGATATATAGTGGTAGTGAAAGTCGCTCAGTCATGTTTGACTCTTTGTGACCCCATGGGCTATACCGTCTGTGGAATTCTCCAGGCCAGAATACTGGAGTGGGTAGCCTTTTCCTTCTCCAGGGGATCTTCCCAATCCAGGGATTGAACCCAGGTCTCCCGCATTGCAGGCGGATTCTTTACCAGCTGAGCCACAAGGGAAGCCCATCAAATGAAATAAGGCCTATTATTTACGAATTTCTTAAGAGGGGACTTGTAATTCCTTGTACCAGCCCTTATAATGCACTTATCTTAGCAGTCTGAGTGTGTGTGTTCAGTCGTGTCTGACTCTTTGCAACCCTTTGGACTGTAGCCCACCAGGCTCCTCTGCCCATGGAATTTTCCAGGCAAGAATACTGGAGTAGGTTTCCATTTTCTCTTCCAGAGGATCTTTCTGGCCTCAGGGATTGAATCTGCATATCCTGTGTCTCCTGCCTTATAGGCAGATTCTTTACCGCTGAATCATTGAGGAAGCCCCATCTTACCAGTGAGAGACCCAAATGGGAAAGGCTGGAGATTTATTCTCAAGATCTGAGAGCTATAAACAGTATTTATGGGACTTCCCTGGTGGTCCAGTGGTTAAGAATCCGCCTGCCAATTCAGAGAACATGGATTTGATCCCCAGTCTGGGAAGATCCCACATGCTGCAGAGCAACTAAGCCCGTACGTCATAGCTACTAAGCTCACGCTCTGGAGCTTGTGTTCCGAACGAAACGAGAAGCCACTGCAATGAGAAGCCAGCAACACTGCAACAGAGTACCCCCACTCGCCGTAACTAGAGAAAGCCCTCGAGCAGCAGCAAAGACCAAGCACAGCCAAAAATAAGTAGATATTTTTTAAGCCATATGATTGAAAAAAGAAAATAGTGTGATTCCCTGACATCCTGTGGTCCCAGACTCACACACACGGCTCTCAGCCATTCCAACTGATAGCTATTTTTTAGTAATTGATTTATGTAGCACCTTCCCACCTAGTGTCCCTGTGGGAAAAGATAGCTAATACCTTTTTGCCTTCACCTGGGAAGGTCCTTGATGTACCTGGACAGTTATGCCACAAGGCTATGCTGAAAGTCCTTCTTTGTTGCCGTTGTTTAGTTGATCTTTTGCAACCCCAGGGACTATAGCCCGCCAGGTTCCTGTGTCCATCAGGGAAGCCCCCGCAACACAGTTGGCAGTTATTAAAATATCAGGGCATTCAAAATATGACACTGTGGAAGCTAAAGAGAATCAGCTTGCTGATGCCGCAGCCAAACAGCTTTAAAAACTCATCTTATTCATCCTTGAGAATGTCCACTGTTCTCTCTTAATCCTGCTAATCCAGTAATAGACTTCCTTCTACAGGCTCAAGAAATTGTTCCTAAAGTAGAAAAATAGATACGGCAAAAAAAGAGGGGAATTTTTTACCTTGTCACACAAATATGGTTTGGACTTGATTTATTAAAAAAAATTTTTCCCCCTGGTGGTACAGTAGAAAAGAATCCGCCTGCCAATGCAGGGGACACAGGTTCCATCTGGTCTGGGAAGATCACACAGGCCACTGAGCAATTAAGGCCATGAGCCATAGCTATTGAGGCCTTGCTCCAGAGCCCATGAGCTCCAACTAGAGAAAGCCCACACACAGCAACGAAGACCCAGAGCAGAACAGCCAACATAAATAAATAAATGTTAAAGATCAAAGGAAATTGAAACAACAACAACAGACCTTATAGTGCCTGGTGGTGGTGGTTTAGCTGCTAAGTCGTGTCCAGCTCTTTCAACCCCATGGACTATAACCTGCTAGGCCACTCTGTTCATGGGATTTCCCAGGCAAGAACACCGGAGTGGGTTGCCATTTCCTTCTCCATTATAGTGTCTGTTGGAGCACAGTTGTCATTACTCCAGTATGTACTTTAAAAATGTATATATATTTATTTGGTCTTAGTTGTAGCATGTGGGATCTAGTTCCCTGGCCAGGGATTGAACCTGGGCCCCCTGCATTGGGAGCATGTAATATTAATCATTGGACCACCAGGGAAGTCCCCAGCATGTATATTATTTAACTCATAGGGCACCTGAGAAAATTGTCTTATGGAGAAAACAGTATTTTTGGAAACTTTCTCTCATGGTGGCTGATAAAGTATATGCTCATTGTACTATATGCCCTAAATACCATCTTGAAAAGCCACTTTATGGGTCACAAGGCCACTTGCCCCTTCCTAAGGGACCCTTTGACATATAAATGTCACCATCTCGAAGATATAGATATGTCTTAGTAGTGATCTGTGTGTTTTTACACAAGGTTGAAGTTTTTCCATGCAAGAGACCAACAGCTTTAACAATAGGTAAATTGTTACTAGAGAGGATAATTCCTATCTGGGAAATTCCTTCCAAGTTAGATAGTGACTAGGGAAACTCAGAAGGCAATGGCACCCCACTTCAGTATTCTTGCCTGGAAAATCCCATGGACGGAGGAGCCTGGTGGGCTGCAGTCCATGGGGACGCTAAGAGTCGGGCATGACTGAGCAACTTCCCTTTCACTTTTCACTTTCATGCATTGGAGAAGGAAATGGCAACCCACTCCAGTGTTCTTGCCTGGAGAATCCCAGAGACAGTGGGCCCCGGTCTATGGGGTCACACAGACTCGGACACGACTGAAGTGACTTAGCAGCAGCAGGGAAACTCACACTGCCACACACGTAATTAAATCTATTTGTAACATTTAGCCAACAATGCAGCATTTTCACTGCACGCATCACCCGCAATCTTCAGGGTAAAAGGAACTAGCAGCACTATCAAAACTCAATCGGCAGACTTCGCCGGTGGTCTAGTGGTTAAGAGTCTGCCTGCCAACGCAGGGGACACGGGTTTGATTCCTTGTTTGGGAAGGTCTCACGTGCTGCAGTGGCAGCTAAGCGTGTGTGCTGCAACTACTGAAGCCCACTCTAGAGCCTGTGCTCACCAGTAAGAGAAGCCACTGCAATGAGAAGCCCAAGCACCACGACTAGAGAGCAGCCCCTGCTCACCGCAACTAGGGGAAGCCCTCGCACAGCAATGAAGACCCAGCACAGCCAAAAATGAATAAATAAATAAATTTAAAAGTACCTTAAAAAAAAAAACTCAATTGGCAAAACGTTCAGGAGCTTTGAATCTCCCATGGCCAACAACTCTTCTGTTAGTGCTTCTCAACCTTAGATCTTCATCTTTTGGTAAACATCAGCTGTCTCCTTCTGAAATGAGAGCACAATGGCTTAAGTGACCGGATAAAGGGATATACGAACCAACCTCAGGCTTCCCTGGTGAGTCAGATGGTAAAGAATCTGGCTGCAATGCAGGAGATGTAGGTTCAATCCCTGGGTTAGGAAGATCCCCTGGAGAAGGGAATGGCTACCCACCCCAGTATTCTTGCCTGGAGAATTCCATGGACAGAGGAGCCTGGCAGGCTGTATGGGGTCACAAAGAGTCGGACACGACCAAGCGATGAACACATACGCACACATCACCAATCTTACTCAAGGGAGATGTATTACATTACTGTCAAAGTCTTATTAAGGCACTTAAATGAAAAGTTGATAGGTAACTTCTTTCACAGTGAGTTTCCTGGAAACAAAGATCTTAAAGATCATGGATTATAACCTGGAGATTTTGTCTATTGGAAAAGACATCAGATAGGGACTTCCCTGGTGGTCTAGTGGCCAATCCTGTGTGTTCCTAATGGAAGGGGCCCGGGATTCAATCCCTGGTCAGGGAACTAGACCCACATGTCACAACTAAAGATCCTGTGTGTTGCAACTAGGACCTGGTACAGCCAAATACATAAATAAATATATATATTTTAAAAAGACATCAGATAAAAGATTCTTTGCAGCCATGTTGGAAAGGACCTTACCTGGTATCATTAGCTAATCTGTGCACTGCCAAATGAAAAAGCGTAGACATGTGGATTCACATTTCACATTGAAAAAACCCTCTTCTCTTGATTGCACTTTGACCCTTGTTTCAGACACCCAGTTTCAATCGATTAAGGCAAGCACTACCAAACAAAGATGAGAAGAAAACAATAGCAGCAGCAGACAGCTAACCCAAGAGTCCAGACCAGGCCTGTAACCCTCAATCTTGTCAGTACTTTGGGACTGTTTTTAAAAAAAATTTGTATTTACAGTACCTATACTGTTGACCCCTTTATAATAACAGCCAGCAAGCCCTTACCCATGTTCTCTTTAATCTTACAGCCTCTCCTGATTTCTTTGCTGGTTTGCATCTGTTCGGTTCCCTCTTGTCCTTAGGAAGGCAAAGCTATTGTACAAGTGTCGTGGCCTCTTGCTGCCTCTGGACATTTTCCCAAGTGCTCTTCCCTTACAGGATCCTTTGTGAGAAATAATGACTCCCTAGCTGTGGTCATATCGTGTGTTTCACCTCGATACCTATCTTTACTGTGACTCATAAAGAAATAAAAATTTTCACATCTTGATGTATAGGGAAGTTATTTTGGCCTATACGTGGCTCACTCTGAACTTTGTGGGAAGTAAAACGGCTTCTCCCATGGCCTTTCAAAAGCAAACAGCATGTCTACTTCAACAATTAAGGCGAAGAATGTCCCTTTTGAAGATAAGGATAAATAACACCCTTCCTATGGCGTCCATGTTAACATTCCGTCAAGGATAAGGTTCCCTTCCCAGACTCCAGGGCCCTACTGCCAATTTATATATTAAATTTGTCTTTTTTGAAATCTCGAAGGAATGTGGTCCTGTCAATTTGGTGTGTGTTCTATTTTCTGGTAAGGTAGGGGACTGTGCTGAAAACCATGCTTCAACGGAGCAACCCTCAGAGCTGCTGAGAGGCTCCTCCTGGGTTGAAAGTGAAAGTGAAGTCGCTCAGTCGTGTCCGACTCTTTGCGACCCGTGGACTGTAGCCCACCAAGCCTCTCCGTCCATGGGATTCTCTAGGCAAGAATACTGGAGTGGGTGGCCATTTCCTGGGTTATTTGTCCTCAAATTGATTGGACCCAGACTCTTTCCTATTCTTTATTATAGATCAGTTATTGTTTATTTCCACTGACAAGTCCAAAAGACTCCAAGTCAGTAGAGGTCAGACTAACAAAAGTACCTTCTAAGATGATGCAATGGTAAATATACAACATCAGCCATGTAGTTATTATAGCCCAAGGTATTCAACCTAAATCCAATCATGTTAAACAAACAGACAAATCAAGATGGTGGGATATTGTGCAAGACAACTGACCTGGACTCAAAAAAAAATCAAAGTCATAAAAGGGGAAAATAAAAGGCAAAACTGTTCTAGGTTGAAGATTAAAGAGATATGACAACCAAAGGCACTGGAGAGTCTTTGATTAGATCCTGGAGTTAAAAAGCCATACCTGGCTTTTTAAAATGTCCATAAAAGGTCATTCTGGGGAGAGTTCTAGACATCTGGATATAGACAGTATACTAGATAATATTGTTATATCTAGTTCCTGCTGGGTAGGATAATGGAATTTTCCTGTTGAGATAATGGAATTTTGTTTGTGTAGGGGAATGTCCTAAACCTTAAGATATAACTTAAAAAAAAAATGTGGTTAAGTCATTTAATGATGTATGTAAGTCAAATCATTACAATGTACACATTAAACATATGGTGCTATATATCAATTATATCTCAATAAAACTAGAAGATAAAAAAGTGAATTAAAAATGTAGTTAGGGGCTTACCTGATGGTTCAGTGGTTAAGAGTCCGCCTTGCAATGCAGGGGACGTTTGATCCATGGTCTGGGAAGATCCCACATGGTGTGGAGCAACTAAGCCCGTTGTCTCACCTACTGAAACCTGTGCTCTGGAGCCTGTGCTCCACAATAAGAGAAACCTCCACAGCCGGAGAAGGCTCCGCAATGAGCAGTCCGAGCGCTGCAGTGAGGAATAGCTCCCACGCTCCACAACCAGAGAAAGCCCGTGAAGCAAAGACCAGTTCAGTTCAGTTCAGTTCAGCTCAGTTGTGTCCGACTCTTTACGACCCCAGGGACTGCAGCACACCAGTCCTCCCTGTCCTTCACCAACTCCCGGCGTTTACTCAAGCTCATGTCCATTGAGTCGGTGATGCCATCCAACCATCTCACCCTCTGTCGTCCCCTTCTCCTCCTGTCCTCAGTCTTTCCCAGCATCAGGGTCTTTTCCAATGAGTCTGTTCTTCACATCAGGTGGCCAAAGGACTGAAGTTTCAGCTTTGGCATCAGTCTTTCCAGTGAATATTCAGGACTGATTTCCTTTAGGATGGACAGGTTGGATCTCCTGTCCAAGGGAGACTCTCCT
Source organism: Oryx dammah (assembly GCF_014754425.2). Lineage (NCBI taxonomy): Eukaryota > Metazoa > Chordata > Mammalia > Artiodactyla > Bovidae > Oryx > Oryx dammah. The sequence goes on along the minus strand of NW_024070209.1, from coordinate 97,141,368 downwards.
GCCAAGAGACTCTCAAGAGTCTTCTCCAACACCACACTTCAAAAGCATCAATTATTGGGCACTCAGCTTTCTTTGTAGTCCAACTCTCACATCCATACTACTGGAAAAACCATAGCTTTGACTAGACAGACCTTTGTTGGCAAAGTTACGTCTCTGCTTTTTCACATGCAGCACAGCCATAAATAAACAGCTTTTTCAAAAAAGCATATTTTAAAAAAATATAGTTAGGAATGAAGTGTTTGATGTTTGTATTTCACCTTTCAAGTAGTTGAGCAAAAAGTTTTTAAGTGTGTGTGTGTGTGTTTGATCCAGAGAATCAGGGCCACTGTGAATGACATAGAATACGGGATTGGTAATAGGGACTAGATCTTATGCAATTGCAGATGCTGGTAGAACAGATTGTGCAAGGCTTCTATACCTGCCAGTAGTTGGAAAGGAGACTAGGACATGAAGTGGGAGAGAATAAAAGCAAACTGGAGCTCACATCTGTCTTCCTCTGTCTCCAACCTCAGTGATACAGGTGACCTGCAGGAGAACTTGCGTCCTAACCTCAGAGCTGTACACATGCCTGGCCCAGGACTCAGAGAAGCAAAAGGAGGTGACCCAGCTGGAACCAGGGTGACTTTAGGTCCAGGTGCTGCCCCAAAACCAGCAAGGCAAGTTAGCAGCTCAGTAACAATCACACGCCAGCTGTAACAGAGCCTGAGGCCTTTCAGTTCAGCTCAGTTCCGTTCAGTTGCTCAGTCGTGTCCGACTCTTTGCGACCCCATGAATCGCAGCATGCCAGGCCTCCCTGTCCATCACCAACTCCCGGAGTTCACTCAGACTCACGTCCATCGAGTCAGTGATGCCATCCAGCCATCTCATCCTCGGTCGTCCCCTTCTCCTCCTGCCCCCAGTTCCTCCCAGCATCAGAGTCTTTTCCAAAGAGTCAACTCTTCTCATGAGGTGGCCAAAGTACTGGAGTTTCAGCTTCGATATCATTCCCTCCAAAGAAATCCCAGGGCTGATCTCCTTCAGAATGGACTGGTTGGATCTCCTTGCAGTCCAAGGGACTCTCAAGAGTCTTCTCCAACACCACAGTTCAAAAACATCAATTTTTTGGTGCTCAGTTTTCTTTACAGTCCAACTTTCACATCCATACATGACCACTGGAAAAACCATAGCTTTGACTAGATGGACCTTTGTTGGCAAAGTAATGTCTCTGCTTTTAATATGCTGTCTAGGTTGGTCATAGCTTTTCTTCCAAGGAGCAAGCATCTTTTAACTTCATGGCTGCAGTTACCATCTGCAGTGATTTTGGAGCCCCCCAAAACAAAGTCTCTCACTGTTTCCATTTCCTTACAGTTTAGCAACAGACCACAAGGATCTCTGGAGACAGAGATTAGAATACTGCTCACCTTTGTGGGGAGAGGGAACTAGGTAGGTTTCCGGGGCTGGACATTTTCAGTATATTGATCTGGGTGGGTGTTACACAGGGGATTACATATATAAAAAGGTATCAAGCTGTACATTTCAGATTGTGCAATTTACTGTATAATAAGAAGAAAAGATCACCCTAGTTTCTGTGTGGCTTCCTTTGTGCTTGCTCAGTGGTGCGGGACTCTTTGCAACCCCATGGACTATAGCTCTCCAGGCTCCTCTGTCCGTGGGATTTCCCAGGCAAGAATAGTGAAGTGGGTTGCCCTTTCATCCTCCAGTGGATCTTCCCCACCCAGGGATGAAACCAACATCTCCTGTGTCTCCCGCATTAGCAGGCACCTTGGTAGCAACAGGCTCAGTGGTAAAAGAATCCGCCTGCCAATGTGGGAGAGGTGGGTTGCATGGAGTGGCAAAGGGTCAGACGTGACTTAGTGACTGAGTACACAGCTTGTGCCTGTGTCCAGACAGTGGTCCAGACAACAGAGACACCATCTGGGCAGCTATGGCAAAATGGAGGGGAGGTGGGGGGACCCGCCTGGTGGAACCACAGTGGGTTGAATTGAGAGAAAGAGGGGTCTTCAGGGTGAGCCCCAGTGGAACAGCTGGTCGCTGGCACTGGTGACTGAGATGGGAGGTCTGGGAGAGGAGAGGGACCTCTGGACACCTGCCCAGTCCGCATTTCCTGGGGTGCAGCAGAAGTCAGATTTCCCTTCACGGCTGCATCCAGGTCACCACCAGGGGGCAATGGGTTCCTTCGTGACCCCCAAGGCAGCCTGAATCCTGCCGCTGCATTGTCTGCCCTGGGAGCAGCTGTGGAGTGCGGCGTCTGGGTGGCCGCCAAACCCCCTGGGGCCAGGACACCATGTACTCCTTGCAAAAGAATCTTGCGGGATGGGGAGGGAAGGAAATTAAGTCCTAGAACCCTGGAATCTGAAAGTCACAACTTCTGTGGCCCCCATGTTAGCTCCCAAGGGAGCCAGGCTCTGTAAGACGGTCACAAGGTCTTGCTGCTGACCCTGCCCCTCCACCTTGTCTGCCTCCACTCAACCCCAGCCTCAACCTCGGGGAAGAAAGAGGCTTCCTGCCTTCCTCTCCCACGTGCTGTTGCTGTGCCCTCTCTTCTCTGGGTATCCTACACATCCCTCAGGGGTCACTTATTCCAGGACCCTTTCCTTTTTTTACCATGAAAATATATCCTTATGATCCTAAGTCAGTACGACCAGCACAGACAGACAGAGATGTGGACTCAACAGTGCTAAGAATGGGTTGTATGTTTAAAGCACAACCACAGGCACATACTAGTTGGGGCTGGTGGAGCTCAGGGTCTAATCAAACCACCACCAGAACCCCAGAGACCTCCATTCCCCGGCCTCCTTCTGGGGCTGCCTCACTTCCTCCATATGCTGGTGTGTGCTCAGTCACGTCAGTTGTATCCGATTCTGTGCAACCCCATGGACTGCAGCCTGCAAGGCTCCTCTGTCCATGGGATTCTCCAGGCAAGAATACTGGAGTGGGTCGCCACGGCATTCTCCAGGGGATCTTCCTGACCCAGGAATCGAACCCACGTCTCTTACTTCTGCAGTGGCAAGTGGGTTCTTTAGCACCAGAGCCCCCTGGGATACCCTTCAATTCCTCCAGAAGCCTTCAAAATCTGAGCTCAATTCAGGAAGGACCAGGTGCGTCGGCATCCAGTGGCCTGCGTCAGAGCCTCAGTCCTCCTGTGAAGGACCCTTTCCTGACCCAAAATCTGGATCTGAGTTGCCCCATCTAATTCTCCCATCATACCACCCCTTTCTCTTTAAGTTAAATTTGTCAATCTACCTGTCTGATCCCTCATCTTATCTGTGCCTCTGAAAGGCAGAGCAGGACCTGGAATGGGCTTCAAGATTCTTTGCTGAATAAATGAAAGGACAGATGAATCTGAGTGAGTAAGCAACCTCTTATAGGTAAGAGGATAGCATCTCAGTTCATCCATCTGGTGTTTTGAATGCTGGTTCAAGTATGGGCACTGACACTTAAAAGCTGTATGATCTTAGCAACCATCTTAACCTCTCTGGGTCTTAGTCTCTTTATCACAGTTATTGTAAAGATTCGATGATAAGATGTATGTCAGTCCCTTAGCTTCAAGATGGCACATAGTATACACTCAAAAAAAAAAAAAAGACAATTTGTTTTGTATGTGTGGTTAGAAAAAAATGAAGGAGATGTGCATGTGTGTACACAATTATATCTGTTTATGTAGGCCACACAATAAATTGTTAGCTAATGCCAAGGGCATTAGCAATATTCATTGGAAGGACTGATGCTGAAGCTGAAACTCCAATCCTTTGGCCACCTGATATGAAGAATTGACTTCTTGGAAAAGACCCTGATGCTGGCAGGAGGAGAAGGGGACAACAGAGGATGAGATGGTTGGATGGCATCATAGAATCGATGGGAATGAGTTTGAGCAAGCTCTGGGAGTTGGTGATGGACGGGGAGCCTGGTGTGCTGCAGTCCATGAGGCTGCAAAGAATCAGACACGACTGAGCAACTGAACTGAACTGAATGCCAGAGGGGAAAATGGGAGAGCAAGTTAAAATTTTTTTCATTTTGTACTTTATAGATACTTCTGTAGTTGAATGTCTTACATTAAGCATGTTTTACTTGTAATAACACAAAATTTAAATGAAAAATGAAATCCAACAGCATATGACAGCATATCATTACTTTTTAGTCATACAGGAGATGCAAACAAAACCACCATGAGATAACCCTGCTCCCCTCCAGAAAGGCTAAACTAAAAGGCTTCACCATACCAAATGTTGGCAAGAATGTGGAGCAACTGGAACTCTCATGCATTGTTGGTAGGGGTGTAACTGCTACCACCATCTTGAAAAATGTTTGACAGTTTCTAGTAGGAGGCATTCTTACCTATGAACCAGAAATTCCACTCCTCTCTGTGACCCAGTCAGCAAGAGAAAAACATATGTCTACAGAAAGCCTTATACACAAATGTTCACAGCATCTTTATTTATAATTGCTGAAACCTGGAAGCAACCCAGATGTCCTGTCAACAGGAAGATGGGTAAACACTTTGTAGCGTATCCATACAGTGGAATACCAAACAACCATAAAAAGAATGAACTACCTATAGAAGTAACAACATGGATTAATCTTGGAAACATAATGTAGAACAAAAGCAGCCACCACACAAAAGAACACGTGTTGCCTTGTTTAATTCCACTGATGTGAAGTTCTAGGATAAACAAGCTGATTTATGGAAGAATGTGGACTGGCACAAGAGAACATTCTGGGGTGCTGGAAGTATCTCATATCTTGATCTGGGTGATGGTTAAGCCCACATATTTGTTGCTGTTGCCTAGGTGCTGAGTTGTGTCCTGCTATTTCGCAACCCCACGGACTGTAGCCTGGCAGGTTCCTCTCTCCATGGAATATCCCAGGTGGGTTGCCATTTCCTCCTCAAGGGAATCTTCCTGACCCAGGGATCAAACCCTCATCTTGTGCACTGGCAGGCGGATTCTTTACCACTGAGCCACCAGGGAAGCCGTATACCCAAGTATCTACATGGATGAAAATTAATCGAGCTACGCATAGATGTTCACAGCAGGTTTATTTGTAATAGCTCAAAACTGGAGAAAACTCAAATGGCCATCAATAGGTGAACTGATTAAAAAACCATAGTACATATACAGAGTGTAATACAAGCCAGCAATAAAAAAGACTGAACTATTAATGTACCAAACACCCTGGATGAATCTCAATGATACTATTTGAAAGTCAGACAAAAGGGGACTTCCCTGGTGGTCCAGTGGCTAAAATTCCATGCTCCCAGTGCAAGAGGTCCATGGTTCAATCCTTGGTCAGGGAACTAGATCCCACATGCTGCAACTAAAAAGATTCCCCTTGCTGCAAGGAAGATCTCACGTGCCGCAACTAAGACCCGATGCAGCCAAATCAATAAATACATTAAAAAAAAAAAAAAAAGAAAGTCAGACAAAAGAAGAGTAATACTGTATAGTTCCATTTTTAAAAAATTCTAGAAGGTGCAAACTAACCTGAAGTGATGGAAATCAGATCAGTGGCAGGTGGGAGAGGGAGGGGGAATCACAAAGGTGCAGAAGGAAACTTTGGGGGGTGATGAGTATGTTTCTTTTCTCTATTGTGGTGATGGTTCTGTGGTTGTGTGCGTACACCAAAGATCATTAAACGGTATGCTTTAAGTATGTGCAGTTTATCAATACTTCAATAAAGCTGCAAACATATTTTTAAAAATTCAGTGAGAGTTTTGCAGCTGATGTATGTAAATCAGGCATCAAGAAATAAAATAGAAAAAAAGAAGCTGTACTTCTGGCCCTGTTACCCAAATTGGCTGGAGAAGGAAATGGCAACCCCACTCCAATATTCCTGCCCAGAAAATCCCATGGACAGAGGAGCCTGGTGGGCTACAGTCTGTGGGGTCGCAAAGAGTCAGACATGACTGAGTGACTAAACAAAATCCAAATTGGCACTGCCAGCCTCTCCCAGGTGCCACAGGATCCTTCTTTCTCACCTGGAGGACGTCCCAGAGAATTTCTACAGATCAGTGCTCTGCAACTCAGCTGGTGCACCTGGGATGCACGGCTTCTTAACAGTAAATCCTGTTCCATCCATCACAGCCCAGCTCAGACAGTGCCTCCTCCACCAGGAAGCTCTCCTGCCTTGTGCCACACCCTCCCAGCACTCTTGGCTCTAAGCTTTCTCATGCCACTGTCCACCTCGTATCATCAGAATTAGAATCCAGTGTAGACTGTCTGTTTTCCACTCTAGGTGCTGACAGTCATCACCAGAGCAGCCAGCATCTGATGGGTGTGCCCCGCTCTGGGCCAAGCCTGTGTGTACATGGTTAATCCCATTGCCTCCCTACAGAGGTCCCTACAATGATAGGGATTATTAGCTTCATTTTACAAAAACTGAGGCCCAGGATGGTGAGTCAGTCCTCACAGAAGGTTGAAGAATATGCAGACGGCTGTTCACCTTGAGGGCAGCCCTGGGCTTTTCCAGTGGGCAGAGAACATTTCCCAGGATATGGCATCTTTGAAACTCTTCAAAGTGACAGGAAGACACCTCAAAGGGGTAAAGTCTCCCTGTATTTTATTTTTATTTATTTACTTTTTAAAAAGAAGACTTTATTTAAATTATTGCACAGACTTCCCAGATGGTCCAGTGGCTAAGGCTCCAAGCTCCCAATGCAGGGGCCCCAGGTTCAATCCCTGGTCCAGGGACTAGGTCTCACATGGTGCATTCCATGGTGCCCGTGTCCTTACCATGATTGCTACTAGCGAGGATGCCAGCATCAGCTTCATTCCCTGGCCAGGGAAGCTTCAAGCCTAGTTAGTGAGACAGTGCATCTTAAACCCACCTGGAACATTGGGAGGCACTTCTGTAGCCAGCACCGTCCTCTCCAGAAGCATCTGGGCAGCAGCGGGGTCAGCTCTGGATGAGGGAGCGAGGCAGGTGGGGTTGTTCCTTTGCAGGACTGGCCATCTCACCAGAATGCTTGGCATCACTGAACCTGAGGCACTGAAAGTCAGTAGGCCTCCTCCTGCACCTCCATGGACACTAGACGCAGCAGTAATTAAAAATGCCCTCACAGACACGTTTCCAAATACCCTCTGGAAGGAACACCACCCCTGCCACTGCCTCTTCACCTCTGCACGAGTGTGAGGGTCAAACCCTTTTTAAAGGTGTCTGGGACTTCCCTGGTGGACCAATGGCTAAGACTTCACATTCCCAACGAAAGGGACCCAGGCTCGATCCCTGGTCAGGGAACTAGACCCAACATGCTGCAACTAAGACCCAGTGGAGCCACATAAACAAATACTTTAAAAAATAAGTAAATAGGTGTGTCTGGTGGACGGAGTAACAGAGGCTGAATCCAGCCCATGCCGCCCTTCCCAAGCCAGCTAGAGCCGGAGACCATCCCGGCCTGTTGTTGTCACTGGACTGTCCGAATTCTCACAGAAGTGCTGGATGGGGTCAGGTGGCCCAGTCCTGAAAGCCCCCTGCCCCTGGGTCCCTGACCAGCCCTTTCCTACGCAGCAGTGGGGCGCACCCCCAAACCCAGCTCTACGCTCTCCTCACTAAATCTCTCCCTCACCCCCACCTTCTTC
>NW_024070209.1:97098233-97133784 GCF_014754425.2 Oryx dammah | reverse complement strand
ATTTGCCACCCCATGGACTGTAGCCCACCAGGCTCCTCAGTCCATGGAGTTCTCCAGGCAAGAGTACTGGAGTGGGTTGCCATTCCCTTTTCCAGAGAATCTTCCCAACCCAGGGATCAAACCTGGGTCTCCATAATTGCAGGCAGATTCTTTACCATCTGCTTATACAACCATTAAAACTTGTAGAATTAACCATTTATTAGCATAGGAAGATGCTAATTTTACATATTACATTGTTAAGTGATAAACCAGTGGGTGAGTAAATAGTAGGCATAGTAGAGGATCCCTTTTGTGTCTGAGAACTCGCAGGACTGGGCCATCTGACCCCATTCAGCACTTCTGTGTGTAGCACAGTGTATGATTGCTCTGACGCTGGCCGAGCTGTGTGGGGGGCTTTTCTTCACCTCTTACGTGTTGTGTGACCTTGGCTAGGTCACTTCACCTCACTGACACTGAATTCTCTCTCCTTGAAGATGAGTGTCCCTGCAAAGGGCCTCCTTCACAGAGTGGTAGCCATGACTCAGTGAGGTAGAGGGTGTAACGCCCAGAGCTGGGTACAGCAGAAGCCTGCAGTGAATGGGAACTTTTGTGGTCTTCATCATCTCGTTATTATTTCTCACTCCCCACCTATTTGCTGGTACTTCAACACCCCCTCTTCTGACTTTGGGGTTGTTGGGTCCAACTGGGAGTCATGACCTGTGGGAGTGGTGAGCACTCGGTTCTTGGAGGTACGCAAGCAAAGACTCTGTAGAACCAGCTATGCTATCAAATGGGGAGTGAAGTGGGAGTGGCCATGGCAGGCACGTGCACAGGCAGGTCTGTAAACAAGCCTGCTGAGCCCCAGGGACCAGGAGGGTGTCCACTGCCACACTCCCCTCCAGAGGCCACGATTCACCCAAGCTCCCATTACGTCTGGCACTAGGGATGTCGTTTTGAATGAGAACATCCTTATCCTCGGAGAGGAAGGTCTATTTAAACAAGCAATCACACACAAAATAATTATGAATGGACTGCCTGTGAAGGAGGGCGTTAAAGGCCAGTGGGTGAGGTGGGGAGCTGGAGAGTCGTTTAGCTGAGGTCTGGGGGATGGATTGTGCTGGATATGGCAAGACGGGGAAAAGGGATCAGCGTGTGTGGAGGCTGTGATGGAGGATAGGGCCTGGCTAGTTCAAGGATGTGAAAAGTCAGTGTGACCTGTGAAGGGCGAGACGAAGAGATGCTGGCAAGGGCCCTGAATGCCATGGTTGGGATCTGACTTTATCACCAGGACAGTGGGAGCCACAGAGGTTATTTTTTGTTGTTGTTATTGTTATTTATTGATTGATTTTGGCTGGGCAGAACGCAGGAGTGGGTTCTGAGTTCCCTGACCAGGGATCAAACCCTTACCCCTGCATTAGAAGTGTGAAGTCTTAACCACCGAACTGCCAGGCAAGTCTCAGCCACAGAAGGTTTGAAGCAGGGGAAGAGCATGGTCATCTTTGTGTTTTAGAATCCAGCTGGCTGCCCAGTGAGGAACAAATGGGAGGCTGGAGGCAGGGAGGCCAAAGAGGCTGCTGGGCATTCTACCAGGCTGGTAGTCACGGGGCCTGGACTTGAGTGTGGCCGGGGAGCTGGCTACTGGAGGAGCAAGAAAGGACTTTAGCTGCAGGAGGCCAGGTAACAGATGGAATGGACTTTGAGCTTCATCTCCTTCCATCACCCAACAGTTAATAAAGAGGGGAGGTCTGGGCAGGGTGCCAGGGTCCCTTCCGAGCAACGGGCCATGCCCGCTGGAGACACAGTGGTGGACACATGATATGCCTTAAAAACAAGATCCTGATTCAGTCACACTCCCTGCTGTTTACCCGAGGTGTTTGCTTTTTTTTCTCCTGGGCTATTTCAGGTCTGACAGGTTTGTGGGGAGGGCAGAGCTGGGGCTCTCAGCCAACTGGGAGGGAGAGGGACCGACAGGGCAAGGAAGGGACCTCCTCCTTCTTATAAGACCAGGAAGGAGCCTGTATGTTCAGGGGCAAATCCCTTCCCTTCTTCAGGCCTTTGTCCAAGCTCTGGCTCTGACCTTCTGGGCCCTCCCTCTCAAAATAGTCTTCTTCTTCACCTTTGGGTTTTTGTTTCTAAATGTGCTTTAGGGTGGGGTGGGGTGGAGTAGGGTAGCCCTGAGGGAGGCAGCTTGGCAGAACCCACTTCCTGAAGGACTGATGAATCAAGGGCTGTAGGTGGCATCCTGGGACAGGTTGGGGGGGGAGGGGGGGTGCAGCAGTGTAGGGAGGGGGTGGGGGGCAGGCCCAGCAGGTGGGCAGGAAGGATCCTCCCCTCTTGGCTCCAGGTCTGGACCATTCCTATCCTTTGTCCACATGCCTGTTATCTTCCACCAGGCTCTGGGGCCCAGGGCCAAGGAAAGGGTGTGGGCGAGCCTGGTGGACCGAGATGGCACCCAAAGCCCTGGAGAAAGAGCACAGACACCCCTGTACCTGCCTCTGCCTTGCCAAGTTGAAAGATCCTTCCTGTAGAAAAAAAAGATCTTTAAAGTAAAAAAGAAGAAAGATAGACATTCCAACAGAAAAGCAGAGGACCTGAATAAGAATAACCACCCACAGATAGCCGAAAGATGTATGAAAAGATTCTTTAGTTCAAACTAAAAACTGAACACCAAAACTGCCTCGTGTAGGAGGGCAAGGGTTCCCAACCTTTATAGTTGAGAAATTCTCCTGATGGCTAACTTCCTGGGATCCCTTCCCCTTCCTCCTACAGGGCTGATGACTACAATCTTTTGTCTTTCCTTTCAAAAATAAATCATTCTTCCCCCACCCAAAGATCATCACTGGCCTGATTTATTACCTTAAAGTAGTGGAGAGTTGAGAACTTTTAAAGAATTTTACAATCTTCCCAGAATAAAGCTAAAAACTCCATGTTCTGGATGTTCAGGGAGTCTCCTATCTGGTCCCACCCAGCCAGGGAAGGGCTCCTCTTTCCTTGTCCCTGCAGAAGCCTGGGAATAGCCATCAAGCCCTGGGGCCCATAGGGACTCATGTTCCTTGCCTTTGCACACACTGACGTCTTTATTTGGTACTCTCTCTCCTTGCCCACCTATCCAGTGTTTAAATTGCTAAGTGCACACCATGAAACGTCATCTTTTAAAAATCCACTTGGGGCTTCCCTCATGGCTCAGTGGTAAAGAATCCGCCTGTCAATGCAGGGGACATGGGTTCGAGCCCTAGTCTGGGAAGATCCCACATGCTGCAGAGAAACTAAGCCCCTTGTACCACAACTACTTAAGTCCATGCTCCTAAAGCTTGTGCTCTGCAACAAGAGAAGCCACAACAATGAGAAGCTCATGTCCTGCAACAAGAGTAGCCCCCGTGTACTGCAACTAGAGAAAAGTTGATGCAGCAATGAAGATCCACCCCGCACCGCCCCCCACCCCACCAAAAAAAAAAAGAATCCTTATGAGACTTCCTTGGTGGTCCAGGGGCCAGCTTGCCTGCCAATGGACCAGACCCAGCGGTCACAACTGGGACCCTTTGTCCCTGGTCTCCTCCTGACACGGACAACTGGCCAGAGTGCCCCGACCGGTAAGGAACAGAGACTTTATTGACCTCTCTCCCCTTCCCTTTCTCTTTCCTCTCCTTAACCCTTCCTATCCTTCCCTGTTTTTCTAGTCCCCTGGTCCTGGATGTAGGAATCTGGTTGAAGGGCCCTCAGCCTGAGCTGAGGATTGGAGACTGATCACCTCCTCTTGGCAGAGAACTCGAATTCTGGTTCTGTTCTGGTCTGATTTCTGGTAGGGCCGAGTTCCAGTCCTCCCTTTCTCTGGAGGCCCAGGGTCAAGTCCCATAATGCCTGGGCATCTGTAGGTGGCAGAAGACGTCTGTAAGGCCACCCCTTTCACCCCCTCTCCCGCCTCCTCCCCATTCTTCTTTCAACCTGGCATCCTTTCCTCCCTTGAAATCTTTGATGTTAGTACTTGGATCTGAAGTTCTGTGTCTCTATAGGAGGTTTTCTGAGAGACTATATTCTTGTATTTAAGGGCTTCCCTGGTGGTGCAGAGGTTAAAGCGTCTGCCTGCAATGTGGGAGACCTGGGTTCGATCCCTGAGTCAGGAAGATCCCCTGGAGAAGGAAATGGCAACCCACTCCAGTATTCTTGCCTGGAGAATCCTATGGACAGAGGAGCTTGGTGGGCTACAGTCCACGGGTCGCAAAGAGTTGGACACGACTGAGTGACTTCACTTTCACTTGGTGGTCCAGTGGTTAAGACTCCCAATATAGGGGGCACCGGTTCAATCCCTGGTTGGGGAACTAAGGTCCTACATGCCACATAAGGAGGGGGAAACAATCCTTGTAATTGATGATTTTTCCAACAAAGTCATTGTGAGGATTCTGTGAGACAAGGCAGGGAAAATCTGGCGTGGTACGTAGATGCGGTGTCAGTGAAGTGAAGGTTGCTCAGTTGGGTCTGACTCTTTGCGACCCCATGGACTATACAGTCCATGGAATTCTCCAGGCCAGAATACTGGAGTAGGTCGCCTTTCCCTTCTCCAGGGGATCTTCCCAACCCAGGGATCGACCCAAGGTCTCCCATATTGCAGGCGGATTCTTTACCAGCTGAGCCACAAGGGAAGCCCATTTATTTTTGACCATGCTGTGTGGCTTGTGGGATCTCAGTTCCCCAACTTGGGACTGAACCCCGGAATCACACAGTAGTGAAACCCTGGAATTCTAACCACTAGACCACCAGGGAACTTCCTGTTTTTCATTTTAAAATCAACTTTATTGAAGTAGAATTTACATGCAATCAAATGCACCCCCTTATAAGTCACATAGTCTGATGAATTTTGACAAATAAGTGTACACTCTTGTGTAACTGCCAAGACATAGACTGTTTCCATTCACCCCCAAATCTCCTCCCTGATTTTTTTTGCAGTCGATTCCCCTCCACCCTGCTACAATTTTGTGTGGACCGAATGAATCTTTAATTCAAGGGGCCCTATGCTGCAAGGGGAGTTCTTCACATGTTTACAGCGTCTTTCCTCTTTCACAAGCTCGTTTGTCTCACATGGGAGGTCATGGGTCTGGGTGATGACACATGACAGAAGGTCTCCATGGCCAAGAGGGAGAGCTCCTGGGCTAAGGGCCTGACCCTGGGAAGTTTGTGGGTGTTTTGGGCTCACAGGCCTGTTTGCACCACAGAGGCTGGCAAAAGGCTGGCTTGTGGCCCCACCTTTACCCCAACTGGTCCAGGCCTCCTGGGTGTTCAGATGTCAGATGCCTCGATCTACCCACCTCTCAGGTTAGAGCAGGCCTTTCCAGTGTCTACAGTTTGGGTCATGGGAAAAAGGAAATGATGCTAGTAGTGTCATTTGCTTCTGGTGGCTCAAAGAGAAGCCAGGGTGTCTGCAGACTTGGCCTCTGGCTGGGTTCTGGCTCCGCCTTACTGTGTGACCTTGGCAAGTCACTTTCCCTCCCTGGGCCTCTGTTTCCATCTCTGTAGAAGGACACTAATCATCTCTGCCAGCTTGACTTCAGCTTCACCTCATAGTTCTCTGCTGCGTGAATACATCCAGCTATTCAACGACTTCTGCCCATGCTATCCCCACTCCCTGGAAGGCTCTTCCTTAGGGTCTGCTGTCAAAATTCTCGTTCTTCTAGCTCGTAGTTCTGGTACTACTCCTTCTGTGATTTTCCTCAAGACAGAATGCTGTGTTTCTTCCTCAAGCTTCTCTATGCTCTCAAGGGCAGGGACCGTGATGAATAATAGAATGGTGGGTTCTGTTTACTGAGATGACCCAACTGGTGCCTGGTGCTGTGCTAGTCACTCTGTTATCTCATTTAATCCTCACAAAAAAGCATCATTATTCTCAGTGGACAGATGAGGAAACTGAGGTTCTCAATAATGCCACATGTCCTGGGGCCCAGAGCAAGTAGGACAGCTTGCATCCTCTCTTTTCATCCCCAGCATCTTGTAGAGAGCCGAGCCAGCAGGTGTTCATCACCGAATGCATGAAGAGTGCCTGTATCCCATTAGTCAACTTCAAACCTACCTTCTGTTGGCGTTGGCAGGCCTGAAGCACCGTCCTCAGCAATGTCAACTTTTATTATCATCACTTTCTGCTGATGTCACAGTTGCAGTGAGAGCTGTCCAGTTACAGGGTGGGGCACACAGAGAAGTGGGTAAGTACGCAGTCATTGGGGTAAGCAAGCAAAAACGGGATGACCCCTAGGATGCAGTACAGGAGGTCTGATCATCAGCAGCCAAGATGGCTTCTGCTACCCCAGTCCATTATCTGGGGGTCCCAGGGGTTAACCCGGCTCCCCTACCAGCTTGGGGGATAGTGGGGTAGAACTGAAACACATTCTCCTGGTACCTGTGACCCAACCATGCCCAGCCCCTAAACTCCATGCTGGTCCATGGGTTTTGAATCTGCATCTTTTTCAAACTGTACTTTTTTTTTCTATTCCTGACTTGTCCTGTCCCACAAGCCACCTCCGAAGTGAAATACCCACATGCGGAGCCCGAGGAACGCGCACCTGGCCTTTGAGTCGGAGCTCTCCTTGCCACCTCCCTTTTCCTTGCACTGTTGTGCAAGACGGGCGGGTACACCTTCTGGGGCAGGTCGGATCAAGGCCAAGAACTTCCTAAGAGCTGGCAGCCGCGGGAGGGGCTGGGGGCAGGGGAGCAGGGGCGGGAGGAGTGCTCCTGGGCGTCGCCTACCGGTCCCGCACGTCCTTCTCGGTGTGGCTCTCTTCCCAAGGGGGTCGGGGAAGGTGGGGGGCGTTGACACCCAGGCTGGAACCCCGCAGGCACCCCCGTCCTTTCAGACGCCCCCCACCAGCGCCATCTCTTTCTCCGTTTCGGTCACTGACCGGTGCACCCCGCTCCGCGTCTCCCCTCTCGGCCTCTCTTTCTCCGACCTCCTCTTTGTTTCTGTCTTGCAGGCGGTCCTTGCATACCCCGGCCCCTGCCCCGCCCGCTGGCCAGCCACCGAGGAGGGGGCGGGGCTCGAATCTGGGGGCGTGGCCTGGCGGGGCTGGGCTGGGTTGGGCGGGGCCGCGGGCTGGGGCGCGAGGCGGAGGCGGCCAGCTAGTGGACCGACGCTACTGGAGCCGGAGCGCGAGCCGGGCAGAGGCCGCAGCCAGGGGCGGCGGGAGCAGGGCGGGCCGGCTCCATGGCGCCAGCGGCGCCTGTCTGAGCAGCGCAGGCAGCGGCAGGCGGCGGCCGGATCGGGCCGCGGGGCTCCTCCTCACCATGGGGGACGTGCTGTCCACGCACCTGGACGACGCCCGGCGTCAGCACATCGCAGGTGAGTCCGGCGCCGCGCAGCGCGCTCGGGGGGTCCGGCGGGGAGCCCCGGCCACGCCCCCATCCCTGCCTGCCTGCTGGGGTCTGCGGGGAGTCAGGCCCCGGGCAGGGCGGGAGTGGCCCAGGGCCAAGACCTGTTGTACAAGCTTGTTTCTCCTACGTCTGGGTGCCCCTTCCTGGCTCCTTCTGAGTCCGCCCTTCCCCCTCCCGAGGGGACTCGAACTTCCACCCACCCCTGGGAGCCGCCGGGTCTCTGGATTCCTGGACACACTCCTGCAGTCTGAACTGTGGAAGAGGGTCGCAGCCTCCCGACTTCACCTTGGGTATCTCTGCCCGGAAGCGATCCGGGCCCACTCGGCCAGCGTGTCCTGACCTTCCCTGACTGTCCCAGGCCCCGGCTTGCTCTGGCTCCAGACCCAGTACACGTGGCCGAGGCTTCCAAGGGACTGGCCCATCAGGGTCTGAGCCTGAGCCTGGGGAGTGGGCCTAGGAGAGATGGGGTGCACAGGAGGGGTGGGTCAGAACCCCTGTCCCTGGCCTCCGGCACAGCTGGGTGCGTCCGCGGGCGGCTTGTTTAGAGGGCTGGTTAAGGCAAGAGCCCAGTCTCCTCAGCCCCCTCCTTCAGCCGCGCCAGCTCCTAGCCCTGCGCAGTGGCCGCGTCTCAGAGGCCCTCTTCCTCCCTGGGAAAACACAGGGAGTGCTATAGGGTCCTGGCTCCTCCTTCCCCAAACCCTGGGAATGGAGAGACAGGGTAAGACCCCCAAGCTGCCTGGGAAACTCAGTTCTGGGGGAGGCTGCCAGGGGGGAATCCCAGCGTCTGTTTCCCATCTGGGATCTCTTGGACAAGTCTCCTAACGTCCTGGCCCCTTAGTTTCCCCCTCTTCGAAATGGGGTGAATACTTTCTTCTTAATCGATTTAAGTGAGCTAATTCACATGGCTTACTTAACACAGCTCTGGTGTGGGGGAGACCCCAGTGTGTGGGGTGCTGGTCCATGTGCAATGGTGGGGGCCAGTCTGTGAGACGGGAGCCTGTTGCTCTTGGCTGAACTTGCCTCTCTGTCTGGTAGATCTAGCACACTGTGCCTGCCTACACTTACGACGTGTCCTGCCATCCTGTAGAGTTTCAGCAGCTGTGTTCTGCCCACTCAGACTTCTGGAGAACAGGAACCAGGGGTCTCCCAATGCTGTGTTCCCACCCTAGCTGGACGCAAAGATTTGTCCTGTGACTGGGGTCCTGGGCCCACGGCCGGAGATCCCCTTTTGTGCCAGGCAGGCCTGGGGCTGGCCCAACGGTGGGGGTGATGTAGAAGTGAGTCAGACCCTCTCCAGCATCAGACCAGCAGGGGGTTAAGTCCTGGAACACTTGTTTGTAGGACAGGCCTGGACTCTGGGAGGAGGAAGGCTGGGGCGGAGTCTTCCTGTCCCCTCCCTGTCGGTGGCAGCCTCCTAGGGTTCTGTAACAGTCCATCCATTCACGACCTCCTCCTGGGGCCCTCTCACCCCCGCCTGGGTGGGGTGTGCTGCGCCTTCTTGAGGGGGGCGTTTACCCCCCCACACACACACCCAGCTCTGGCTCTCCCCCCTTCCTGCCTCCTGGGCTGAGAACTGCCACCTTGAAGGGGAGGAGACGGAGGCTGCAAAAGGTGAAGTGTCCTCTCCTGGGCAGGCTTGGGTTTGCTTTGTGGATACCAGGCTGGGTGGAAGAGGGCTGGGCCCACTCAGAGCCTGCTGGCCTCTTTCTTCTCAAAACTTCGGTGCTATTAATAGCCCTCTTCAAATGCCTCAAATTCCTGGTCCAGCCTCACCTGAAGGGGTTCCTGCAGTACCAGGGGTGGGAGGGGAGGCAGCCAGCAAGCCTCCAGCCCCCCTCCCACGGGATGAGGCTGCCTGAGAAATAAATCTCTGGGGAGACTGTCGCATCCTCCTTGCCCCTCCCACAGAGCAGCCAGGGCAGCGGGGCATTTTCCTGAAGGACAATTAAAATTCCAGAGCCCTCCCCCTCCAGCCCAGGGCTGCCCTGTAAAGAAGTCAGCTGTGCTCTGATTTCCGAGGCTCCATTCCTGTTCAGGTTCTGTGGCTTGGCCGGTGGCTCTCGGGGCTCCTTGAGCACCCTGAGCAGGTGAGTGCCAGCCCGCAAGTCCTGGCAGGGGTCAGGCGCGCTCCTGCCCATGGTGCTGTTTTTTTTGTGTTGTTTTTCTTTTTTGCTGTCACGGCACCTTTCATCCTGGAATTTCAAAGCTCCTGGCAAGCAGGGGCTTGTTCTCACACCGGCGGCCCCATGTGGCTGGTGGCAGGATGAGACTCTCCTTCGTTCATAGGAGAGTTTGCATAGAGGAAGAACCCTGGCCAGGGAGCCAGGAGGCCTGTGTAACCTCAGGCAGCCACTCGCTCTTACTCTCTGCTCTCTCGGGGTCTCAGTTTCCCGCTGTGACTGAACCAGTGTGCTCCCTGAGGGCCAAAGTTGCTTCCGGCTCTGAGGGCCTTGTTGTTGTTCAGTTGCTAAGTCGTGTTTGACTCTTTGCTATCCCATGGACTGCAGGCTTCCCTGTCCTTCACTGTCTCCTGGAGTTTGCTCAAACCCATGTCCACTGAGTGGTGATACCATCCAACCATCTCATCCTCTGCTGCCCCCTTCTCCTCCGAACCACCTGGAATGTTTCCCACACATCTCAGACTTGAGCCAGCTCAGAGTCTCTTAAATTTCCAGCTCAGGTGTCTAAATCTCAATTTTCTTATCTGTAAAATGGGAATAATGACATCATGCAAACATCTGCCTTTGTTATCGAGATGGTTCTTTATTCTCTGTTCCTAAAAGGGGTCCGGTGTTTGAGTTTAAAGGGAGCAGTTATAGCTGTGGTTAAGGGCTTGTCCAGGGTCTGTCCAGGGTCTGGGGTCAAGGTTGATGCTGGTTTCCTGGATGTAAGAGTCCACCTGGGTTTTGGGAACCTGTGATTGCCTTCTGCATTGGCATATGTGTGAGATGGACATGGGTTCTTTGGAGTGGGTCCGGACGGCAGTGAGTGATGGGGGACCCATATGACAAGGAAGGAACTAGGACATGAAGAGATGAGGGGTTAGGCCAGCTCATAGCTTCTACCTGGTGCAGAGGCCAGGACAAGTGTGGGCGTTCTGGTGACTCCTGTCAGCACCGTAAGAGGGGTTCTTTGCATATGGTCTGAGCCACATAAACCAAGATGGGACAGGTGAGGGAGTGAGCTCACTGTTGCTCAAGGTATACAAGTAGGGGGTTGGGTGCTGCGTTCATGGCAGGAAGCCTGGCCCTGCCTGGCATGGAATAGTGGGGGATGGGAGGGGGGCTTCTGCCTCAAGGATGGCCTTGAAGGACTCGATTGTTGCTCTGGAAATTCTGTTGACCAGGATGAAATTGTGGTGGTCAAGGAACTACCTCCCCCTCACTGCCTACATACACACAGTGCCCTGAGGTTTATTACCCGAGAGCACTCCTGCTGAAGTTTGCCAGTGCCTGCCCGCTTCCCTTCTGCTGGCCTC
Organism: Oryx dammah; assembly: GCF_014754425.2. Classification (NCBI taxonomy): domain Eukaryota; kingdom Metazoa; phylum Chordata; class Mammalia; order Artiodactyla; family Bovidae; genus Oryx; species Oryx dammah. The sequence goes on along the minus strand of NW_024070209.1, from coordinate 97,122,977 downwards.
ACCTTTCCCGTTGCTAATTCTTTTATTAAATAGCAGCTTTATTGAAATGCAATTCACCTGCCAGCCAGTTTGCCCATTGAAAGTGGACCAGTCAATGGTTTTCTGTATATTCAGGGTCGGGCAACCATCCCCATGATCAATTCAGAACCTTAGGTCACCCATGAAAGAAACTGTCTACCCATGAGTCGTCACCCCTCCCCCCTCCCTTGTTTCTCCTCCAATCCTTCCCAGTTCTAGGCAACCACTGCTCGTGTTGCGTGATTGCAAAAGTAAGGAACACACAGACAATTTGGGAGTGGAGAAGTGAAAAAAAAAAATGAGAGCTCCTCCACGTTCAGTCCCTCTCCCCAGAAGAAACCCCTCCAGATTGGAGTGTCTGGGTCCCCAAACGCCCATGGCTGTGTACATACACATTTAGCTCTGTTTACAAAAAGAGGTCCCATGGTATATTTCTGTGGTTTGACTTTTCTCCCCCGTCAGTATATTGTGAGCGTCTTTCCATGTCAGAACACGAGCCTGCCTCCTTCTTCTGATGGTGGGTTTCCTTTTGTGCACGGCGCGGTTTGCTTACCCAGAGCCCTGTCAACCAACGAGGGGTTGTTTCCAGTGTTTCGCTAGTAACCATGGTGCTGCCCGAACTGCCTTGCACGCATCCTGAGCCAGGTTCCCCTATCAGAGCGGTCTCAAAATGAAAACACCTGAATCACGTTTTGATGGATTGACGCAGAGCCTCTGAAAAGGCTCCCTCCTGACAGCACGTGGTACTTCAGTCCCAAGGATTATCACCCTTTTGGACCATCAGATATGAGAAAAGGGGGTATCTTTTTAATTTATTGAACAAAGTAATGAATATCTTTTTTTGTTTGTTTTATGAACTGATTTTAAAAGCCTGCCTTTCCTCCTTGGGCCGTGGTTGTGCCTCCCAGGAGTTTAGCAGTGGAGGCTGTGCCTGTCCAGGTGTGTGGCATCCTGATGCTGCCCCGGGCTTTGCAGGGAGACCACCAGGCCACTGGAAGCAGTGCGCCACCCTCCTCCCCTTCTGTGCCTCAGCTGCTGCCCTTAGCTTAGGTCTGGGTCAGCCCCTGGAGGTGAGGCGTCTGGGGAGATTCTGCCCTGCTCTTGTGTCTTCTTACATAATGTGCTTTTGTTGGCGTTGACCCTGCCCTACCCCCTCCTCCCAGCCTCCACGCTGTTCCTTTCCCACCGCTGGGGCCCAAGCTCCGCCTCGCCTGCTCAGAGCTGCCTCCCACCTCACCCCTCCATCCTTCCCACACACGCTGCCAAAGAGCCTTTCTGGACCCAAACTGGGCTGTGGGCCTCCCTCCCTGCCACCTGAGGAATGAGGTTTAGAGACAAAACTAGGAGAATCAGTCACCACCATCCTGCAAGAATTCATTCTTTAGTGGTATTTCCCTTCTGTGCTTATTGTTACACACTGCTGAGGCTGTGACTCAATTCGTGCCTTGCTCCTTGATGAATTAAACGATGTATAATAAACATCTCTCCCCGGTCATCAGAACCTCCCTGGAAGCATTCGTCCAAACTCCATCTTGTTCCGCCCAAGGCCATCTGTGCAGACGTTTTTCTTAGCCTTTTTCCCTAAGGCAGGACATCGCCGGGCTCCCCTGTGACCAAATAGGTGGTTTTCAGGGGCACACTGAGTCGTTGTGTTTGTCTCCTTTCCCGCTCCGGTCAGCTTCCCTGCTGAAGAGAGACTCATCCACTTGCCCTCCCCTCTCCCAGCCCACAGCGTGCTCCCACCAGCCTGGGCATTTCGAGGGAGGTCCATTCCTGGGAGCTCCCTGACGCCTCTAAGCATCTTTCCTTGGGAGTGGGCTCAAAGAGGCTGCTGGTGAACTGGGGGTGGGGGGGAACACGGACTGACATCCATAGCATCTGGGTGTGACCAACCTTATATCTCCTGCTGCTTCTCTTGAGGGCAGTCCACTGATTTGTCTCCTGCCAGAGGATGAGAAGATAGAGGAAGGAGGGGCCGCTCCTAACCTGTCCGCTTAGCCCTTGTTTAACTGAGCACTTATTCTGTGCCAAGCCTTCCTTTGTCTCTTTGAATCTACACCCTCCACCTCCCTTCCCAGCATCTTACTGGCCGTGGTTGGGAGCACAGGGACAGAGCAAGTCAGTGCCCAGGGAGACAGCATGGAAAAGGGCCCAGAGAGAGGCAGGCACTGGGGAGAAGGGGGCTGGGAAGGGAGGAGCCGAGTGGGAAAGCGGCATGTGTCAGAGGCCCCCCTCCGGTCATTACTCAGCCCCGACTCAAGTCTGTCTTTGGCCAGTCCTGCCCTCCTGCCGGCGCCCCCTCCTCCTCCGCAGACCAAGCTCATGACTCACTCCAGCCCGGGTCCCCTCCTCGCAGCATCCTTCTGCGGTCGCAGAAATTCCTCAGCTGCTTTTCCTTCCCCTGCCCCGCCCCCACCCACTTCCCTGCCTGGGGAAGAAGGGTTTTCTGAAGATGGTGCCGGGCAGCGTTGGAAGCAAAGATGGAGGTTTCACACCCTCGAGGGTGGAGCCGAGCCGTGTCCCCGCTTCCCGGTCGGATCTTGGGGCCTGAGTCACAGAAACGCTGCAATCTTTCTGATCACGCCGATTTTTCAAACTGGAAGAACAGGAAGTGCCCATCTCTCCAGGGCCCCTGGTTCCACCCCCAGCCTGGGAACCATCTCAGTGTATAGTGTAGATGTGCTTGGGTGGAGGGACCTACCTGGTGACACAGCGGATGGTAAGACAGAAGCAGGGAGTCCCGGGCAAGGCTGTGTAGCAGACTGCTTGGGTTCGAGCCCGAGCTTTGCCACCAGATGGCAGGTTGGCCACCCTCTCTGAGCCTCTGTGTCTCCCTTCTGTAAAAGAGGTTGACAGTGCGGGTTTCTCAGGGTATAGAATCAAGAGTGACAGCCCCTGCCCGGTGCAGCCCGGGGCTGGTGAGCGATGAGAACACAGCACGTGGTAGCTCTGATGACTGACACTTCCCGGACAGACATGGGCCCGGTCTGTCCTGCAGCCTCCGGCCCCCAGGTCCCTACCATGTGCTCTAGGAAGTTGGCACGCCCCAGGTTGAGGAGCCCCCAGACTCTGGCCCTGGACAGCTGCAGCGGTCAGTAGGCATCTGGGGGTGGAGGGCTGAGACAGGCTGTGCTGACGCACTGAGCGGCTCAGTGGCTCACAGTCAGTCAACAGCGTTGCCTGCGCTGTGCCCAGTGTTGGGCAGGGCCCAGAGAATGAACAGGCCAAAGACAGATGGGAACATGCCCCCCTCGCCTGGCTGTGTGTCCAGATTTACTTGCTTGATCTGGGTCTCTGTTCACTGATGGCTCTTACGACTCTGACCAATGGCTCTGCCTTGCTCCGTGCCTTTTCTCTCCATCTGTGACCCCAAGATCAGGATCTACTTACAGGCATTCTCTGCCTCTGAAAATCCTTTCCTTGTGGTCTTGAGATGCCTCCTAAAGGCAGGGCTGGGTGGGTTTGGCTGTTAGAAGTTGAAGGGGAGGGTCCCCAGCTGTGTGTCTGTGAGACCCCACAGGTTCTGCAGTGGGCTCTGGCCCCAGACACACTTGGTCATTCTTCTATTCATTCACTCAGTAGTTATTGATCTCCTACTGTGTGCCAGGCACTGTGCTGGATATCAGGGGCATACCGTGTCCCAAGCTCTTCCACAGCCCCTGCCCATGTAGCACTGCCTGGCTGGCTGCCCCTCTGCAGGCTGAGGGGTATCCTCAGGGGGCAGACCTTCAGTGGGAAAGTGTGAGGGGTAACTGGTCCAGTGGGTGAGGAGGGTTGGGGTGAAGAGGAGGGAGCCACAGGGGCTGGCCTTAAAGAAGAGGGGACCTTGTCCTTAGTGTCCTGGGGAGGCCTAGGAGGGTGGGTGAGAGGAGGAGGAGAGCCCAGTGGTGAGAGGGGTCCGAACCATTATGGATGGGGTATAGTCAGGGTATGTGTGTGTGTGTATTTGACTCTGTGTGTATGTGTATATGGGATGATGGGGCAACAGGCCTTGGTGATGGTGATGTGTGAGGTTGGGAAGACCTGGTACCAGTTCTTGGTCCCGTGGGATTGATGGACCCCATCAATTTGTTCTGGGCTTCCCCCGTGGCTCAGCGGTAAAGAATCTGTCTACACTGCAGAAGACGCAATAGACTCAGGTTTGATCCCTTGGTCGGAAAGATCCCCTGGAGGAGGGCATGGCAACCCACTCCAGTATTCTTGCCTGGAGAATCCCATGGACAGAGGAGCCGGGCGGGCTACAGTCCACAGCGTCATAAAGAGTCGGACACGACTGAAGCGACTGAGCACATAGGTTTTATTGAGGTAATCAGTGGTCCTGCAACCCTGCTTATCATTCCCCTGATTATGGGAGACTCACTCCCTTCGTCAGCAACTCTGTGAATGAGAACCTTTTCTTCCAGGGGCAGAATGGGAAGAGGTCTGGGCCTGGATCCTGAGGACCTGACTTTGAGGTCTTGTCCCAGTGGCCCTGTCATTTGGCAGATGACGTCCCTTCTCCGGACCTCGGGTTCCTTATCTGTCAAGTGGGTCTGCAGCAGCCTGGACGCGCTAGATTGTTGTGAGGTATCAATGGGATGATGCCTCGTTGTCATCAGTCCTTCCTGCTGTGTATCGTCTGTGACAGGATGTTGGCTGAGGGAGTCCCTCCTCTCAGGAATCAAAAGTGCAGGGCGTGGGCCAGGGCGCTGGGGTCAGGGTCCACATGCAGGGCCAGGGACTCCAGTGGGTAACCGGGCACCCAGGAGGAGCGGAGGAAGAGTGAATTGTAGTTTGGGGACTTCCCTGGACTTCCAGTGACTAAGACTCTGCACTAGCAATGCAGAGGGGTCCAGGTTTGATCCCAGGTCAGGGACCTGGACCCCACATGCCACAGCTAAAGAGGCCACATGCTGCTGCAATGAGGATTGAAGCTCTCATGTCCTGTAACTAAGACCCGGTACACAGATATACATAAATATGTATTTTTTAAAAGATTTTTTTTAAAAAAAAGAATGAATTGTGGTTCAGAAAGTGTGAACCCCACTTCCACATCCACACATCTGTGGCCATGCCGGCCACAGCTGCTGTCCCTCCTTCCCATACCCCATGCCGAATGGAGCGGTTTTGTGTCCAGCCAAGTTTGTTAAGCCAGAACCTTCTAGAACAGGAGTCCCTTGGGCCAGAAGCTACTCACCCTCTTGAGCTTAACCCGCCTCTAATCCTTCCCACCTGCCAGGAGCCATTTACAGGGGCAGGCTGGGAGGCTAGAGCCTGAGGGCTGGTGCCAGGCGACCTTTGGCAAGCCCTGTCTGGCCTCCCTTTGCCAATCTGTGCAGCGGGGCACAAGCACAGTCTCTAGTGGCTTCCTGGCTCTGACCTTATGGGAGCCTGTGGGCGTTGGGCTGTGTTGAAGGCAGGTGCCTAGCAGTTATTTAGTGCATAATGCCATCTTGCTGTGGAGGGATGTGCCTTCTCTGAGAACTGCCCTGTGCTGGGTAGAAGGGATGAAGCAGGGACACGAGCCCTGATCTCATGGGCCTCATGCCATCCAAGAAGCTTCCATCAAGCTGAAGGCAGTGTGGTTTGTGTTACAAAGATAGTGGGTCTTTAAGTTTCCAAAGTGCATGTTGGTTTTAAACTTTGGTCAGCCCAACTCAAGAGGCAACATGTCCAGCCTTGACAAGGAGGCAACTGGCTTCTGCCCCAAAAAGCCCTGTGGCCTTGGGCAGGTTCCCTTCATAAAATGGGAAGGTGATCCTTGTGACGATTCTGGGAGGCAGATGTTCCTGGCATGTGGAACCTGCTGGGTACATGGCAGCCCCCTTTTGGCTGAGTCCTGGGGGAGGAGCGGTGTCCTTGGCCTGCCTGGGAATTCAGGAGTGATGGGACCTCTAGAGGGGAGTGGGCTGACAGCCGCACTTCTGTTTCCATTTTAGCTTTTGCTTTTTAGTTTGTGTTTTTGGAAGTATTCCCGGGAGGTGCGGGTGGAAAGGGGGAGAAAAGAGAAACAGGACTGAAGCTTTGGGGAGTCTGGGCTCTGCTGGGCTGCGGAGCCGTGGTTAGCGTGGAAGGGGTGCTTGCGGTTTGCTTGTGGTCTGGGCTGCTCCGGCCACAGCGCCCCACTTGCCCGAATTCGGAGCTTGCCGACCGGCCGTGGCCGCTCTCCTTTCTCTGGCCTAGTCCCTCCTCCCTCGTAGCCAGGAAGGCTCCTTTGTGGTCATCCGACCAGTTCCCTCCTCTGTTTTCGTAACTGAGTAAACTGAGGCCCGGAAGGAGAAGAGAGACAGTCCCAGGGTCTCAGAGGACGGGAACCCGGGGCCCATTCCATTCCTGGACGCCCCAGACAGCAAAGACGAGTCAGGAAGGAGCGCTGCGCCTGGGTGGGGCCGCGAGGTTATAATTTTGAACACAGAGTAAACAAACAAGCCCTCCGCCCTCTGTGAGAGAAGCGGCCCTGTGCCGGCCTCACAGATAGGCCTGTCCACACGCAGACAGCGAGGTGTTGTGGAGGATTAAAAAAAGCCAAGCTCCCTTCCCCTCCACCCCCGCGGCCATATTTTAAGCTGCCAGGAAGAGGAAGGAGGAGAGACCGGACCCCCTGGGACGACCACTGCTCCGGCCGAGGGCACGCTCTGCAGTGTCGGCTCCCTGTGTGGCTTTTGGCAGGACACTTCCCCTCTCTGGGCCTCAGTTATCCTCTCTCTAAAATGGGGGTGATCCCTCTCTCAAGGAGAGGGAGGGCCGCAGGGTGATTTGTGCTGAGTGACTGAACACAGCGAGCCCTGTCTCTCGCCCTGAACTGAGTCTTTGTGGCTAGAGGCGAGGCCCCTCTTGGGGCGGCACGGTGACTTTCTCAGGCCGGCCTGCTCCTCCTGGGAGACAAACCTCCACTCTGGGTCAGGCTGTCGCTGGCTGACCAGCTCAGCTTTCCTGTTTTCCTGTTGAGATGGTGGCAGAATTTGGGGGCCTGCCCTGCGGGCAGAGGGGCTGGGCTACAGTCGGGCCTGGATACCCTGCCTCCCCGGGTGGGGGCCCGTATGAGGAGGGGGCAGAGCCCCTCCGCTGCCCTCCCCTCTTCTTGAGTACCCCCACTGTGGCTTCTGAGAGTCCAGCACTGTGGACGGGAGTCCGGTAGGCATGGCCTCCGCCTTGGGCCTCAGTTTACCCTGTGGTTCAGTGAAGGAGATGGATGAGAGTCTCTGGAGGGCCCACTGGGCCAAGTTCTAGACCTGGAGAGGCCCTGGAGGACCCATAGACTAAGCCCACAGCCAGGAGCTCTGTTTCCTGGGGCCACTCTCAATAGCTGTGTTGGGGCCTCCTCTGGACGCCTCCCCGGGGTTCTTGCCGGTGACATGAGCACCACGAGGTGGGGCCTCACAGGACAGAGCTGGCTCCACTAGCTGCTAGAACAGTTATTGTAGCTCTTGATGCCTTGGTTTTACCAGCTGTAAAATGGGAATGATAATACCACTTCACTTATATTAGCTATGATTTAATAATATAAAGGATAATTTGCATATGTGCATTGATCAGTTATGTTTATGCATATTTAACACAGTGCTAGGCATAGTGAATGCTCAATAATCAATAGCTATTATTGACATTTGTTAGTTTAAATTAATTGCTTAGCAGTGAGTGAATGAGTAAATGTCCCGCAAGGTTTCCATCTGAAAGCACGAGATGTTATTTGGACCTGAGGTTATTTGGAAGAAGGATCTGGTGGGTGCTGAGAGTGGGCTCGGAGGGTGGGGCAGATGTGGGCAGGGTCAGGGCCCTGGCTGGTTCTGACTTCCCCTCGGCCCGGCTGGAAGGAGGGTTTGCCTTCTACCTCGTGTCTGAGACCGCAGGCCTGGAGCCGTGCGGCCAAGCACACAGCTTCCTTCCTCTCGGCGTGTATTCCTCTCCGTCTGACTCACTGGCTTTGAGTCTTTTGTTCTTGTCCTTGAGCCCCAGGGGTGAGGCCTGGAGAGGCAGGGCCCAGGGACTCACTCTAAGATTGGCTGACCCTCCCCCAGCTCCTGACCGCTCTGCGCCCCGGGCCTCCGGGACTGAGCCCTGGTGTGACAGGTGGGGAACGTGACCCCTGGGTCCTGGTGCCCCTGCTGAGTCACTGTGTGGCCGGCACTGGAGCACACCTTTACCCCTGGCCCTGCCCACCTAGAGCTCAAGGCTCGGCCGGAGAGATGCAGTATACAAGTGCTTACCAGCCAGTCATTAATTAAATAATTATCAGAGGGCACATCATGATGAGATGGCCATGCTTCTAGAGAACTCGCCTGCGTGGGCCCTGGAGGTGCTTGTCTGAGGGCTCTCTTGACAATAACTGTTGTTGGCTGCCCAGCTCAGCTTTCCTGTTTTCCTGTTGAGATGGTGGCAGCATTTGGGAGGAACTGCTTCTGGAGGCCTGCCCCGTGGGCAGAGGGGCAGAGGCCCAGGGACTCACCCAGGCTCCCTCAAGTGACTCAAGTCCCCTCCCCTCTTGGTGTCTCAGTTCCTGGTCAGAAAAATGGACCCTTCCAGGACAGGTACTGTGACAGGCTGGGGTCCTGCCGCTGACCCCACCCAGGGCTTGGGTGGTCATCTGGATTTTAGGACAATGACCATCGGCATTGGGTGCTTCTATAGGCTGGGTGGGGAAGGGCTGCCCAGGGCGGGTGGTCCTCACCATCCCCCCGTCACCAGTGGAAGTGATGGCAGAAAGGTGGCAGAAGCCCCTGGTGAATCTGCCTGGCCAGTCCACACCCTGAATTTACCTGAATGCAACCAGATGGTTACATTATAGCTGGGTTACAACAGAAAAAAAAAAGGAGAGAAACAATCTCTGAAAGAAAGTGAAAGTGTTCGTCACTGTCATATCCGACTCTTTGCAACCCCATGGACTATATAGCCCACCAGGCTCCTGTCCATTGGGATTCTCCAGGCAAGAATACCGGAGTGGGTTGCCAGTCCCTTCTGCAGGGGATTTTCCCAACGTAGTGATCAAACCAGATCTTCTGCATTGCAGGCGGATTCTTTACTGTCTGAGCCACCGAGGAAGCTCAAAACAATGTCTATCAGTAGGTAGTGTTCAACGGTGTAACATGTGGCCATTGAAAGTAAAGGTGAGCCGGGTGTCTGCAAGTGCGTGCTAGGTCTGTGAAGGTATAGGAAAAAAAAATGAAATCCATCAGCGTGTTAATAGAGATTTGGGGTGGTGGTGGTGGTAGGATAATGGATTATTTAATTTTTTTCTTCCTTCTCTCTTGTTGTCTTTTCCATGGTTAATATATCAAATTAAAAAGAATGACCTGTATTTTTGGGGAAAATTTTAGTATTCTAACTCCAGAATCAGAGCCATCTTGGCCTAATGAGAGCCTCCACGGGGTGGTTGCAAAGCACAAAGTGGTCCTGGAGAAAGGGAGAGGGTAGAGAAGGTTCTGGAAGTTCTGGGGGGGTGGGGGGGGGCGGGTAGAGAAGGTTCTGGAAGTGCCAGGGGTGGGGAGTTGTTAAGCTGGGTCTCGAAGGTCAGGCTGGATTTTGGCCACCAGAGTTGGGGTACAGACAGGTGCCTGTCTGTGTAGGGGAACAGCCGGACTGTAGCTAGAGAGGGGGAGGCAGGAGCCTGCCTGTTGCACCCTTGAGAGCCCGGCAGGGGAATCGGGGGAAAGGAGCCCTTTCTCATCAACACTTCTTAGCTGGACTTTAACAAGAGGGTTTTATTTCTGCTACTCTGGGGAAGAACAGTGAAAGAAAGTGAAAGTGAAGTTGCTCAGTCGTGTCCGACTCTTTGCAACTCCATGGACTGTAGCCTACCAGGCTCCTCCGTCCATAGGATTTTCCAGGCAAGAGTACTGGAGTGGGTTGCCATTTCAGTAGCAAGTGTTAACTCTGTGTCTAGCCAGGAGATACCTGTGGCTGGGGATGGATGAGTTGGGGTGGGGGAGGGGTTCAAGCCAGTGGTGGTGGATTGATTCCCCAGCACAGAGTCTTTCTGCACCAGGCTATCCCCCTGCAGCATGTAGAAAGGCTCCAGAATATTCCATTATGGACCCAATAGCCTGCCTTTTAACTTGCTCAGCCAAACCTCTATTGCTGAACACGGGTTGTTTCTGTTTTCCACTGTTGCAAACAGTGCTCTCTTGGACAGCCTTAATCATTTCCATGGGATTAATCCATCGATCCCACCATTGTTCTCAGTGCCAGGTCGTGTGCGGGTCTTGGGGTGCTCGAGCTGGGGAGGCAGCTTCCCATCCTCACGTAGAGCCTTTTCTGGGAGGAAGGACTCAGCATGGAACCCTAGCCAAGATTAGGGTGGGGTAAAGACCTCTCTGGGACCCCAGGGAGAAGTGACCCAGACTTGAAGGATCATGGAAGGCTTGTTAGGAGAGGGGGTGTCTAGCTGAGACCCAAGGGATGAAGGCAGAAGAGTCATAGGGAGAGGGTCATCTCTGCAGAGATCCAGAGCTGAGAGAGTGCAAGCATTTGAGGGAACCAGAATTTCCCAGAAACTGGGGATTATTGCCAGATATCGCCATGGCAGCAGCACCTCCACGGGCACTGCATTCTGGTGGTCGTTTCTGAAAGTGCTGGGTCATCTGTCCCTCTGTAGGGCTGGGATGTTCTCGTGAGGGACACAGGAGCAGGGTGACGTGCCTGCCCCAGGTTACAGTCCTACAGACACTCCCCCTTACCGCCCCAGCCCCCTCACCGCCCAGGCTCAAGGGTGGAGCCTGCTCAGCTCCAGTTTCCCAGGCCCTGTGCAGGTGCTGTATCATTTGACAGAATCTGCCAGAAGAGGAAACTGAGGATCCGAGCTTAGGTGACAGCTCGGTTTGCGTGCGGGGGTGGTGACCGCGTCTGCCGCTGATGTGTGACCTTGGACTGGCCTGGCTGGCTCCAGATGCAGCCTCGCCTTTGTAGGAAGCACCCCACTGGGATGGGAGAGCCGCTGGCAAGCACTCCTCCCGGGGCTGGGAAGGGTCTGTCCCCAGGCCTGAGCTGACATTTCTGGAAAACCCCAACCTCTCCCTGTGCCTGAAGATGCCCGGGAGACCGAGTCGAGCGCTCTGGTGTCATCTCACAGTCAGGGACAAGATTTCCTGTGCTCGGTTGCCCTGCTTGGCGCTGGAGATCAGTCATGAATGAGACAGACAGGGTCCCTGTCCTCATGGGAGTAACAGACACCAGTTAATTGCCAAGCCTGAGTTGTGCTGTTGACTCAAGGGGTTCTGCCCTGAATGAGGGGCGTGGCTGCCAGGGACAGTCATAGTTAGAGGAAAGCTTTGAGGGTCCAGGGAGGTGAAATCCAGCTCCTTCACTGGACGGACGAGGAGCTGGAGAGCCAGGGTCCCCCGGTGGCCGGCAGGTGCCTGGATTCAGGCCCCAGCGATCTGAAGCCTGCATCCTTGCCTGGAACTCGTGCTTAGAATCTATCATTACTGTCCAGGGAGAGATGGGCACCCCCTCGCCACTCATCTTCAAGGGACCCCTGGAGAAGCAGACACAGAAACGTGGGCCTGTTGGCCAAGAGCAGAGTTTCCGCAGGCGGGGGGCACGCTGGCACCTGGAACGAGGCATATTAGGTGGGGTCCTCTGGCGCCCGAGGAAACCTGCAGCTGCTGACCCCAGGGTGGGGTGGGGCCCGTATCCTCTGCTGGCTATGGGAGTCTTTGAATAAAGAAAAATATATTTGAATAAAAGAAAATATATTTGAATAAAGAAAAAAAATATTTGAATAAACTTTCCATTTTCCATCTGCATGAAACCTCTCCATGCTGAGGGTCTCTGGCATTCCAGCCCAGGATTGGGTTTCCTTCTGGCTCAGCAGCAAAGCTCATGAGTGAATTTTCAGAGTTGATCGTCTTCCTTCTCTCTCCTCACTCTTTCCCTGGGCTTGTCTCCCCTTTGCGGGCCCCCACCCCACTTCCCTCTGGACCCAGGGAGCCAGCACTGCAGGCAGCTGTGTGTTTGTGTGTGTGTGTGTGTGTGTGTGTCTGTGTGTGTGTCTGTGTGTGTCTGTGTGTGTCTGTGTGTGTCTGTGTGTGTCTGTGTGTGTCTGTGTGTCTGTGTGTGTGTCTGTGTGTCTGTGTGTCTGTGTGTGTGTGTGTGTGTGTGTGTGTGTCTGTGTGTGTGTCTGTGTGTGTGTCTGTGTGTGTGTCTGTGTGTGTGTGTGTGTCTGTGTGTCTGTGTGTCTGTGTGTCTGTGTGTGTCTGTGTCTGTGTGTGTCTGTGTGTGTCTGTGTGTGTGTGTGTGTGTCTGTGTGTGTGTGTGTGTGCGCGTGCGCGCATAAGCGAGGGATAGAGTGATGGATAGGATGATGGATGGATGGATGGATGGTAGATAGGTGGAGCAGGGGAGAGGTCTGGGTCCCGAGGCAGCTTGGGAAGCAGCTTGGCTTGGACTTAGAGAAAAGGGTGGTGTCAGAGGGCATCAGCTGATGAAATGTGTGGGATGTGTGTCTGTGTTTAGCCCTTTTTCCGTTAGGCTTTGGACGCAGTAACTGGCACTTACTAGCGATTGCTTGTTATTAGAACTGCAGCTGGCATTCATTGGGCTCTTCCAACGGTCAGGCAGAGTGCTAGATACTCACACATTCTCTGAGGTAGTCCTCACAAGAGCTCTGTGCTCTTGTGCATGCGATTCTTACCCCCATTTTATGGATAAAGAAACTGAGGTTTGGGGAGGTCACTGGCAGTTGCAGAGCTAGGTCTGTCTGTGTTTTTACTGCCAACCTGCCTCCTGGGACAGGATCTTCTCCGCAACCTCCTTGCCAATTGGCCATCAGGCTCCTGTGTATGCCTCCAGGGACAGGGAGCTCCCTACTCTAATAGGGTCACCTGTCCCACCCCTGGGCACCTGAGATAGAAAGGCCCTTGTGGATCCTGTCTGCCGTGGTGGGTCACTCAAAACAAGGTCCATTTTGGCTGGGGCATGGCTGTGGCTGACTTCCCATAGCATCGCTTTTCCCTGGAATTTTCCAATCCTTTTGTTGTGAGAGATGAGCTAAGTTCTCCCTGCTTGCCTGTAGCAGTCCTTACCTGGTCCTCAGCCCTTTACAGTGTCATTCGTCACATACCTGACAAGCCTGAGCAAACTTGATGCTGACGCCATAGAGGTATTTTCATTAGCATTGAGCTGGATGTCTTAGCCAATTCAGTAAGACAAAAAGGGAAAAACAGAGTGAGCGGTATGAATGGGAGACACCAGGAAAGCAAGACACCGTGGTTCCTCCCTGGGGGAGCTCAAAGCACTTTCCCAGCTAGCCTCGCCCTTAGCCTTGTTCACATGTGAGTCCACCTGCGGGAAGCAGAGGCTCAGAGAGGCAGGGAGCTCGAGAAACTGTGTGGTGAGGAGCAGACACACTGTGGTCCCCCAAGGTCTGGTGGCTTGCGGTTTGTCGGTGTTTGCTTTCTGAATCTTCATTGATGTTTCTCCGTGCACTTCCCCTTTCTCCCTGCCTTTGATTTCCCTCCTGCCCCCATCCCCTCCCCCCTGGACCCAGGGAGCCAGCCCTGCAGGCATGTGTGTGTGTGTGTGTGTGAGAGTGAGTGAGAGAGAGAGAGAGAGAGAGGGAGGGAGGCGGGAAGGATAGAGTGATGGATACGAAGATAGATGGAATTTCCCTTTCTGAGTGGTTAAGAATGACCTAAATCAAATCCCTTATGATTATATAGTGGAAGTGAGAAATAGATTTAAGGGCCTAGATCTGACAGATAGAGTGCCTGATGAACTATGGAATGAGGTTCGTGACATTGTACAGGAGACAGGGATCAAGACCATCCCCATGGAAAAGAAATGCAAAAAAGCAAAATGGCTGTCTGGGGAGGCCTTACAAATAGCTGTGAAAAGAAGAGAGGCGAAAAGCAAAGGAGAAAAGGAAAGATATAAGCATCTGAATGCAGAGTTCCAAAGAATTACACGAAGAGATAAGAAGGCCTTCTTCAGCGATCAATGCAAAGAAATAGAGGAAAACAACAGAATGGGAAAGACTAGAGATCTCTTTAAGAAAATTAGAGATACCAAGGGAACATTTCATGCAAAGATGGGCTTGATAAAGGACAGAAATGGTATGGACCTAACAGAAGCAGAAGATATTAAGAAGAGGTGGCAAGAATACATGGAAGAACTGTACAAAAAAGATCTTCATGACCCAGATAATCATGATGATGTGATCACTAATCTAGAGCCAGACATCTTGGAATGTGAAGTCAAGTGGGCCTTAGAAAGCATCACTATGAACAAAGCTAGTGGAGGTGATGGAATTCCAGTTGAGCTGTTTCAAATCCTGAAAGATGATGCTGTGAAAGTGCTGCACTCAATATGCCAGCAAATTTGGAAAACTCAGCAGTGGCCACAGGACTGGAAAAGGTCATTTTTCATTCCAATTCCAAAGAAAGGCAATGCCAAAGAATGCTCAAACTACCGCACAATTGCACTCATCTCACACGCTAGTAAAGTAATGCTCAAAATTCTCCAAGCCAGGCTTCAGCAATAGATGAACCGTGAACTTCCTGATGTTCAAGCTGGTTTTAGAAAAGGCAGAGGAACCAGAGATCAAATTGCCAACATCCGCTGGATCACAGAAAAAGCAAGAGAGTTCCAGAAAAACATCTATTTCTGCTTTATTGACTATGCTAAAGCTTTTGACTGTGTGGATCACAATAAACTGTGGAAAATTCTGAAAGAGATGGGAATACCAGACCACCTAACTTGCCTCTAGAGAAATCTGTATGCAGGTCAGGAAGCAACAGTTAGAACTGGACATGGAACAACGGACTGGTTCCAAATAGGAAAAGGAGTACTTCAAAGCTGTATATTGTCACCTTGGTTATTTAACTTATATGCAGAGTACATCATGAGAAACGCTGGACTGGAAGAAACACAAGCCGGAATCAAGATTGCCGGGAGAAATATCAATAACCTCAGATATGCAGATGACACCACCCTTATGGCAGAAAGTGAAGAGGAGCTAAAAAGCCTCTTGATGAAAGTAAAAGAGGAGAGCGAAAAAGTTGGCTTAAAGCTCAACATTCAGAAAACGAAGATCATGGCATCCGGTCCCATCACTTCATGGGAAATAGATGGGGGAACAGTGGAAACAGTGTCAGACTTTCTTTTTTTGGGCTCCAAAATCACTGCAGATGGTGACTGCAGCCATGAAATTAAAAGATGTTTGCTCCTTGGAAGAAAAGTTATGACCAACCTAGATAGCATATTCAAAAGCAGAGACATTACTTTGCCAACTAAGGTCCGTCTAGTCAAGGCTATGGTTTTTCCTGTGGTCATGTATGGATGTAAGAGTTGGACTGTGAAGAAGGCTGAGTGCCGAAGAATTGATGCTTTTGAACTGTGGTGTTGGAGAAGACTCTTGAGGGTCCCTTGGACTGCAAGGAGATCCAACCAGTCCATTCTGAAGGAGATCAACCCTGGGATTTCTTTGGAAGGAATGATTCTAAAATTGAAGCTCCAGTACTTTGGCCACCTCATGGGAAGAGTTGACTCATTGGAAAAGACTCTGAGGCTGGGAGGGATTGGGGGCAGGAGGAGAAGGGGACGACAGAGGATGAGATGGCTGGATGGCATCACGGACTCGATAGACATGAGTCTGAGTGAACTCCGGGAGTTGGTGATGGACAGGGAGGCCTGACGTGCTGCGATTCCTGGGGTCGCAAAGAGTCGGACACGACTGAGCGACTGAAGTGAACTGAACTGAACTGAGTGGTTAACCTCTGAGGGCCCAGGACCCAGAACGAGTGGACCCCAAGTATGTCACCTTCCCATCCTCTGAGCGGCCTGCTGAGGGACCAGATAGCTGCTATTTTGGTTCTTCTTTTCTGGCCCCATTTCATGGCATGAAACACATCGCAGAAAACGACTGGGAGCACAGGCGGACACACTGTGGGGCCCCTGAGCTTGTGAAAGACCTCCCTGCCCGCCTGACCACCCCTCCGGTGGCCACCCGCCTGAGTGCGTCCTGCTGTCAGTCGCTCAGGCGTCATCATTGACTGCACCGGCCCCGTCTGCTGAGGCTCTGGGGCTTCCCTCATTTCCCTGCTCCTTATGAAAACCCGACCAGGTGGGTACTACTCTTCCACTTTACAGCCCAGAAAACTGCAATTCAGAGAGAATTAAGCCCCATGTCCAAAGTCCTACAGTTAGTGAGCCAGTGAGGTTAGTATTGGAACCAAGATTGAATTCCAGAACCTTGACGCTACACTCTGCTGTGAAAGTGCGCTTCTTGACCTAGGAAGGTGCTCACACATGTGTGTGGAAAAGGTGAATGTTTCACTGAATGCATGTCTGAATCTGTGCATTCCCTGTGTCTTCTGCTTAGCACGCTCTCCCTGCCCAGCCGTCCTCCTTCGCCTCACCAGCACCCCTTCATGTCTCGGGGGCCACCTCCTCCTGGAAGTCTTCTCTGATCCTTCAGGCTGGGTTAGCCGTCCCTCCTCTGGCTTCTTCTGCTATCCCAGCTAGGGACTTACCGTGTCCTGTTGTAGGTTTTGTTGACAGTCTGTCTCCTTTGGACAACAGGGACTGGGTGTGTCTGACTCACTCCTGAATGCTCAGTGCCCCGTGGTTGCTGAATGAATGAATGAATGAGGACATGAAGCCCTCTCAGCCAGCACGATGGAACCCTGACACCCTCACCTATCTTTGGCTTTGCCCCCCCCCCACCTTTTGACCCTGAGCTAGTCGACAGAGGATGTGGACTGCTGCTTGGTGGCTGCAGGGAGGGGCTGGGTGGCGATGCTGGATGCCAGGCTGGTCGTGGAGGAAGGGCTCGGGCAGGGAGCTCTGCCTGGGCACCTCAGGGTCTTAAGTCCAATGTGGGCACTAAGGGGACAGTGGGCCCGTGGTGGGCACCTGCCAGTGTGAGGATGCTGTGGCAGAGGGCCCTGGGTGCCCGGTCCAGCCTCAGCGCTCTGCACTTTGGGCTGAGAGCAGGCGTGTGTCGAGGGGTACCATGGCCTCAGGGTAGTCGTGACCCATGGGCAGGCCCCAGGTTACAAGGGTTCAGGCATCAGGGGGCATGGTGAGGAAGAAAAGAAGAGCATGGAGGCGAGGGATGCTGCTGAGACGCCAGGAGGAACGGGGACTGGGCGGGTGGAGGTTAGTGTTTACAAAATCACCGTAATAGATGAGCAGCCTCTGTGCCTGGCCTGATGACCACAGCTAATTATCCCCAGTCCACAGAGGAGAATATCGAGGCTCAGGAGAGGCCCCGGACCATTGGGATAGGACTTGTCCCACTTCTGTCCGGCTCCCAAGCCAGGGCTCTCTCTGGGCCAGGAGGATGAGGGATGTAGAGCCGGGTGGGCAGGGTGGGGAGGTTGGTCCCCCAGGTGGCCTCTGACCTTCCTTTCCTCCCTGCGTGGCTCTGTGGGCCTGGGATGTGGCCTTGGCCGAGGCAGGTCTGGTGCAGGACACCAGATTGGGCAGCCCAATCCCAGACGTGCTCCCCGGAGTGGAAGGGGGCCCCCCCTCCCGGTCCTGCCCTGGGTGGAGGGTGCTGCGGGGGCCCTGGGCACCCCTTCTTCACCCGCCCGGCTTGGGTCTGTGTTCCCAGAGAGCAGGGACTCCTGGGTCTGGGCTCCCAGAACAAGCCACCAACTGTCGGGTGGTGCCCGCAGCCGACTCGGGGCTCTGCCAGGCGGCGAGGGAGGGGCCGGAGGGGATGAGAGAGCTTTTGTTTCCCTCTGTTTGTGTCAAGATGGGAATCTACTGCCTCCCACTGAGGCGGCCTCCTCCTCCTTGAGGTGTCAGGGCAGTCCCCGGTGGCCGGGTCTGCGTTCTGCCTTTCTGGGGTGGGGGGCACGTCTCTGGGCCTTCACTTCAGCCCCCTCCCCGCTCTCAGCTCTGGTCTCCCAGCACACACACTCTCCCACCAGAAGACCTGCGTCGCTGAGCCGTGGTTAAATATTTGCTAAGTGAGAAGAGCTGTAAAGGCAGCTTTGTGAGTGCTCCTGGCCGGCTCCTCCTGGCCCGCCCCTGCCTTGCCCCAGAGCTGCCTTCACGATGGGGGACCCAGCTTGCCTCCTCCTCAGGCCTCCGGGGGCCACTGTTTCGGCATCTGAAACTGGGTGGCCTCCCACCAGGGGCTGTTCCTTCGGCACGTGTTCGTTGAGCACCCCCCTGGCCCAGATATAGGCCTGGTGCTGGGTCTCTGTCTGTGGGAGGTGGTGATACACTCATAACACTTGCAAAAAGCCCCCAGGAGAAGCAGAGGCTGTGGTGGTGGAGTCTCCAGGGGACTGGATTTGTCTGGGGGGTGGTCCTGAGGGCCAAGCGGAGAGGGTGGGCTCTGGGAGAGCATTCCAGGCCAGAGACCCCCCAAGACCAGAGGCAGGTTTCCTTGCTGGGCACTGAAGCCCCTGGATTTGACTTCCTCACTGCTCTCCCGGGAAGCTGGGCCTTGGCTGCCTCTTCCCTGCTCCTGTAGCCTCAGTTTCTCCATCTGTCCAGTGGAGAGCTTGAACTTGGATTTCACAGAGCCCTTCCCAAGTCCAGTGGCCTGATCAGCGTATGTGCCTGGCCCGTTAGCGAGGGAACACACCAGGGCAGGGCTTTCACAGGTGCTGAAGGTTATGATACAGCCACGAACCTTCATAAGGCTCACGTGGCCCTTTGTTAGCAGCAAAACCCAATATCTCCTGCAGAGCTTTCGTAGTTGCTAAAGGTTATGATCATAGCCAAGAACCTTGCGCTAAACTGTCATCTCCTGAGGACCCCAGGTCACCAGGTGAGCTGAGGGCAAGACTCTCATCTTATGCCCATTTTGTTATTGTTGTTGTTTAGTCGTTAAATCGTGTCTGACTCCTTGCGATGCTGTGGACTGTAGCCCACCAGGCTCCTCCATCCATGGGGTTTATAGATGAGGAAACTAAGGCCCAGAGAGGCCATTGGGAGCTCAGATTTGCTTCTTGCTTCGAGCTCGGCCCCGGAACACACCTGCCTCTGTAAGAAACCCACTCTCTCCTCCTAAAACTAGTGCTGTGCCGGGCACCTGGCTTACAGACGTGACCAAGGTGCCAGCCTGCCCTGGGGGGCTGCTGGGCGAGTGGGAAATGTGCCAGAGAGAGTCACTGAGGACTCCTGAGCGCCTTCTCCATGGCCCGCACAGTTCTCGATACTGGGGTAGAGCAGTGAGCAGAGCCTGGCTTGGTTTCGTGTCCTGGTTTTGCTCGTACCTCTGTGATGCTGGGGAAATCACTTCATCTCTCTGAGCCTCCCTTTCTTCCTCTATAAATGGGTTTAACAGTTAACTTTGAAAGTGTTAGTCGCTCAGTCGTGTCCGACTCTTTGCGACCACATGTACTGTAGCCCGCCGGGCTCCTCTGTCCATGGGATTCTCCAGGTAAGAATACTGGAGTGGGTTGCCATTTCCTTCTCCAGGAGGTCTTCCCGACCCAGGGATGGAACCCAAGTCTCCTGCATTGCCGGCAGAACCTTGACTGTCTGAGCCACCAGGGAAGCTCCGGGGGAGGGTTAAAGGAAATAGCGTAGATGGTAATTGTCGACACATATGGCAGCTGCCTCTGTGCCTGGCACTGGGCTAAGTGCTGCATGCATTACCTCATGCCCCGCTTATTATTATAATTACATGCAAATGTGAAACTGCAGAGCATTGTGATGGAGGAAATGATGTCTGGCTAAGAGTTTGAACTGTATTAACGAGGGGCAAGGGAGCTTCAGGCAGAGGGCACAGCACAAGGCATTGCGGAGGGAGGCAGGACTGAGAGCCTGGATCCAGTTTGGCATGGTGTGTTTGCTGGGGGCAGTGTTCCAGGCCCTGTGGCAGGTGCTGAGAGTTCAGCGATGGATAAACTCTGGTCTCTGGGGTCCAGTGAGATCCCTTAAGAAGGGCTTGGTGTGACTGTCTCCCGTGTGTTGCCACAGCCCGAGAGCCTGGGTTCAGGTCCTAGCTTGGAGTTGGGCTCCAGCGCTTGACAGCTGGCTGACCTGGGACAAACCAGAAGGTCTCACAGCCTCTGTTTCCTCTGCGGGGGAGGGTGACAGATGTCCCCACCTCCCGGGGCTTGGCCAGGGCTCTGTGAAAAGTTCTCCTGCAGGGTGCTGGGTATCTCCAGTCGGCATCGTGCCTCACCAGGCGTGTGATGCCAGGTGAGCTCCCTAACTGCCTCCACGCTTCCATTTCCCTCTCTGAACACGAAGCAGGGTGGTGGGGTGGTGGGGACCCTCCCTCCCAGGGCTGTCTTCATCTCCACGTGAGGCATGGATGGAGCTGGCACACGGTCAGGGGTCGGTCATTCCCAGGCCGCAGTGGGCCACAGGCTGCCAGATAATGGGGAGATGCCTGGCCCCAGGGAAGGGGTACCCAGCAGAGGGTCCCTTCAGGGCACCTGAGGCCAGTCGGGAGGAAGCTTCGAGGGTGGCAGCCCCCTTCCCCGGGGAGAAGGAGGGCGTTGGGCACTCTCGTAGTCTTGGGACCCCCACTGCAGCTCCCGGGTTGGGCATTCCTTTCTGCGGTGAGAAATCTCTGGGGTGTGTGTGGGGAGCTGTATTGCTCAATGGGGTGGCGGCTCCCCACCTGGCTCACGATCGCTCCCTCTGGCCTCTCCCTCTGGGTTTCCTCCTTGTTGGTTCCTCCTTTGTGCCAGGTCAGTTCTAGATGTGATGGGTGCTGTCCGGGCCATCAGAGAGGGAACAGGCCTTACCCACCATGAGATCAGTGGGGATAGGGGAGGCTACGGGAGTGGGTGGAGGTCCCATCCAGCCTAGGGACCTCCCGGGAGGAAGGGGCATTGGAGAGTGAGGAGGGAGGGGTGTCCCTGACCTGGGGGAATCCCATGGTGAGGAAGGGCGTTCAGGGGTCTGCGGGTGCACTGAGGAGCTGGATCTTTGTCTTCAAGGCAGTGGAAGCCATGGACGCGTTTGAGCAGGGGAAGTTCAGGGTGAGAGTTCTAACAGAAAGATCCCTGTGGCTCCTGTGTGTGGGAAGGACAGGGAGCAAGCCAGGAGTGGAGGTGGGGGAAATTTGGAGGCTGTGGCAGGAATAAGCTGGGAGGGGCCTGGGCTGGGGGCGAGGGTAGGCAGTGACTAATGGTGTAGTCTGGGTTGAGCTGTTCTGGCCTCTTGACCAGCCCCGAGTCAGTTAGGAAGCCCACCACCCTGATGGCCGTGTGCTGGGGGCACAAGCTCCCAGAAGTGGGACGACCCTGGATCGGCCCCTCACCCTCTCTGGGCGCTGTCCCCATCAGGGGGTTTGGTTGTCCTACTCTCTTCTTGCCTTTGCCTCTGCAGGATTCTAGCTACTGTTTCAGGCTCTTCTCACAGGCGGGCTGCCAGACCCCCTCCCCTGCTGGCCGATGGAGCCTGTCATTACCCCCCGCTTGCTGGCTTTGCCCCTGATTACAGGTCCTGAGTGGAAGCCTTGTCAGCCCTTCTGACCGTGGCCACCCACCCGGCCAGTGTGGTGAGAAGCCCCAGTGGCTGGCAGTCTGCAAGGTGGAGGTGAGAGATGCATTTGCCAAAACTTTGGTTCCCTGTTAACACTCAGACTGTTCTGGGTCCATATAACTGACCAGCTGTGTGTCCCCAGAGGAGTCACTTCACCTCTCTGAATTGCAGTTTTCTCCTATATAGAATGAGGACAACACATGAAATGACTCCTGCGAACCTGGGTGCAGCGGGGCTGCTGAGCACGTGGCCGCTGCAGCTATGTGTTAATAAGGATAATAGGGGTGATGGAGCAGAGAAGCCCTGGGCCAGGCACCGGGGGCTGGCATGCCGACCCAGCTCTGCCGGGACCTGCTATGTGGCCTTTGGAGGGCGTCCCCAGTGCTCTGGACCTCTCGCTTTCCCTGCTCTCCCCGGGATGGAGATGGAGGCACTCTGGAGTGCTCTGACGCAGGCAAGCTCGGTCCCTGCCCCCACTCCGCCTCTCCTGTTCCTTTGGCTCTGGGGTGGGTGGGGTTGGTATCCCTGGCTGCCTGCCCACCTCCCCACCCTGGGTCTGCTCCCCCCACCCCCTCCAGCCCCCCCAGTGCTCTGGGAACCAGGCAGGCAAGTTGTGGGCCTGCCCCGCCCTGCAGGGTGCTGGTTTCAGTCCGCAAATCTCTCAGCCCTGAAACCCGGCCGGCCTCATGGGTGAGGTGTGGCCCCCGAACCCACTGGAGGGACCGGACGAGCCAGGGTCAGGTCTGGCACGGTGCCCTCAGCTCGGGCCAGTCCAGGGCTGGGACCAGCGCGGGGCCCCCGGGGTTGGGCCAGGGCTGATGCGATCTTGGCTGGTGATTGTCTCCTTCCTCCCGGTGCCTTGGCAGCGTGGAGGTTGGTCCCAGAGCTGGGCCAGATCCGGCCGCTGCTGCTCCCCAGTTGAGGGACTGGGCAGGGCTCAGTTCTCTGGGGCTGGGCCTCCTCATCTGAAACATTCCTCCAGTTCAGACACCACCTCTCCAGGGCTGAGCTGAAGGTCTGGGGGATGGTCCACGTGACACAGGTGTGGTGTGTGCTGGGCTTGGGAGGTCCACGAGAAGGCAAAGCATCTCCTGAGCTTGGCGTGGAGGCTCTCGGGTGCACCTTTCTGGGCCCGTTCTCTGCGGACCCCTGTAGCCTTTCCTCCCATCGTCAGCTCAGCAAGCCCCTTCTCTCTGAGCACAGTGGCCCCCAGAGTTTCCAGGGGACTTCAGGCCACCTCAGGGCCTCCCCGACTTCTTGCCCAGCCCCTGCTATCTGAGTGCGGGAAGTAGCGTGATCCTTAATGTTGTCAGTTTGGAAAATCAGAGATTAACATGCTTCCGGCTGTCTTGCCTGCTGGTGGTGCTGGCCCTGGGGTTGGGCCAGGCCAGGGTTGCCCAGCCCCTGTTTCAAGGGCCTCTCCCTGGCTTAGAGGAAGCTTGGACAGGAGGTGCTTAAAAGGGGCCCCATTAGCGACACACCTCCCCCTTGCCAAGATGAAGTGTATTCTGCTCGTTAGCCCATGAGTGCGTGTTGAGTCGTGTCTGACTCTTTGTGACCCCACGGACTGTAGCCGGCTAGTCTCCTTTCTCCATGGAATTCTCCAGACAAGAATACTGGAGTGGGTTGCCATTTCCTCCTCCAGGGGAATCTCCCCAACTCATGGATTGAATCTGCGTCTCCTGCATCGGCAGGCAGATTCTATACCGTAGCTAAGCCACCTGGGAAGCTCTCTTTAACCCAATGATCTTATAAACTGACTAGGCAGATACTGGTGTGCTGTTTGCAGAGGGAGAAACAAAGGCTCAGAGAAGGGAAGTGCCTTGACCAAGCCACACAGCATATTGGGAACAGAGTTTAAGCCTAGAGCTGCATGCCCAGTGGAGATGGTGCTGAGTTGGCAAGTGAGGGGTGATGCTGAGTCTTGCTCCCTGCACCCCAGTTCTCCAGAACAGCCTGAGGGGGTTGTGGTCAGCTCCCATTCCAAGCTGACTCACCAGCAGCTCAGATAACGGTGCTGAGACCAGCACCCCAGTCAGCTTCTGGGGCCAGCACAGCACTGATTAGATCGTCGTTGAGATTTTAGATCAGCTGAGCTGATAGGAACCCACCCACCCATTTTGCCAGTAGGAAGGTTGAGGTCCAGAGAAGATGGACAAGCGAGTTCCCAGTAGGTGTGAAGGTTCCCTGCCAGCTCCACCAGACAGGGGCTGGAGACCCCCAGACCACTCTTGGCTCTGATTGTTGCCAGCTGTGTGACCTTGGAAAAGTCACCTTGTCTTTCTGAACCTTGGTTTCCTTATCTGTAGAATGGGACTATAAAACCTGCCTTGCTCACCTCTGGGAGCAGGTGGAGACCCAGCAGGAAAGTGTAAGACAGGGCTTTGGAAATTGTGTTGGGAATGAAGAGGCTTTATGAGGTGGGGGTTTGTGAGGGCTTTGGTGTGAGGCTAGGTTTAGAATCCACCTCTTTCACCTTCTAAGCTGAGTGTCTTTCAGAAGGGTCTCCAAGTCTCCCTGCACCTCAGTTATCTTATCTATAAAGTGGAGGTGACAGGATCTTTCAGCATTACCTGAGCTGTTGAACGTGCCGAAGTCCTGCGTGGCGAGGCACCCTGGTCCCCTCTGGGAGTTAGTGCTGAGGGTCCAAGTCAGGAAGACTAGATGGTAAGGAGGGTCCCCTGGGTCACCCTCAATGGTCCCAGAGGTGCTCAAGGAGCTTTTGTTGACTGTGAGTGAGATGGCTTTTCGAGAGACATTAATCCACCGTTCCAGTCTTGCTAAGAATCAGAGATAAGGATGCAACCAACTTGCTTCAAGGCTTGACTCCAAAACAGCCTCCGGGTCGGGGGAGAGAAGTATGTGTATTTCGCCCTGGCCCCAACGTCCTGGGCAGTTGCCTTTTCAGATCCCAGGGGAGCCCAGCGCCTTCCTGCTGCGGACGTTACCTGGAGGTAGAGGTCATGGGTGGGCAGTGCCTCCCTGAGGTCACAGAACACAGTGGTGGCTGGGCACAGAGCCCCAGCCTTCAGGGGCTGCCCTCCTGGGCTCTAAAGAAACCACGAGCCCTGCAGGAGGTCCCAGGAAGGTGCTCAGGAGCTTTTGTGGACTGATGAGGAGCATGACCTTTCGTGAACCATTAACCTTTCTGGGCCTTGGTTTATTCCCCTGTAAATGGAGGGTTTATTTACTTATATGCACCTCCAGGCCATTTGAAGACTGTGGGGGTGTGCATGGGGCCCTGTGTCTGAGTGGGGAGAGCTTGTCTCCTTATTCGGCAGGAGGTGCTGGGAGGGGGCCCCAGCGATTGGCCCTGGGAGTCCCCCCAGGGTCAGGTGCTGGGAG
>NW_024070209.1:97060419-97098223 GCF_014754425.2 Oryx dammah | reverse complement strand
CCCCAGCGATTGGCCCTGGGAGTCCCCCCAGGGTCAGGTGCTGGGAGGGGGCCCCAGCGATTGGCCCTGGGAGTCCCCCCAGGGTCAGGTGGGAGCCCTGGTTCCCGCGTGTGCCTTGCACAAGGCCGGTGTCCTCACCCCTCGCCTCTGTCTGTGCAGCTCCTTCCTCCTTGGGAGCCCTCCCTTTGTCAGGTTTTTGTTTATTGAAGAGCTGCTGATCCTTATCATTATTTTGTGATTCTCTTCCTGGTCCTTTTTTTTTTTTTTAATGTCGCTATTGGATTTTTTCAAACTGTGAAAACTATACCTGCTAATAAAACTTCCAAGCAAAGGTGAGGGTGGGATGATTTGAGAGAATAGCATTGAAACATGTATATTATTATATGTGAAACAGTCGCCAGTCCAGGTTCCATGCATGAGACAGGGTGCTCAGGGCTGGTGCACTGGGATGACCCCGAGGGATGGGGTGGAGAGGGAGGTGGGAGGGGGGTTCAGGATGGGGAACACATGTACACCCATGGCTGATTCATGTCAATGTATGGCAAAAACCACCACAATATTGTAAAGTAATTAGCCTCCAATTAAAATAAATAATTAAAAAAAACCCCAAAACTTCCAAGCAGTCTCTGAGCACCATGATTGTGGTTGTTTGATTGCTCAGTCATGTCTGGCTCTTTGCAACCCCGTGGACTGCAGTATGCCAGGCTCTCCTGTTCTTCACCATCTCCCAGAGCTTGCTCAAACTCATGTCCATTGAGTCGGTGATGCCATCCAACCATCTCATTCTCTGTCACCCCCTTCTCCTCCTGCCCTTAATCTTCCCCCAGCATCAGGGTCTCCTCCATGAGTCGGCTCTTTGAATCAGGTGGCCAAAGTATTGAAGCTTCAGCATCAGTCCTTCCAATGACTATTCAAGGTTGATTACGATTATAGCAGTCACGTCTGTGGAGGTCTGGAACTGGATTCTGGGTGTGCTCATTTTACAGACGGGCAACTTGAGCCTCTGAGAGAGCTGGGTAGCTTACGGGGCCGAGGTCTTCAGGACTGGGATTCTGGCCACCTCCCGGGGCCTGAGGCGGGAAGGCGGGCTCTGTCATTACCCTTGTATCTCTTCATCTGACAGCACCTAGGCCTGAGTCAGTGCAGGAAAGGAAGGAAGAGATGTGTGGGAAAGTGTCGAAGGTGGGTGAGGCCTGCACTCTGTCCCCTCCAGACTCTCCCAGCAGCAACCCAGTTGCTGGGCAACCCCTCCCGCCCCGCCCTCTCGGGGGAGGGATGCCCTGTGGGCAGTGGTCAGAGTCCGGCATCGGCAGGGGGTCAGCGGGTTGTGGACTAGAACCCTAACTGCTTCGGTCTGGGTATGTGATCTCAGGTGAGCCCCTCACCCTCTCTGGCTCTCAGCCCCCTTCAGGGTGTTGGTGCTCAGGTGCTTAGTCATGTTTGACTCTTTGCGACCCTATGGACTGTAGCCCACCAGGCTCCTCTGTCCATGGAATCCTCCAGGCAAGAATACTGGAGTGGGTTGCCATTCCCTTCTCCAGGGGATCTTCCCAACCCAGGGATCAAAGCTGGGTCTCCTGCATGGCAGGTGGATTCTTTATCACTGAGTAATTGGAGAAGCCCTTTGGGATGATGAGACCCTGAATCCCTGGGCTGTGGTGTCTCCAGAAGCCGTTGGGGGAGAGCAGGAAGAGCAGGAAGAGCTCGTACAGGCGGGTATGGAGGAGAGAGGGACACCTCAGGTCTTGGGGACCACTCACAGACACCAGGAAGGGACACCAAGTCATAAAACCCCTCTGGCAACTCCAGGGAGCTCACTGCTGCAGGGGGGCAAGGAGGGAGAGAGAGTGGGGTGCTGAGTGCGTCTTGCAGGGAAGGGGCTGCCCAGGCTGTGACCCCCCCTACCCCCACTGGAGCTCAGCAAGCTGGAGGAGCCTTCTCCAGGGCCGGAATGCCCACCTACATCCTCCTTCAGCAGCATCTGGCTGGAGGGGCCACTAGGGACACTTTTCAGGACTCCTCCCTGGGAGCTGTTTGTCCCTGGAGGGGACTGGACCCCCCTACCCCACCTTCCTCCCCAAGGTCCTTCCAGCCCCGACACCTCGCCCCCAACTCCTCATCTTCTGCATCAGCACGTGGCGGTTCCTCCAAGTTGTCTTAGGACATCTCTCAGGAATGGGCTTCTGGGCTGCCAAGAAGCCATCCCATGGCCCTCTTCCCCCTCGGTCTTCCCTTTCCAGCTCCCCCTCTGCTGCCAGACCTCAGCTGAGCCCCCCAGTTCCCTGGCACTGTGTCGGGACCCTCCTCCAAGTCCCTGACCTCTCGCCCAGCCTGGTCCGTAGCCTCCTGGGGTGTGGCCCAGAAGTAGGCACTCAGTAACTGCTTGGCTCAGCCCCTGCATGTGCCAGGCGCCCCGCTCCTGGGGTTTGTACTTCGTGCTTAGAGACCAGCCTCCCTCCGTCTCCCCATCCATTAGGCTCCCAAGTTGGGGAACAGATTTGGATCACTGAGAGATCCCATGTTCTCCGGTCTGTTTGCTTCTGGAATCTCAGGTGGCAAAGAATCTATCTGAAAACAGGCCCAGCTGTGTACGGTTCTCGAGTTCCAGTGGCAAGGCACATCTGTCATCGCAGCTGGGTGAGATGGGCCCAGGGCCCATGGGGTCGTCTTCTCCTTCCCTCTGAGTGAGGCACCCCACATTTCTGCCTCTCCCCTCTCCACCCTCTGCCAGGTGACTTCTCCGCCCCCGCTGCTCCTGCCCTCCCCTCCTGGACTCTGGTCCCACAGCCTCACTTGGATGACCCGTCTGCATCCCAGCGCGAGAGATGAATCTCCTCCTTCCCCCTACTCTGCCCCTCTCAGCTCCAGTGCTCCAGGCCTCACCTTTGCCCTTTGGCTCCATCTGGGTCACCTTGTTCTGTTTTCACTTCTTGGCTTCCTCTCCAACCCACAGTCCCACTTGACATGGGCCTCGATGCCCCTTGAAAGGGTGATTCCTGGGCCTTTTCCTGGCTGGGCCCTCCCCTTCCTGTCCTCCCCAGTCCAGCCTGGGGCCTTCTGCACCCAGCCACTCCCTGCCTGGATGTGATGTCTGGGCTTTGCTGACCTGGCAGCTAGGAGCATGCTATGAGTCAGGCAGACCTGGGTTTGAGTTCCTGGCACAGGATGGGAGTTTCCTCCTGGGGGTGTCTCCCCGAGGATCAGGGCAGTTGCTGGCCCCTCTGGATATGATGCTGTATCAGGCTGGATGCACCACGGCCGAGGCAGGCATCCTGGAGCTGTGGCTAGAGGACCCTTGAGATCCAAGGGCCAAACCTACGCATCTTGCCTGTTGGGAGAGTGCCCACTGGGTGTCTGTTGAGGCAGGGTTGGGACCAAAGCCTGGGCTGGAGGCTGAGAACCTGGTTCTCCTGTCCTGGGTCTGCCACCCTCCTGATCTCTAAAATGGGCAAACCATAGCACCAACTCCGTAGGGTTTTCGTGAAGATTCTTTGGGGTCATGCATGTAAACCTTCCCACCCCATCGACTGGGGTTAACACTTAATAAAATGGAGTGACTATGATGATGACTACATGTTTTATCAATATTATTGTCTGCTCTCCTTTGTTGATCAGTTGCTCAGTCATGTCCAACTCTTTGCGAGCCCATGGACTGCAGCACGCCAGGCTTCCCTGTCCTTCACTATCTCCCAGAGTTTGCTCAAACTCATGTCCATTGAGTCAATGATGCCACCCAACCATGTCATCCTCTGTTGTCCCCTTCTCCTCCTGCCCTCAATCTTTCCCAGCATCAGGATCTTTTCTAATGAGTCAGCTCTTTGCATCAGATGGCCAAATTATTCGAACTTCAGTTTCAGCATCAGTCCTTCCAATGGATATTCAGGACTGATTTCCTTTAGGGTTGACTGGTTTGATCTCCTTGCAGTCCAAGGGACTCTCAAGAGTCTTCTCCAGCACCACACTTCAAAAGCATCAATTTTTCAGTGCTCAGCCTTCTTTATGGTCCAACTCTCACATCTGTACATGACTACTGGAAAAGTCGTAGCTCTGACTTTGTGGACCTTTGTCTGCGATCCTATTTTCTCTATTTGGCCCCAGTTCATCGTCCCATCTCTTCCCCCACCACCCCCTCCCACCTCATCGTTTTTCAGAACAATTCTCATGGCCTTTGAGAGAGTTCTGGTTGTTTATGGTCTTTAAAAAACAGGCATTCAAAGCAAATTCCTCATTTGTTCTCCCTTTCCTCCCCTGAAAACAGAATCTGAACAGACATGAACTTGTTCCAGGAAGGGAAGCGCAGGCCTGTGAAGAGGGACCCATGGGCTGAGCTGCCTCTGGAAGGGGTGGAGGGAGTGGGCTGCCACAGACCCTTGGTGTGGGGTGTGGCACCTCCTCTCAGCCTTCTTCCCCAGCCACCACCTCCTGCCTGGGCCCCAGGACTGCATTCCAGCGTCTCACTCACTAGCTGGGTGACCTTGTGTCAGTGACTTAAGCTCTTTGAGTCTCAGTGTTCTCTGTAAATGTGGACGACACCAACCACACCGCGTAGAGCAATTGTATGCATGCTAAGTCACTTCAGTCGTGTCTGACTGTTTGCAACCCCTTGGGACTATGGTCTGCCAGGCTCCTCTGTCTCTGGGATTCTCCAGGTAAGAATGCTGGAGTGGATTGCCATGCCCTCCTCCAGGGGATCTTCCTGACTCAGGGACTGAACCTGTGTCCCCTGTGACTCCTGCATTGCAGGCAGATTCTTTACTGCTGAGCCACCAGGGAAGCCCCATAGAGCTATTGAGAGGATTAAATGAAGTACTGTCCTTGCTGGGTACTCTTGCTATCTAGGGACCAGCCGTGGGAGGGATGGCGTCATGTCAGCCCCTTTTCATTTGCGAAAGGACCAGTTCTTTGGAACCTTGAGTCCAAGACTGTTAGAGGTGGTAGGGCCTGTCCATGACTGAGCTGGTCCTCCCAGAGTACAGGGGGAAACTGAGGCCCGGTGAGGGGGTCTGCACAGTGGGCCAGCATGGACCCCAAGTCCAGCTACTCAGGACAGGGAAGTCTTGCCCAAGGAGGAGGCCCCTTGGTGTGGGTCATGACCCTCTCTGGACCTCAGTTTCTTCATCTGTCAATAGGGAGGCCTGGGCAGCGAGTGCTGGGCCTGCTCTTGCACCCTGGGACATCTCCTTCTCTGTTTAAAACCTGCTTTAGCAGAAGAGAGAGGCCAACAGCCAGTGACTGCAAAGTGGTAGTCAATCTGGTAGATGAGTTCATTTTAGAATGTTGATTTTTGTTTTAATTGCAAAAAGAGTCATGCTCATAAAATAATTCAAATGCTAAACAAATGAACAAAGCAGAACCCGAAACTCGCCCTCTGCTTCTCATTCCCACACTCAGATGTGCCGCCCTTAACAGCCTGGAGTGCTGCCTCCTGGACCTCTTCTTTGAGGCCCCCAAGCATAAATAACTCACCTGCACCTACAGGAATAATCTTAAATGCGATGCTGTTCAACGTGGGAGTCTGCAGAGCTCCTGATGCCGCAGAGTGCAGACACCTTCCTTTTGTTACGTGTACCCAGGTCCCCTTCATCTTCTGTCCGACCTGAGTGAACTGTTGGGTATTGAATCATTCCCACCCCCACCATGCACAATTGGCTTGTTTCTGGCAATTTCTGGTGCATTCTGTGGGCTGGATTCCTACAGGAGCAAGGGCCCCCATGCCCACTTAGAACTGGGCACACGACCACCCTCCCCCTCCAAACACGCAGTCCCCTCTTGCCACTCCCCCAGCCCCAGTCAGAGTGCCTATTCTCCACATTCCGGCTGGTCTGATGGGGAAAATGAAACCTCCCGTTTGTGATCATTTGCCGGCTGGTGAGACCGAGCGTCTTTTCACTTGTATGCCGGCTTCTGTGTCTCTGTTGGTTTCACCGTCACGGTCATTGCCTTTTCTCGCCCAGAGGCTCACCCAGCCGTGTGTGGGAAAGGCCCCACCCCGGCCAGAAATGCAACGCAGATGTGAGTGCGGAGCCCGTGTGGACGGTTTTATGAGCTGGGATTTGGGGCAAGGCGGATGCCCCTCCCTGGCGTAGGGTCACTGCCCGGAAGCAATCATGCCAACCTCATAGCCTGTTTGTCCTTCCCTTTCAGAGAAGACCGGGAAGATCCTGACGGAGTTCCTCCGATTCTACGAAGACCAGTATGGCGTGGCCCTCTTCAACAGCATGCGACATGAGATCGAGGGCACTGGGTTGCCGCAGGCCCAGCTGCTCTGGCGCAAGGTGAGAGGCTCTGGGCAGAGGTGGGGCGACCTCCAAGGGCATGGGCAAGGATCCTTCCCTCTCTGGGCCTCGGTTTCCCGTGGTTGCTGGATGGTCTGTGAGGGCCCCACCCCGGCTTCTGAATAGGGAGGTGACCTGGTTGTGGCATCGAAGCCCCTGTGGGCACTTCCTCCCGGGGCCAGCCCCTCCTCCTGCCAGGCTGGGGCTGAGTCATCTTGACAGGCCTGGTCCAAGCCCAGCTCCTCCTCTTAGAGTCTACGTGCCCTTGAGCTAATGACCTCACCTCGTGGGGCCTCAGTTTACTCACCTGTGAATGGGGATGGGCACACTTCCCGCGCCAGGGGGCCGCGAGGATTAAAGCTCTGTGGGCCGGGTGCCTGGGGCTGGACAGATGCTTGACTGACGTGTCATCATCTCTGGCCTTGTCATTATCCTCTTATCAGTGGTAGGGTTATGTTTGCACAGTAAAGGTTTGTCCAGGAAGCTGCCTGCTCCCCACTGGGGGGTCAGAATGGGCCAGAGGAGGCTAGTAGAGCCTCCCAGGGTGGGGATCCTGTGCTCACCCCTGGCTTCGGGGTGGGAATGGCACTGAGGAAGTGAGGGACTGGCGGCACTGGTGGGGCTGAGCGCTTGGGGTGAGAAGCCAGGCCTTGCTGTTTCTGGGGATGCTGCAGTGGGCCCTTGTCTGGGTGGTCTGGGAGGGCTTCCTGGAAGAAGGGCCATCTCAGCTAAAGACCTGATGGGAGAAGGAATATCAGACCCAGGCAGTGGCATGGGCAGAGACCCAGAGGTGAGCCCATGGCTTGCTTGGGAT
This sequence comes from Oryx dammah, assembly GCF_014754425.2. Taxonomy (NCBI): domain Eukaryota; kingdom Metazoa; phylum Chordata; class Mammalia; order Artiodactyla; family Bovidae; genus Oryx; species Oryx dammah. The sequence goes on along the minus strand of NW_024070209.1, from coordinate 97,091,134 downwards.
GGTGGAGGGCAGGACTCAAGCCAGGTTCCAGATTCCTGACTTGATTCCTCTTTCTGCCTTGACTCCCAGCCTGCCTGGGTGGAGAGAATGTCAGGGCTGTGTGTCAGAGCATCACCTGTCACTTTGATTTGGGGCCCAGAAAATTCTGTCTGGTCTCCTGATGTCATGGCAACCTCCCGACCTGTGACAGCAAAGGGCAGCTGTGGCTGGGTGTCTGGCAGGGGCACACCTATGTGATAGCAGAGAGGGCTTTGGACACCCACCTCAGGGAGCTGCTTCCTGTGGGCTGCTTGCTCCCCTATTTGGAAGGAAATGTCACAGGCAGCCTGAATTCCAATAACCCAAGACAGGAGCAGGGTCGCCTGATGTGCTCGGCATTTACCCTGCATGAGAAACGCCTTTCACACTCATCAGGTTGAGTGTTCATGGTCAGAAAACAGACGCAACGTGTCAGCAGGAAGACTAATATGAAATCACCCACAGTTTCAGAAGAGGAGGGGTTTTGGGTCCCATTTGCCACTCAGGAAACTGACCATCATGAGGCTAAGTCAGGGTAACAATAGAAATCATTATCATCATCACATAAATTGTTTTTGTTAGAAATAATACTGCAATTAATATAGTAATAGTAGTGATAAAAACAACAGTTCTTTTGTGCGGGCGCTACTCATCCAGCTGGCATGACATGGCTCAGCGGGACTGTGATTATGACCCGGCGCCCCTCCCAGAGGTGGACACCGGGGCTCAGGGAGGTAGAGTTGCTTGTCCAGGCTCCTGAGGTGTTGGGTGTCAGAGCCTGGGGGCCTGTGCTCTCACCATCCCCCAAAGATGCCCGTCAGTGGCATCAGAGAGCTTTGCAGAGTGCAAAGTATTTGGCCTGGGCTGTTTCCTGGGTTCCGCTTCCTGCAGACCTTCCAGTGGAAACACGACTCTGCCATTTGAAAGTCTTAAAAATAAAACCCAAACCCACATCTGTAAACCAACCAACCAGCCATTACGGGCTGTCCAGGATCTGAGGGTGGACTTCAGGGGGGCAGGGTGCCAAGCCCCACTCACCCGGGGAGGCCTGAGTGAGTTCCGGCTCTAAGCGGAGTGGAGGCTGCAGACCCGGGGGAACAAGGGTCTGTCCGGGTGTCTGGAGAGCTCTTTGTGCTCTTTCTTTCTCGCAGAGACGGGAGCTTAGCTGGGGTAAGAGTAGGCCCCTGTCTAAATATAGACCCCACAGCCCAGGGGAAAGCCCACTGTCGGTGGTGGGGAGGGGGTGCCTGGTGGAGAGGGGGGAACCATTTTCTTTTCCTGTAAATATTTTTGTCCCTGGGTAGGAAGCAGTCTTCGGGGTCCTATTGTTTGAGTACAATGGGCCCTCATTTTCCAGGAATGTTTTGGCATTTCCCCTCGAAGAGTGGCAGGCAGGTTGCTGGGGAGAAGAGGCCCGGTGAGGAGACAGGCCTGGGGGTGGGGAATGCCTCGGGAGGGGCTACTCACCTCTGACTGCAGCTGCAGAGCTCGGAAGCTAGGAGGGTTAGGCCCCAGTCAAATTATACCTTCTCCCTTTATTACACAGGATACATGTTGCTTTTTGCAGAAGGCCCCATATTTGTTGTAGAGCAGACAGAGGCTTTTGAGAGACAGGAACCCTTGACTCCTGTGCTCCTCCCACCCAGGAGCAGGGCTGTTCCCTCTTGGCCTCCTGTTATCTCCTTTCCGGAAGCTTCCCTGGTGCTCAGTCTGTTTACTCTCCCTTCCCCCTCTCCAAATGTCAGTCTGAGGACCCGGGAGACTGATGCAGACAGAACCCCAGTAGTGGTCATGGGCAGCTCCTCTGTATTGTACTGCCTGCCCGGTGCCAACTGCCTGCGTGATCCCTGCACATGTTGTCGCAGCTGTCCCTGTCCCATTTTACAGATGAGGAAACTGAGGCTCAAAGAGGTGATGGGGCAGGCCTGAAGTCACACCGAGCCTGTGGTAGAGTCAAAGCTAGGGCTTTGCAGGGAGGTCTCGGTGTTTCTGCTGCCCACGCTGGCCACGAGTCTGCCAGGGTGTTGGTCAGACGGGAACCCTCTGGGATGAAGTCCCCTACTCCCCCATCTGGGTTCGTGGAGACGATCTTGTCACCTGTCAGGGCCGGGGAGGCTCTATGGCACCGCCTCGGTCAAGTCTGTGTTGCCCTGAGGGGAAACAGGCCCAGAGCAGGAAGAGAGATGTGCTCAGGTGCCGGCGGGCCGGTCCCCTCCGGCCAGAGCGGCCGTGGCACAGTCACACTGCAGGCAGAGTGGACGGGGAAGCAGCCTGCCTCGGGCTCCGGAGACCTGCCCCAGGAGGCTGCCGTGTCTGCTGGGGCCAGGACGGGGCGGGGCCCTGTCTGGCTCCCCTGTCACAGTGCCTGGCCTGGGCTCTAGTCCCGGCATCACCGTGCCTCTGGCTGGACCTGGAGTGGGGAGGGGGCCTTCGCTGCTCCCCAGCCTCATTTCCCCATCTGCCAAACGGGTGTCGCACCGTGCTGCCTCGGAGACCTCGGTGAGGAGTGAGGTCAGGGCGGACGGCCTCACTCCCCGCCCCTCGCCGCCCACAGGTGCCCCTGGAGGAGCGCATCATCTTCTCGGGGAACCTCTTCCAGTACCAGGAGGACAACAAGAAATGGAGGAACCGCTTCAGCCTCGTGCCGCATAACTACGGGCTGGTGCTCTACGAGAACAAAGTGGTGAGGCGCCCCCCAGGCCTCCTGGGCCCGGCCCAGCGCTTCTTCCGTGTCCCCGCAGCCCCCTACTCTGCGATCGTTAATGCTGCACACCCCCCAACTCCTGAACGTGAGACCCCCATACCTCCACCCTCAGCCAGCCACCGCACCCGTCTCGCTGTCACCAGGCGCAAAGCCGAGCCTCAGCATCTTTCCCCCAGCCCTTTCCTGCCTGCCCAAAGCTGGGCACCCCCTCTCTGAGTGGCATCTCACCCATCCAGGCACCCAGCTCGCTGAGGGTCCCCTTTCACTGTGCCTCTCCCTCCAGAAGCAGCCCATCACTGGCACTGGCCCACCCCCATGGCCCTCCCAATCTCTCCTCCTCCAGGGCCCTCCTCCCCCCACAGCCCCCTTCCTGCCTTGGGCTTCCACAGCCACAGCAAACTGGCCATTCCCCTGCCTCAGAGCACTCCTGGGTGCTGCTCCTGTCTTTTTTCCTTCCTAATGCCTCTGCTCGCAACTCCCTGCCCTGAAGCAGGGAAGCTGGGGGATGACTGTCCTTTTTTTAAAGTTTATTTATTTTTGGTTCCATTAGGTCTTTGTTGCTGTGCGTGGGCTTTTTTCTAGCTGTGGCGAATGGGGCCTGCTCTCTAGTTGTGGTCTGCGGCTTCTCTTCTTGCAGAACACAGGCTCTAGGGTGCTCGGGCTTAGTTGCCCAGCAGCAGGTGGAATCTTCCTGGACCAGGAATTGAACCCGTGTCCCCTGTGTTGGCAGGCGGATTCTTGACCACCAGTCTGGGGATGAGTGTCCTTTGCCTTGGGCCCTTGGGGAAGTCCCACCTGGTTCAACCACAGACCCAACTTCTGCCACACATTCCTCTAGAGTAGCCAAAAGACAGGCTTGAGCGCCCTGTTTTGAGGCAAATCAGTGTTATTCAGTTGCTCAGTCATGTCCGACTCTTTGCGACGTCATGGGACTACAGCGCGCCAGGCTCCTCTGTCCTCCACTATCTCCTGGAGTTTGCTCCAATTCATGTCCACTGAGTCGGTAATGCTATCTAACCATTTCATCATCTGCCATCCCCTTCTGCTCTTGCCTTCAGTCTTTCCTAACATTGGGGTTTTTCCAGTGGGTTGGCTCTTTGCATCAGGTGGCCAAAATATTGGAGCTTCAGTTTCAGCGTCAGTCCTTCCAGTGAATATTCAGGGTTGATTCCCTTAAGGGTTGACTGGTTTGATCTCTTTGCAGTAGAGTAATACTTTGGCCACCTCATGCGAAGAGTTGACTCGTTGGAAAAGACCCTGATGCTGGGAGGGATTGGGGGCAGGAGGAGAAGGGGACGACAGAGGATGAGATGGCTGGATGGCATCACCGACTCGATGGACGTGAGTTTGAGTGAACTCCAGGAGTTGGTGATGGACAGGGAGGTCTGGTGTGCTGCAGTTCATGGTGTTGCAAAGAGTCAGACACGACTGTGCGACTGAACTGAACTGAACTGAACTGAACATAAGCAGAGTCAGGAGCAACTGATGCCTCAGGGCAGCAGTTCTCAGTGCACAGAATCACCTGGAAGGCTGGTGTAAAAACAGGTTGCTGCCTGTGACTGATTCATGTTGATGTTTGACAGAAAACAACAAAATTCTGTAAAGCAATTATCCTTCAATTAAAAAAAAAACAAAAACAAAAAACACACCATGTTGCTGGGCCTACCCTCAGTTTGATTCACCCGCAATAGGGCCAAGAAAATGCATTTCTGATGAGTTCTCATGTGACTTTGATGCTACTCATCAGGGACCACTTAAAAAATCTCTGAGGTTTCAGCTGCTCTCAAGAAATATGTTGAGTGGTGACACCTAGTGGCAGGGTGCAGCATGGCAGCCCTGCTGTATGAGCGCCTACATCAGAACTATTTTTTCTTCCCACTGGTGTAAGAAAGCAGTTGTTGTTCAGTCACTCAGTTGTGTCTGATTCTTTGTGACCCCATGGACTGCAGCGTGCCAGGCCTCCCTGTCCTCTACTATCTCCGGGAGTTTGCCCAAGTTCATGTACATTGAATCAATGGTGCCATCCAACCGTCTCATTCTCTGTCACCCACTTCTCCTGCCTTCAATCTTTCCCAGCATCAGGGTCTTTTCCAGTGAGTTGGCCCTTTGCATCAGCTGGCCAAAGTATTGTAACTTCAGCATCAGTCCCTCCAATGAATATATTCTCCTCCGAAGGGGACCTAGAAAGTTAGTGGACAGTTCAGGGTAATCAAAGACCCTGGGCTCTAGAGGCTGACAGGCCAGGTTCATGTCTTAGGTTGGCTACTTTACCAGTTATGTGATGTTGGGGCTTGTAATGGTGCTCACCTTTGGATTGTGAGAATTCTGTGAAATAAGCATTCGGGGTCCATGGCACAGTACCTGGTAGGTAATGAACACTAGGCTGGTGTTAGCTGCTCTTTGTAGAGCCAGTAGTAGCAGTGGTGATAACATTAGGTTGGCCAAAAAGTTTTTTTCAGGTTTCTTTTCTGTAAGATGTTAACGGAAAACCCCAAACGAATTTTTTGGTGAACCCAGCCATGATCACATCAGCAGTGCTTACTGACCCTTGCTGTAGCAAGCACTGTGCTAAACCTTACCTAGTTATCTCCCTGGGTTCTTAGGGAGCCCTATGAGGTAGGCACTATTATCACCCTGGTTTTATAGATGAGGAAACTAAAGCATGTTGTTGTTACTTAGTTGCTAAGTGGTGCATAGCCTGCCAGGCTTCTCTGTCCATGGGATTCTCCAGGCAAGAATACTGGAGTGGGTTGCCATTTCCTTCTCCAGGGAAATCTTCCTGAACTGGTGTCCCCTGCATTGGCAGGTGGATTCTTTACCACTGAGCCAGGGATGTCCAAACTAAAGCACAGGACATGTTATCCTTGACACACATAGTACTTAGTGAAGCTAGGATTTGAGCCCCGAGCCTGGGTCCTGCTCAGGACACCATGTTGCCTCTAGTCACAATAATGATCAAACTCCTTTCTTTCTCTTTTCTTCCTCTCCTCCTCCTCCTCCCTGTCTTGGGCAGGGAACACTGAGTGGGGCTCTGGGGCCAGGTAGAGACATGGGGTTTGGGCTTGGCCATACCTGTAGCTGCCTCCACCATCTCTCTTGCCCCCTCCTCAGGCTTATGAGCGGCAGATCCCACCCCGAGCTGTCATCAACAGTGCGGGCTACAAAATCCTCACCTCCTTGGACCAGTACCTGGAACTCGTTGGCAACTCTTTACCAGGTAAAGGGACCACCCATCCCAGGCCAAGTGCCCAGGGATTTGGCCAGAGAGTGTGGGGGGCATTCCTGGTTCTGGAATGCCAAGCTCCATGTTTACAGGAAGAGCAGCTGGGCTAGAGCTGTGGCAAGTGCCCAGCACAACCTGAACCTCCAAGGGGAGGCTTGAGAGGGGTTTGCCTGAAGTCATTGGGGCCACACCAGTGTGAGTTCCACCTAGCCCCCACTTCCTGAGCCTGGTGATCACAGCTGTGCAGGGGGCTTACTCTGTACTCTGTCCCTTCCCTGGGTCCCTGAGAGGTTCCGGAGAAGACGATCCAGGTGCCCCACTTTGTAAGCTGCCAAGTCAATGCTGCATTTGTGGGGAGCCATCCTAGGTGACCCCACCCTATCAGAGACACCCAGAAGCTTTGTGGGATCATGTCTGCCTCTTAGCTGATCCCAAGGAGACCAAGGGGTAGTGAGACGCCCCTGTGTGGGACTTGGTGATCGAGGACTCAGCTGGAGTCTGGTTTTCCTGAATTCCAGCCCCTGCACTGGGAGGGCTGACCTTGGGGTGTTGTGGAGACCCCACGAGGTGCTGTGTGTGTGGTGAGCCCAGCACAGGGACCCAGAGCCAGGACCCAAAGAACTGCCATTGTCCTGTTATTAACAGGAGTGACCAGGTCACAGCCCAGGACCACTTATCTCTCTGGATCTCAAATATCCATGCAGACAAAACAGAGAGAGAAAAATCCCCTTTTATTTATTCTGTATCCCCTGCCCCCACGCCTCCCTCCTACTTTGGACATTTAAGCCACCCTTTGGCTTCTGCAACTGAAATTTGAAGGGAAACCCAAGACAGTAATGCTTGGCCCTTGACCCTGAGAGTTCCAACCCTGTGTTATTTGTGCCCCCTGCATAGAGTTTAGAACCTGACCCCAGGGATGTGGACGCATTACCAACTCTAAGAACTGGTGCTGGGGGGCCAGAGGGGGGCAGGCCTTCTCTTAGCCAAGCTGTGGAGCCTGAGAGAAGTGGCCTCCCCGCTGACTCTGGTCATTCCGGGACAGGCCAGCCCTCTCTGGACCTGGAGGGGCAGGGCGAGGGGTCAGCTGCTGGCTGTCCTCTGGCCAAGGGAAGCCACAGAGGGGAGCCGCTTAGGGGGTGCTGTCTCCACAGGGACCACACCAAAATCGGGCTCTGCCCCCATCCTCAAGTGCCCCACGCAGTTCCCGCTCATCCTCTGGCATCCTTCGGCGCGTCACTACTACTTCTGCATGATGACGGAAGCCGAGCAGGACAAGTGGCAGGCCGTCCTGCAGGACTGTGTCCGACACTGCAACAACGGTGAGCCGCCCCGTGAGGCCCTGGGAGCTGGGAGGGGGTTACCGGGTGCGTTGCTGAGTGGTGACACCTAGTGGGCGACTGTGGAGTGGCACCCCTGCTCTATGAGCCGTTTTCCTTTTCCTTCTGGGGTTTTTAGAAACCATGTTCAGTTCAGTTCAGTTCATTCCAGTCGCTCAGTTGTGTCCGACTCTTTGCGACCCCATGTACCGCAATACGTCAGGCATCCCTGTCCATCACCAACTCCCGGAGTTTACTCAGACTCAGTGTCCATTGAGTCAGTGAGGCCATCCAACCATCTCATTCTCTGTTGTCCCCTTCTCCTCCTGCCTTCAATCTTTCCCAGCATCAGGGTCTTTTCCAGTGAGTCAGCTCTTTGCATCAGGTGGCCAAAGTATTGGAGTTTCAGCTTCAGCATCAGTCCTTCCAGTGAATACCCAGGACTGATCTCCTTTAGGATGGACTGGTTGGACCTCCTTGCAGTCCAAGGAACTCTCAAGAGTCTTCTCCAACACCACAGTTCAAAAGCATCAATTCTTTGGTGCTCAGCTTTCTTTATAGTCCAACTGTCACACCCATACATGACCACTGGAAAGACGATAGCCTTGACTAGACGGACCTTTTGCCCTTAACGTCCCTGGTGGCTCAGTTGGTAAGGAATCTGCCTGCAATGCAAGAGACCCAGGTTCAAACCCTGGGTGGGGAAGATCCCCTGGAGAAGGAAATGACAACCCACTCCAGTATTCTCGCCTGGAGAATCCCGTGGACAGAGGAGCCTGAAGGGCTAGAGTCTGTAGAGTTACAGAGTCAGACGTGACTTAGCAACTGAACCACCAACCACCACTTTTCTTTCTGGTTTTTGGAAACCATTGTCATGCTCCCTTAACCCTCTCCCCTGATGAAGACTGTTGTTCTGTGACGCTGAGAAAAAAATACAGGAAATTGTTTCCAGAGGGGTGCGGTTGTTGAGCTCCTGAATCACAGAGGAAAAACCCTGATTCTGCCACTTTCCAGCAACATGATCTTAGGAGACCAACGTGCCTCTTGGAGCCTCTGTAAAATGGGGATAATATTTTCTCCTGTGTCTTAGAGGCTCTAGGAGGATTCACAGTCCTTGTTAAAGATTTTTTTATGGTGTCATTTCTTTCTTATCACTGACCTGCCTGGTAGTGTAGGAACTTCCCTTCCCCGCTCAGGGCCTCTTTCTCATCTGTAAAGTTACAAGGTCTCTTCCGGCTCACTTATTCATTCAACAAACCTTTCAGTGTTTCTCTGAACCAGACCCAGGGCTGGGTGCTGAGAATGCAACAGGGAAGCAAGACCTGGTCCCTCCCCTACCCTGGTCCCTCACTGACGGCAGCCTAGGGGTAGCGGGGACAGATGTTAAACAGATGAGGATACCAGGGGGTGGTGAGTCAGGACTGTGCTGGGTGGGAGCCACCCAGGGAGCTTGGAGGGTGTGTATATACTGGGGGGTTGCTGAGCTTGTATGGGCAGAGGGGTTGATGAGGGCGGCATCCTTGAGGAGGCAATGGTTCAGCTGAGACCTGAAGGATGCATAATTCTAGAACAGAGGGAGGCGTGTTCCAGACAGAGGTCCCAGCGAGCGTGAAGGGAGGCCTGGCGTGGGGGTGCTTCAGAGGAGGACGCATGAGGGCCTGAACTTGGGAGGGGGTGCCCGGAAATGGGACTGGCAGGGCACTGGAGTCAGGTCCGGAGGGCCTCATGAGGCTCACAGGAGTTTGATCAGAAAGGCTTGATTGTCTCTTGGTGGGAGGGTGTGGGTGACGAGGGGCTTTCTGCCCCTGGGGGAGGAACAACCCTGTCCCAGACCCTGAACTTCCCTCCTAGTGACTGGACCCCCCCCCCCCGCCCCATCCCTGCTCCGCCCTCCCTGGCTGCCGGCATACCTCGGGCACAGGTCCACTTGGAGGCTGGACCATGGGCACCCACGCCTAGAGGCGGGCTGTGCGGTGACTTGGCTCACCTCACCTGTCCTCTGTCCTTTCCACTCTCCAGGGCCGCCTCTGCCCCAGCTGGAATCTGCTGGGCGGCAGGAACCAGGTCTTTGGTCAGGCCAACCCCTGCCGCCCACAAAAGGCCTCCTGTTTCCAGGTCCCTGGGGGCTGAGGGGCCAGGACTGGGCAGAGCAATCTGGGCTCCCTTCCTCCTCCCCGCTCCCTCCCTCCCCTCCATCCCTGGCCCAGGCCCCTCCGTCTCCAGGTTTCCAAGGCTAATGGCAGACCTGGCCAGGTGACCCCAGGCCAGGCTGGGTAGGGACCAACCAGTGGGGGGAAGAGCTGCCATGCATTTCCCCACTGCACAATGGCGGTTGTGATCAACTAGATTGCTAGATTATGGGGAGCAATCAATGGGCGAGTCCTGGGTAGAGCTCTTGGCCCTGTGCCTGGCACATAGCGAGCGCTCAGCTGGGAGGCTGAGTGGGTGGGTGTGGGTCTGTGGGCAGGTGGGGAGGCCAGGGGAGAGCTGCTGGGGCCAGGTGGGGAGCAGGGGCGTCCTGCAACTCGGTGTCAGGAGCTGATGGGGTGGTTTCAGAGGAGCCTCCCCCACCCCTTACCCGCCCCAGAACTGTGGGAAAGTTCTCAGCTTCCTCGGAGGCTGGGTCTGGAATTTGTGGGGCCTGGAATTGCTCATTCCGGGGGCTGCCAGGAAGTGGTGGGGGGGGGGGGCTGGAGGAGGCCAAGCTGGGTGGACGCCAGCTTGTCCAGGGTCCTTCTCACATCCTGCATTCCTGGAGCAGCTGGGGGCAGCAGGGGCGCTGAGCTGGGCTTCGGGGTGGGCCGGGGGTGCCGAGGTCAAGGCCTCTTCCTGTCTGCCCGCCGTCCCCCCCTCCTCTGTGGGACTGAGGAGTGCTGCTTCCTTTCTCAGCCTGACCCCGAGGACCCCATGGGCGGGCGGGAAGCCTCCAGGTCTCGCTGGAGCCACTGGGCCCGGTTCCAGCCTGGGGCAGCCACCCTCTAGTGACTGTGTGACTTTGCTTCCCTGGACCTTGAGAGCCACCGGCCCCTCTGAGAGCTGCATGCGGGAACGCGTGTGGGAACGTGTGTGGGGTCTCAGCCTCAGCCTACCGGGTGCTGCTGTAACAAAGGGCCACAGCCTGAGTGGCTTCAACAGCAGAAGTTAGCTTTTGCGCGGTTCTGGATGCTGGAAGCCCCACATCCAGGTGTCAGCAGGGTTGTTTTCTTCTGAGTCTCCTTGACTAGGAGGCAGCCAGCGTCTCCCTGGGGTCGTCGCATAGTCCTTGCTCCGTGTGTGCCCTGATTCTTTGTCCAGATTTCTTCTTATAAGGACACCAGTCATATCGGACCAGGGCCCGGCCTCATCCCCTCCTTTTAACTTAATTACCTAAGTCCTGGGCTTCTCAGGGGCGCTAGTGGTAAAGAACCCTCCTGCCAATGCAGGAGATGCAAGAGACGTGGGTTCAGTCCCTGGGTCGGGAAGGTCCCCTGGAGGAGGAAACGGCAACCCACTCCGGTATTCTTGCTTGGAGAAGCCCATGGGCAGAGGAGCCTGGTGGGTTTATAGGCCGGGGGTCATGCAGAGTCGGACACGACTGAAGTAACAGCACGCACACGCACGCACCTAAGTTTCCGCATCCAGACATGGCCCCTTTCTGAGCAGCTGGGGGTCAGGACTTCAGCACGGCACTTTGTCGGGACATAAGTCAGTCCCCAACAGCCAGGCTCGGGGGGAGGGCTCAGGAGGGGCCACCCTCACTTTTGACTCAGCCCCTTGGCCTGCAGAGTAGGGCTGTCCTGAGGCTCTGAGGCTTCACGTCTGACCAGAGCCTGGGATGTCAGCCACCTCCTTGCTGCTGCCCAGCCTGTCCTGCCACCTGGAAAGCGGCCCCTGCCCAGCACACCCAGCTTGCTGTCTGCAGAATGCAAATGCCCATGTGTGAGAGAGGCTGCGTGTATAACACACAACTGGATTTTCTAGGCAAAACCTGGTCTCGGGGAGACAGTGTTTCCCTCCTTAATTAAGCCTGCCTCCTCCCCCAGCCCAGCTGGGCAGCACCCACCCCAGGGCTCTGTGGGACCCTCCTGCTCTGCCCCCGCGTTGCTCCCTCCTGGATGCAGGTTCTGAAACGCTCAGGGCCCCATCCCAGTCTTGGGAGCTGCCACTGCCAGGCTGGGTTCTGGGCCTGTTGGTCCACTGCTGAGCCCCCCTCCAGCCCTGAACGGCAGTGATTCCTGGGTCACCCGGATGGTGGGAGGAGAGGCCCTCTCCATGCCAGAGAGGGGCTTTTTCTCTGTGGGGGTGACTCATTCCATAGTCATCACAGTGGGAGCTGGGATTTTAGAGGCCCCGACTGCTGTTTGGCTCTGGGGACACAGCGGTCAGAGGCACAAGGCCAGGCAGGGGGCCGCCTCCTGCCAGGCTCTGAGGTGTTTAACCACATCTTCCCAAAGTTGGATGTTGCAACTTCCTGCAGCCTGGCTCCCCAGCACCCAGGCGGAGGTCCACATCTTGTTCAGCAACTCCCTGGTCAGCATGGGGGAGGTGGGCAAACTCCTCTGGGCGCCCCCCACCACCTCCTCTAACAAAAGCCATGGATTGGTGTTCCCAGCCTCCCGGGTGCACAGCGGTGGTCACAGCGGACCCAGGGCCCCAGGAGCCAGTCGGGGATTCAGTTCCTGACGCAGGGAGTGCCCACCAGGCCTGCAACCGGGCCCACAGTGTGGTCCCTGCAGCCCCTCCATGGGTGTGTGAGGCCAGGCTGGTCATAGCTCCCACTGTTCAGAAGGGAACACTGAGGCCCTTTAGGGTTCGATGATCTTCCACAAGGCTTGGCAAATGACAGCCAGGGAGCCAAACTGGGCCCATCGCCTGTCTGAGTAAATCCAGTTTTATTGGCCCGTTCATTCACACCCTGTCTGCGCTAACTTTCCTGCTACAGCCGCGGGTGGAATGGCTGGGACAGAGGTTACCAGCCTGCAAAGCTGTGCACATTTACCATCTGGCCCTCTATTGGGGGGAGTGTGCAGGCCCCTGATGGAGGAAGGGTCTCTGGGCGCCTCTGGCACCCCCTCTGCTGTGTTTTGAGGCCTCTCCTGGTTGGGGGGAGGGTGGACTCCCCCAGTGGTCCTGGCTCTGCCACGCAGTGGCCTTGGTCCCTTGGCAGTGGCCTGACCTTGGAACCTGTTTCTTCATCTGTGAAAGCAGAAACAACGACGGTGCCCACGTCTTGGGCTGGTGGGAGGGCTTAAGGAGATGAGGGTACGAAGGAGGGTTGTCTTGCTGCTGCTGGCGGATTGTTACTGCTGTTAACTGTCACTGCAACCTCTCCTGTTGCTGTTACTGCAAGAGCGGTGGGGGCCTCGGGCAGGGGCCATCCTGCCAACCTGCTCCCTCCGTCCCTCTCCCCGGGCAGGGATTCCCGAAGACTCCAAGGTGGAGGGCCCTGCGTTCACGGATGCCATCCGCATGTACCGCCAGTCCAAGGAGCTGTACGGCACCTGGGAGATGCTCTGTGGGAACGAGGTTCAGGTGAGGCCGGGGAGGCTGTGGAAGTCCACCCGGGGCCCAGAGGGTGGACTGAGCACCCCAGCGGGGCCCCGGGGCACTGGCTGCAGGTTTGGACCCGGATGACAAGCTTAGGTTTGGGCGGGTGGAGGCTGAGGTGGGCCACACAGGTGGTTATTTTTGTTCAGTTGTTTCCCAAGCACCGACCCTGGACTAGGGGTGGGTGCCACTGAGAGTAAGAGGGCACAGTCCTGACCCCTAGGGAGCTCTCTGTCTAGCAGGAGAAACACATTTGACTTCCATGTGCCGGCGAGGGGCCTGGGGGAGTATTCTCGATGGGGAAGCTGCGCATGCAGAGGTCCTGAGCTGGGGCCCCTGCTGGATCCTGCAGGACAGCCAAGCAGATCATCCAGGGCCTCTGGGAAGGATGCTTGGGAGACAGAGCAGTGGGGACGTGGAGCAAAGGGCAGCTTTGAAGGGGGCTTGAGTGGCTGGATTTGCCGGAACAGGGAGAGGGGCTGGGCACGCTCCAAACCCTGCCCCTGCCTCCCGGTCCCAGATCCTGAGTAACCTGGTGATGGAGGAGCTGGGCCCTGAGCTGAAGGCAGAGCTGGTCCCCCGGCTGAAGGGGAAGCCGCAGGAGCGACAGAGGCAGTGGATCCAGGTGGGTGGTCTGGGCTCAGGAGTGGGGGTGGGGGGCCCACAGCTGCCCGGCACCCCCAGCCGGACGCTGACACCGTCGCCGATGCCCTGCCCACAGATCTCGGATGCCGTGTACCGCATGGTGTACGAACAGGCCAAGGCACGCTTTGAGGCGGTGCTGTCCAAGCTGCAGCTGGCCCGGCCGGCCATGGAGGCAGTCATCCGCACCGACATGGACCAGATCATCACCTCCAAGGAGCACCTGGCCAGCAAGATCCGAGGTAGGCAGGCCACCTGCTCTGGTTGTCATCACGGGGTGGGTGGGCGGGGACCACCCACCCTTGGGGGTCAGGGCCTCCCTCCTGCCTCTTTCAGGGATCCATGTACATGTCACAGCGGTGACTTGATTCACTGATTATTTTTTAAAAGCCAGAATTAAATCCGAGCCCTTGTTCTTCCAACCCCTGTGTGTCATTTGGTGGCTGTTCTTTCTTTTCTTTGGCCTCATGGTGCAGCCAGTGGGATCTTAGTTCCCTGATCAGGGATCGAACATGCACTTCACTGCAGGAAGCTTTAACCACTGGATCACTGGGGAAGTCCCAGGTGGCTTTTGTCTCTATAGACCCAGATCTTGGTGACCTAAGTGATGTTAGGGGGTTCCAGCCTTCTGTTCATCTTCGGGCAGTCAGATTTATCACGGGCCATTTTAGCAACATCATCTGGACTTTGGGTGACCCACGTTGAGCCTGCCTTTACCGGGTCAGCTGGTGCTCCTTCCTGTCCTGAGCCTGGTGGGATCCTTTTGCTCACTGCCACCTCCCCCCACACCCCCTGGCCATGGTTGTGGCGGTCATCAGTTCCCCGAGGTTACTCTCTACCAGTTGTACTCACCGTGAGCTGGCGAGGACACTGAGTTGACATTTATTGTGTGGAACAAACAGCATTAGCCGGACAGCGGAGGAGGAGGGACGTCAGAACACCTTTGGGTGAAAATGCCTTGGTGGGACCTCTTGGAGATTGTCCCTGCCTGGGGGAGATTGCCTTTTCCACAGTTTAGGCTGAGCCAGAGCAGCATTTGGGCTCAGGGTTTGCACAACCCAGAGACTCCTTGAATCCACTGGAGTGTTTTTCATTTTTTAAAAAAACAAAGGAGCAAGATCCCGCTCCAGCCCCCAAAGGTGAGTTTTCTCTTCCTCCATCTAAATGGAGAAACTGCTGACCTTGAGACCTTTACATGGCCGTTTTCTTCATTTCTTGACATCATAGTTTCAGGAATTTGAGGATCCGACCTGAGAATGCCTGTTATCTGTGCTCCGTTGTTAACCATTCCTCAAGAACCCTTCCCTTTGCTCATGTGGTCACCAGTGGTCTTCTCTCGAGAATGACACAGCTGCCTGCCTCTAGCCCAGGGACCTGGGACGGTGGGGGTTGCTCCTGGGGGTGCCGTCCGCTAACCTGCTCCCTTGGCGCAGCCTCCATCCTCCCCAAGGCGGAGGTTTGTGTCCGGAACCACGTCCAGCCGTACATCCCGTCCATCCTGGAGGCCCTCATGGTTCCCACCAGCCAGGGCTTCACAGAAGTGCGGGATGTCTTCTTCAAGGAAGTCACCGACATGAACCTGAACGTCATCAACGAGGGTGGCATCGACAAGCTGGGCGAGGTGAGATGGGCCCTGGGTTTGGTTTTGGGTCTGGTCTGGCCCCCGTCAGGCCCTCACTGTGATGAGGGCAGGCCCTTTCCCTCCTGGGCATAACCTGTGAACAGAGTGTCTACAGGAGGCGTGGAGCCGGCCACGTCCATAGATGCCATTTTTGTGCCCCTCACAGATGGAGCCGGCCCCTCTCGCTTCTGAGTTAGCTGGTTCTCGGGTTGAGCGGCCTTCCGCAGGCCCCATATCGGGGTGGTCTACTGCCCGGAGCCCCACATGGTTGTCAGGTCTGGGAGATAGAATCGGCCCTGTGACCTTAGCTTCTTCTCCACCCCAAACTGAGGAGTTCCATTGACAATAATAATCATAGACTTTGAGAACCACAGAGGACCCTGGGGATCACGAAAACCCATCTCCAGATTTGGAGGCTGAGGAAACCAAGGCTCAGAGCTGGTGAGCGATTTGCCCAGGGTCGCCCAGCACTCAGGCCGGCCTGTCTCCACTCACTGTGCTGCCGTACCCGTACCTCCTGCCTGCAGATTCTCCTCTTTCCTCCCAGTTCCTCCAGCGCTTTCCCTGGTGATCACCACCCCCAGATGGCCTTCCCTGGCGCCAGTGCCAGCCCTGGAGCCTGTACTCAGAGGGCCCAGGGGCTGCGGGGGCTGCCCGGCCCCTCCGGTGGCCCCAGCTCAGGTCCCTCGTGTGTCCCTGCCTCCCTGCAGTACATGGAGAAGCTGTCCCAGCTGGCGTACCACCCCCTCAAGATGCACAGCTGCTACGAGAAGATGGAGCCGCTGCGGCTCGACGGGCTGCAGCAGCGGTTTGACGTGTCCAGCATGTCTGTGTTCAAGCAGCGAGCCCAGATCCACATGCGTGAGGTGGGCACGGGGCTTGCCAGCGCCCTGACTATCCCCGCAATCCTGCACGTTGTCTCCTGCTCCGATCTCTTGGCCATGCTCTCGGATCTGTTTGGATGCCTGTCCCGCTGTCCACCTGGCTAAGTCAGACTCACCTCTTGGGTCTCAGAGACCCCTTCCTCCAGGAAGCCCTCCCTATTCCCTAAACTCCTTCCCACAGGGCCCAGACGCTCTGTTCCCCTGGGGC
The DNA here is from genome assembly GCF_014754425.2 of Oryx dammah. Taxonomy (NCBI): domain Eukaryota; kingdom Metazoa; phylum Chordata; class Mammalia; order Artiodactyla; family Bovidae; genus Oryx; species Oryx dammah. The sequence continues at coordinate 97,074,992 of NW_024070209.1, read as the reverse complement.
AAGGAGGGGTGGTGCTGGTGCCTGGCAGCGAGCCAGTGCTCTAGACCCAGCATAGGAGTGAGCTAGTGGAGGAGTATCTGAGTGCCTGGGCACCCCTTCCTCCCAGGGGGGCACCCCTCCTCCCGGGGGGCACCCCTTCCTCCCAGGGGGGCACCCCTCCTCCCGGGGGTCACCCCTCCTCCCGGGGGTCACCCCTCCTCCCAGAGGTCACCCCTCCTCTCAGGGAGCACCCCACCTCCCCGGAGTCACCCCTCCTCCCCAGGGGGGCATGCCTTCACATGCCCTGTGGTACGCCCTGCCTCCAGCAAATGGACAACGCTGTGTACACCTTCGAGACCCTCCTGCACCAGGAGCTGGGGAAGGGGCCCACCAAGGAGGAGCTGTGCAAGTCCATCCAGCGCATCCTGGAGCGGGTGCTGAAGGTGAGCTGCCCCCCCAGGCCCTGCCCCTCTACCCCGGGAGGGAGACAGGGGCCTGGGTGAGACGGGGGTGCTGATGGAACCCCTTGACCCAGAGCTCCCCACGCCCCGGCCCCTCCTTCCCGGCAGAAGTACGACTACGACAGCAGCACCGTGCGGAAGCGCTTCTTCCGGGAGGCGCTGCTGCAGATCACCATCCCATTCCTGCTCAAGAAGCTGGCGCCCACCTGCAAGTCGGTGAGCAGCCCTCCGCTCCCGCCTCCCGCCCACCGCCCGCCGCCCAGAGCCTGACCCGCAGCCCTGACCGCCCCTCTCTCTGCCCCCACGCCCGCCCCGGCCGGCAGGAGCTGTCCCGGTTCCAGGAGCTGATCTTCGAGGACTTTGCCAGGTTCATCCTGGTGGAGAACACGTACGAGGAGGTGGTGCTGCAGACGGTCATGAAGGACATCCTCCAGGGTCAGTGCCGCCGGCTGCAGAGCCGGGTGGGGCTGCCCTGCCGTGTGGCCCGCTAGGACTCTCACTGCGGGAGGGTGGCGGAGGGTGGGCGCCCAGAGGCTTCCTGGTGGGGTCAGCTAAGCTACAAAGGGGAGACTTAGGCCGTGGGCTGCGGTGGGCCCACTGTGCGTGGTATGGGTCGGGGGCAGTGTCCGTCCCAGTGCCTTAGGTTCGTTGAGGGTCCTTGGCACTTTGGGGAGTGTCGGGTGAGTGGTGGGGGTTAGGGTCCCACCCCTCGCTTCCCACACTGAGGCCTCGAAGAAGCCTGGTCTGGTCGCAGTGCCCACTCAGGCCGAGGGGTTGTGACGTGGGGCACACGGTGCGGGGTGTGCTGGGGGCCGTCAGCCCCCCGCTCAGTGTCCCGTCACCCCTTCCTGCCCCGCAGCCGTGAAGGAGGCCGCCGTGCAGAGGAAACACAACCTGTACCGGGACAGCGTGGTCATGCACAACAGCGACCCCAACCTGCACCTGCTGGCCGAGGGCGCGCCCATCGACTGGGGCGAGGAGTATGGGGGCAGCGGTGGTGGTGGCGGGGACCCCGGCGTCCAGGAAGCAGCCCCCGTCTCGGAAAGGCGCCGGCGTGCCAAGCAGGTGGTGTCCGTGGTCCAGGACGAGGACGCGGGGCTGCCCTTCGAGGCTGCCCCTGAGCCGCCATCACCCTCGTCCCCGGACAGCGTCACCGAGCTCCGCGGCCTGCTGGCCGGGGATCTGCGGGCTGAGAGCCCCCCGCTGGCCGGCCCCCTGCTCAACGGGGCCCCCGTGCAGGAGAGCCCCCAGCCCGGGCTGGCCCCCGAGGCCACCTCACCACCCGCCTCACCCCTCCGGCAGCTCCCATCCGAAAAGCTCGTGGGCCTCGAGCCTCCCAAGCCCAGCGACCAGGAGACCGGCGAGCAGGTGTCTGGCCCGGGTGGCCGCCCCCCAATCCACACCACCACCGAGGACAGTGCCGGGGTGCAGACCGAGTTCTAGGCTGGTCGCCCCCGGAGCCTCTGTTGGACACAGCACGTGGGCCACTCCCTCCGGGGCCCTGGCTTGGCTCTGGGCAGGGAGCACGGGATCTGTGCCTTCCGGGCGGCGCGGGGGCAGGGCTGGTGTGGCACCAAGGGGGCTGGGCAGGGATGGGCCCACTTGAGTCACTTTATGGGTTTGGTCACACTTGGTTGCTCTGTTTTCTCTTCTGTGGGATGATCGTGGCTTTCCTGCTCCTGGGGGGAGGGGGGCTGGGAGCACTCGGTGGCCCTGGCTCCGAGTCCGCCCTCCCTGCCTGCCTGCCTCTGCGGCCCGTTCCCCTCGTGGGTCTTGCCATCTGTGGAAGGAGGGCGGTGAGAGCTGCGTCCACCGCCTGGCTTCCCCCATCACTGAGGGGGCCTGTTAGAACCAGGAGACCTGAGCGCCGAGGCCCATCTCTGGGCCCCTGAGGCCAGTTTTGGAGTGAACTCTGGCCTGGCTCTCCCACCCCAGGTGAAGGGACGTGCAAGGAGGGGGTCTTGAGGCTGGGGGGGGGGTTCTGGGGGAGGGCTGCCTCTCGAGGTGGGGTGGGAACAGGAACAGCCTGGAATGTGCTGGTCTGGGGCAAGGACGTGTCTGAGGGAAGGAGGGGTGACCTCTGCAGAGGTACTGCTGGCGGGGTGGGCGGGGTGCACTTGGGGGGTTGCTGGAAGCTGAGCCTCTGCTCGCCTCTACTTGCTGGCGTCTGGTCTCTAGGAGTCCCTCTGTCCGGCTGGGCTGGGGATGGGGACATTGCTCAGTGGCAGGGCTGGGCGGGTGTGGACGCTGTCTTCTCCGTGGGCCGCTTCCAAGGTACACGCCGTCCCTCGAAGGAGCTGGTGGGGCTCGGGAGGGGCCGTGGCGCCGCAGGACACCACGAGCATTTGGGGAGGCTGGGGCTCTAACGCACCGCACCCTGACAACTCCAGGACTATTCATATGGCCCTGCTGTTCCCTGCCCCTCCGCTCCTTGTTCCTGAGGGTGAACGTTAAGTCGCAGTCATCCCCAGGGGCTGGGGCCACCTGGTTTTCCCAGGCCCTCTCTTCTGCTTTGAAGGGAGGGCAGACAGGACAGAAACCTACTCCTTCAGGGTCCTCACCGCCGCCCCCCGCCCCCCAGCCCTGCATCTCCCATCCCCTGGATCTGTTTCCTGGGCCAGGGCCTGGGACTCATGGGATGTGCGGCGCTGGCTGGTGCTCAGGGACCCCCTTCGAGTCCCCCGCAGCCCCAGTCTCAACGCCGAACTAACCTCTTCCACCAATACATTCCGTCTGAAGACGCTCTCCTCTGGTGCCTTCTCTTGGGACTTTCCAATCATCCTTCCCAGATATTGTATTGAAAATATTATGCAAACTGTTTAAGCTTCTACTAATCAATAAAGTGCTTTATTTAAAGCCAGTGGCCCATGTGTGATGCTGGCTGGGTGGGAGACCTGGGCTGGAGACGGGCCTCTGCACCTTGACTTTCGGGGCTCGTTGCTTACAGGTGCACGTGACCAGAGTTCTCCTATGAACCCATTTTCCAGAGGAGACAACTGAGACTCGGTGAGGAGGGGCACAGCAGGTAGGTGACTAGCCTGATGGCAGCTCAGACAGCTTCCTCTGCTGGGGGTCTGTGCAGGGTGGGCCTCTGGCAGCTTCGGGCAACGGGGAGGGCAGCTCCTTTATGGCCATAGTGGGTGGGCTCACACTGGATCCAAACAGTGATGCCAGTGTTTAAGACTCCTGCTCACAAGGCGAGCACTCCAGAGTACTTACCGCGGGCTGTGCGCGTTACCTGCAGGACGAGGTAACCTCCGGGGGATGGGCACCATCATCACACCAGTGTGTAAACTGAGGCCTGGGGGCGCGGGGAGCCTGGGCAGAAGTTCTGGGTCATGGAGACACCCCCCCGCCGCCAGCTGGTGGGGACAGGCTACCCGTTGGGTAGGCACCTTGGGGGACGGTGGCCAGTGGCCAAAGTTCTGTCAACAAGGGCAGAAATGAGAAAACGGGGGTTCAGCAGGGTTTTTTTTTTTGCTGTTGACTTTGGCAAGTCATCAAACCCAGCCTCAGACTGCTCACCTATAAAAAGGGGCCTCGTAAGGCTTTCAAGGAGACCTGCCAAATGCCCTGCTCTGCAACGTGGCCCTGCCCATCTCGGGCCGCCATCTCCCCTTTTAGCTGAGCGGAGCTCAGGAGGGTGTGTGTATGTGTGGGGGACCTGGAAAGCAGGACTCGGTCCACAAGGGGCTGTTACCTGTTTCAGCCACAGGACTGACCAGCCCAGCAAGGCAGGGAGAGGGCCTGGCCCTGCGTCCCACCAGCTCTCACGCGGGGCCTGGGATGAGCCCGCAGTGCCCCCTGGTGGCCACCGGCCTGGGTCCGGGCCTCCTACTGTCCCTCACTGAACAGGTGGGGCCATAGGGTTGGAAGGCTGGCCAGGGTCCGAGTTACCTGGAGGCAGAGCAGGCGCCCCAGCAGGCCTGCCTCTAGCCCAGAGAGAAAGCTGCCCTTGGCTCAAAACGATCTGCCCCAAAATGCACGACCAAGTTCAGCTCTGCTGCAAGCACCAGGAGCACGGCTCCCTCTAGACTTGTGCAGCGAGAGACCTGCACAACTGCACGGGTTCGGAGTCAAGATGCTTCTGTCCTGGTTGCAGGGCCCCGGGCCCCCTGGTCTGGGGTAATGGTTACACAGCACACAAAGTGGTCCACACGGCCCCATCTGCTCTGAGGACTTTCCAAGTCTGTCTCCTCCTGAGCCTAGTCTCTCCACCTGCAAAAAGGAGGTGTGGGTAAATTCACACACCTCACCCCCACTTCCCCCCTCCCTGGGCTCCACCAGGGCCCAGTGACGACTCAGGAGGAGCAGGCTGGAGATGGGTTTATTGACGTTCCTGCTTCAGGTCTTTGAAGCTCAGGGTCTGCTCCTGAGCTGCGTGGGGAGAGGAGGTGCAGGTCTATGGAGCAGAGGGGCCCAGAGCTCGGGGCGGAGCGGGGTGGGGGAAAGCAGGGAGGGAGGCCAGGAGGGGCTGATGTTGCCCAGGGCACCAGACCTGCTCTGAACACCTCCTGGCCAGTTGATCCCAGGACAGGCCACAGCGGCCACCCCTACCCTGGGCCAGGGCTCCCACCACCCCTGCCGAGTGGGACGGCACTGCCCGGGTTCCCCTGAGGAGGAAACCGAGGCTCCAGGAGGGGCTGTGACCGCCGCGGGCAGCTGGGACCCTCAGTGCTGGCTCAGAGGTGGTGTGGCTGTAGCTGCTCCCACCCCAGACCCTGTGGCCCTGCTGCGAGGGGTCCCCCCACTCCCTCTACAGGACTTAAACTGCTCCGTCCTTGGGCAGGAACGCTCCTGTCTCAGCCTGGCCCAGGACGGGGCTGGGGGGGCCAGACCAGCCCATGGGGAACAGGAGGGAGTGGAGCCCCGGGCCCGAGGGTGGCCGAGGCCGGCGCTCAGCTGCTGTGGTAGATGCGGAGGCGCTGGGCGATGTCCTGGCGGCACAGCGGGCAGGTGCGCAGGGGCTGGGAGCACGGCTGGCAGCAGCAGACGTGGCCGCAGTTGAGGAAGATCACCTGGGCCTGGGGGTTGCGGGCAGCGTGGGGACGTCAGGGCCCCACCCCGGCCGGTGCCCCGGCCCCTCATCCTTCCCCCTGAAGATCTGACCACACGGTCGTCAGACTCCATTCCCCGTCCGTCACAGGATCCCACCGCCCTCCCAGGACACGCTCCATGCCCCTGCCCTCTGTAGCAGCCATCTGGGGTTGGGGGGAGGGTGGTCCATTGCCTGTCTCACCAGCCCTGCTGTTAGAGGATGTGCAGGTTGCTCCCAATTTAGGGATTTTTATGCACTTTGCCTCAAAATGACCCCAACCTTATGGTTCACAAGCCGTGGACATGTCCATGCTTTGCCTCTGCACTTCCTCTTTTTAGGAGAGACAGGAAGCCATCTCTGGGGCCCAGAGCAGGGGTTTGGTTAAATTCATAACCAAGTCCTCCCCAGCCCCCGTATCATGGCATTCTCCAGGGCCAGCAAAGACCACAGGGTAATCAAACTGTTAACATGTGGCCTTTGCTAAGTAGGATCATGGTGGAGGGAACAGGGGTTTATTTTATATGCTATGTTGTTTAATTTTTTATAACAGCTGTTAGTTTTGTTTTTAAAACTAAGAGTTTTTGAAAAAAACCTCTCCAGAGAAAATTTTGTTGATATTTAATGACTTGGGAAATTTCCCTGCATGAATTTAAAAAACTCTTCTGTAAAAAAAAAAAGAAAAAAGGCCCAGCAAATGCTGTCAGTATTGCTCATGTTTTGAGTCTTGGGATCATGGGTCATTTTAATTTCCTGTATTTTCCAAAATTTCTAATGAACACAACATATTTTTAAACTCTCTGCAGAATGAATCACCCATGCCTGAGAGGGTGGCAGGTGCTGGACAGGCGGGTGCGGGGGGATGGTGGCCCCAGGGGTTGGGCCCGTCACCCCTAGACTTACCTCCCGTTCCAGGCACACCACACACTCTGAGGTCTGTACCTCCAGCAGCTCTGCGGGGGGAGCCGAGGGTCTCACTGCTTCAGGCAGCTCCTCAGGGGCTGTGGGCAGGACCCCGCCCTCGGGTGGCTTCAGCAGCTCTGTGGGGAAAGACAGAGGCTGAGCCAGGGTTCTGACTCTCTGACCCCGTCCCTCCCTGGCCCAGCCTGCCTTAAGTGGACAGAGAGCTGGAGGTTGGGGGGGGGGTGCTCCCACACACCCTCTTGTTTCTCTGTGCTGAGCCTCATTCCCCATCTATAAAGTGGGAGGGCCAGGACCCTGTGCAACCGAGTCCTCTCACCCCTAACACACCCTGAACCCCTCTGGGCTACCCTGCCACCGTCACAGATGAGAAATCAGGGAGGGAAAGCTGCTTGCCGAAGGCCAGAGGGCCACCTGGTGGTGGGGCCGCCAGGCCAGGAACCCTGGGTGAGGGGCTCTGGCGGGTGCCTGACCTTGAGCGCAGATTCTCCACCAGGGGCCCAGGCACAGGGGACCCAGAGGAGCAGGGAAAGGACTAAATAGCTCTCAAGGCTGCGCGCCCTGCCCTGGGAGAGACCCCAGCACACCCACTGCTCTGCCCCAAGTCAGCATCCTCTGCCCGGGCCCTAAGTCAGCATCCTCTGCCCGGGCCCCAAGCGCCCGAAGCAGGACGTGAGAATCCATCTCTCATCACACCACGTGCACCAGTGACACCCGAGTCTCTTCATCTCTGAGCCCCCTCCCCTCACAGCACATGTTGTTCAATTAGTCTGTGGTTTAAATTACAAGTAGTATTTCTGATAACTGGGAAAAAAAACCTTAGGATTTCTTTTTTTTTTAAAGCTTGTCACAACCCCCTAGACCTTCTAGGGGCCTCATGGTGCCCCGCAAACCACCGCTGTAGGCGCGGGGGGAGGCACATCTCTATTTCATGGAACATATGTTGAGTCCTGGGATTTGGAGATCTGTCAGGAAGATGCCTGAGGATCTGCTGCCCCTGAGCTAAGAAGGAGCTGTCCCACCCTGGCCCCTCCCTGGAGGGCGGCCACGGTCAGGGAGAAGCCCTCAGGGTTAGGGTTAACCTCTCTGCCTCAGTTTCCTCATCCCTCAAAGGAGGGCAGCAGTGGCGCCCACCCCGTGGGGCTGCACAGAGGAGGCCTGACACGGTGATCGTGTCAAATGCCTGACACCTGTCCTGCTCGGCAGGCAGAAGACCCTGACTACTCCCCACACCCCTAACCCCACCCACAGTCCCTCCTGCCCCCACTCAGCCACAGCTCCTCCCCAACTCCCAGTCCACACCACACACATCTCTGTCCACACACACACCTGCCCTGTGCACAGTGCTGGGCACCTGTGGGCACTGGGTCTGGCGGGTTTCTCCCGCTACTCCAGGGACCCTGAGTACGTGGTTCCTGATGTCAGTAGGGTGGGTTTAGGGAAGCCAGGAGGGTCCCTCCACCACCGTAGGAAAAGCTCATGTTTTCCATTTTGGGGCCTATTTTTTCCCATTTATAAATGGCTCCTTTAGGAGGTGAGCTTAAGGACTGGCAGGGGTTGGAAATGGCCCTACTCGTCCTGAAAGGGAAAGAGGTGATGCTCCAGCCACGCCCCCGCGTAAGGGCTCTGCTAGGAGAGGCTAGGCGTCGGTACCTGGCTGGGTCCTGGCCGCGTCCAGCAGCTCCTGGGCTCTGCGCAGGATCTCGTGCTGCAGGCCGGCCTCCGAGACGCCCATCTGTGAGAACCAAGGGGGTGGGTCAGGGCCTGGGCACGGCTGGGCAGGGGGCCTGTGGCGCAGCACAGAGCCGCCAGGACCGCCTCCTCCCTGACTGCTGGCACCTTTGACTAGACACATGGAGGCTGACCGGCCCAGCCATCAGTGTGGCAGAAGGACAGGGAAACTAGCACTGGTGACAGCCCCAGTCCAGCAAGTGCAGGGGCTGGGCCGACAGCGGTGGGCTGTCTGTTTACGCAGTCAAGTGGTTCACACCGAGGCTGGACTGCTGCAAAGTGGCCACACTAGACGCTCAGTCCCTCAGCCTCCAGGGCAAGCGCTCCTGAACTTGGGCAACATGGCCCACGTAGTCCTCCTGAGCCCCGGTGTCTGCGTCTGCCTCTGTCAAGGGACCAGGCAGTTCAGCAGAGTGGCCGACAGCACGGCCCCTGGGCTGGGCGTGGCTCCGCCATGTGACCTCAGGCAAGCTGCCACCTTGCTGTGTCTCCATGTCCTCACCTGAAAAATGACGATGACCGTACCTGCCTGCCCGGGTTATTGTGTGTGTGCTCTTTGTGAGTCCATGGACCGCAGCTGGCTGGGCTCCTCCGTCCATGGATTTTCCAGGCAAGAATGCTGAAGTGGGTTGCCATTTCCTTCTTCAAGGGAGCTTCCTGACCCAGGGATTGAACCCACATTCTTGTGTCTCCTGCACTGGCAGGCAGATTCTTTACCACTGTGCTACCTGGGAAGCCCAGATTATTATGAGGATTTGATGAATTTATATGTAAAACACGCTTAGATGTTTATCTAAAACATGCTTATATGTAAGACACGCTCAACAGTGTCAAACACTGTTAAGTGCTTGCCAGAGTCAGTATTTGTCTCTTCTGAAGAGTAAATGGATTCACACAGAGTGTACCAGGTGCAGGCAGGGCTGCCAATAGAACTGTCAGCCCAGAGTGTGGGGAAGGGACGGTCCAGATGACCTCCAAGGACCTGCCTAGCCTATGATGTGAAGATCCCATCTGACAGGGGCTGGCGGAGGGGACAATCTGGGGTCCGCAGCACCTGCAGCTCTGGCTTTTGTAGCCAGGTGACGGGGCAGACGGGGCAGGTGTCCTGGCCTGCTGGGAGCAAGGCGGCCCCAAGTCATGTGCAGACAGCAAGCCTTGCCAAGAACTGCGTGAAGATCAAGTCCCCCTTGGCCATCGGGTCAGGGCCCTGCCCGCCTCCCTAGCCTCCCCCAAGTGGCCGCCGCGGTCCACCTTGGCCAGGTCCGCAGGGCCCATCCGGCTCAGCATGGCCAGTGAGAGGCGGTGGTGGGCGAAGATAGGCAGGTAGTGTTCGGCCGACAGCTCCACCAGAAGGGCCACCAGCGGGCGCTCCAAGCCTTCTTCCTGCAAGACACACCCGTGGGGGAAGCCCAGTGCACCACAGACGGGGAAGAACCACAAGGCTGTGACTTACAACAGCACACGAAGAGTTCAGATACACGTAACGCAACAGGTAAAATGTATTCTTGGGACTTTTCCTACCGAGACGGCTATGTAAGGGCACAGAGACAGAGGCATGAAGCAGCTGGTTCACTGCCACGCGGTAAATCTGACAAAGCCAGCAACCTAAGTGCCCACCGAGGAGGGGGACTGTTGAAGCAAATGAAATCACCCAGATGCTACGTCATCAGATCCAGACACACAAGGAAATCTACACACCCGGGGCTGGAGAACACTACTGTTGAGGCTCCATTTTTATTAAAAAAAAAAAAAAAAAAAAAGGGCATGTGAGGAGGGGGAAGGGACCACCCCTGTCCTGTCCGAGCCCCTGCAGTGGTGAGCACACAGCGGGCTCCACCCGGCAGGAACTGTCTTCCCGCCCCCAGAACCAATGCCGCCCCCACCATTTCTGTGCCTGCCCAGGCCGAGGACAGGCCCCGGTGCACCGGTCACCAGAGATGGGAAGGGAATTCCACCAGACAGATCAGCGAGTTGGTGCTGCCAGGGCCCAGGGCTCCTGTGGGGTAGGCGCGCCCGCAACTCTCACCTGCAGCTTCAAGGACAAGGGTTTCTGGTTCAAGAGCCGCTGATACTGAATCAGCCAGTAATTCTCCTGTTTGGTTTCGCTTTGGGCTTCTAACTCCGTCTGCCAAGAAGGAAGCAGACACTGTTAGTTACGAGTCAGTGAATAGAAACGCTGATGGCACGGGTGGCTGTGAACGGCATGTGGATGGACCTGGTGTTTTACCAAGAACATCCCTCTCCACTAAGTCTCACTGTTTCATCTGTAGGAACCTGGGCAGCTGACATCTGGCGCCCCTGCCCCCCGCCGCCCCGGGCATCATGACTTGGAGGGGAGACACCTTCTCATCTCCCTGTGGGAAAACCAAAGCAGTAGGCAGCTGTCTCCTCCCCCCGGGAGGCTCTGCGCGTCCTCTCGGTGCCAGCAGGGGGAGAACTGGGATGCTAGGGGTAACTCAGCTTCCGGAGGGCACTTTGTCCACCTTCACCCACAAAGCCGGAGCATTGAGAACAGGAGAGAGGGGTGTCCACACAGGACATGGGCACAGAGACAGATGCACAAGGAAGTTAGCTATTCACACTGATTCCTCCACCCCATCACTCAGGCACTATTCTAGGTGCTGGGGACGGAGAAGTAAACGCAGCAACAGCAGCAGCAAGACCATCAGGGCGCTTGGTGCCAGGCTGCTGTGCGCTGGGAGATGCCGTTTTACTCAGTTCTCACAACTCTGTGAAGCAGTCTCGACGTCACAGGTGAGGAGACTGAGCGACTGGCAGAGTGATTAGCAGCCGGCCCAAGAGCCAAGGGCCGCCCCGAGTCAGAGCCAGGTTCAGACCCAGCTTGGAGCCTGTGCTGAGCCACAAAGCCGCCCAGCCAGGACCGCGGCTGCACGCTGGGCCATGGGACTGCAACTTGGGCAGCCCAGCTCCCTGGGCGGCTCCTCTTGGATCTAGCTAAGTGACACTCCCCTTTTCTGGCCTGGCCCTCTCTGGACTGTGGACACACCTCTCTTCGGGAGCCTGTGACCCTGATGGTCACGTCCTGCTGCAGTGGACAGCGAGTCCCCAAGGTCCCTGTGGGTGGGAGCCTGGCCACGACAAGACTGGCCGTGCATAGCACACGTTAACGTGGTCTGTGCCCAATGGCACAAACGTACCACCCGGGCTCGTGCGGGGCTCGGGAAGAGACTGGCCTCGGGAAGAGAATGGCCTCGCTGTTATCTGTTCCCGGCACAGGGCCTGGCCCACGGTGGAGCCCAGGGGATGTCTAGGATAACGAAGTGTTTCTAAGAACAGTTTCTAAGAACAGTGGGCTTGGAGGGAAAGCAACCCAGCGCACAACGTAGGTCTAAGAACAGTGTGAGTGCAGAGAGAAAGCAACCCCGTGCACGACATGGATGCCACACGTACCAGGATCTCCCGGAGCTCCTCTTCTCGCTGCGTCTTCTCCTTGAGCAGCTGCTGGAGCAGCGAACTCAAGGCCCAGCGCTGCTCCGAGATCATCTCCTGCGACAGAAGACCGTGGCCAGTGCTGGGAGCTCACAGCTCCCCGGCCCCGAGGTCCCTATGGTGCAGCGGCAGGACACCCCTCCAGCTGGTTCTCAGCTGGGAGCTGCAGTAGGCCTGACTCCCATCAAGGCTCTGTCCCTGATCTCAGGCTGAGGACCAGGGAGGAGAGTGGAGGTGCCCTTCTCCCCAGCCTGCACCTCCCTTCCCCAGGGTGGGGGTGGGGGGGTAAGGCCAGGCATGGGATCTAGTGGCCAATGACAGTGCAGTGATGAGAAACACCAAACAAAGGAAATGACAAGCGGCAGGGACCTTGACTTCCAGCTCACTGACTACAGAGCACCTGGGCAGAAGCAAAGGGCAAGGGGGGTGAGGAGCCCACGCCAGCCAGCATGGAGGAACGGGCATACCCCAGAGAACCCAGTCTATGTCCACGCTCCACTCCTCTCTTCCTCTTGGAATATCCCATGGAGACCCCCAAAATGGGAGCCCCACAGCTCCAACAGGCAGGAGATAGACACCCACCAAGCACGGTGGTTATGTTGGGGGTTGAGCGCCCCTAACCTCTGCATGGCTGAGGCCTGTCCCACCGATCTCTGATGGCTCCATGACACAGGCTGGGTCTAGAAGACTGCTTCTATTTTATGCAGGGGCAACCTGAAGGCCTGGGGAGGGGAGGCAACCTACCTAAGGTCACACAGTGGCAGACCTGTGACCAGGACTCCAGACCCTAGCTCTCTTCTGCATTGAGAAGCCCATGGGATAAACAAAAACTTGTCCGCTGAGGACAGACACAGGGACAGGGACAGACAGAAGGCTCTGCTCGAAAGCCGGGCACGGGGCACATGCCCTCTCACACCGTGGACCCAGCCCCTCTGTGAAGGCCTGGGGAGACTGAAGCACAGAACAGGGAAAGGGCCATCCCTCCGCCCCTCTTCCCCTCCTGGCCCAGGGCACACAGCAAGGGCCAGAGATCAGAGGAGCTGCCTGCAGGAGTGACATGGTTCCTTTCCTCCAAACATCCTGGTGATACCAAGAATGCTGTCCCGTCCGGGGTGTTAGCTGTGAGAACCAGTGCCCCAGAAGCATGGCTTGAGAGAGGCAGGGAGCTCAGTAGCGACCGGGCTCCAAAACAAAGACAACACAGAGATGGAGATGCAGCCTGGTGAGCCTTGGCAATGAAACCCTCCTTCCTCTGACCTTCCTGCCTAGCAACAAGTTGACCCACCCCTAACCTGGGCCTGCGCTGGGCCCGCATGAGCCTTCCGGGGTCGCGGCATCCTCCAGCATCACCGCCTTGTCTGCAGGAGGGCAGCTGAGAGGGGTGGGGGCACCAGCGGGAGGCCTCATCAGTGGGGGTGGAGTGGGGGGGCAGGGCAGGCCAGGGGGCCCTAAACATACCTGCAGTGCCTCTGTGTCCAGGGATTTCCTCTTTAACTCCAGCTGTGTCAGCTGCAATAACTCAGTTTCTATTAACTTAATCTAAACAGAAGATGAGACAGGGGTTTTTTAATTCACATTAACCATGGTTCCGTCCTGCGCCGCTGCTCCTGGATGGCCAAGCGGACCTAAGAATCCTTTCTGGGGGGGGCAGGGGGAGGCTCTGGAACGAAGCGGGCTGAGAACCTGGTAAACCTTATCAGCAGGGCTTTAAACAGAATTCATTATCTCACGGGGCTGAGTGTTTATCCTGGCCAGAACTGCTGATCAAAAGCCGGGCACAGGGCCAGCCCAGAGGGGGTGCCCATCAAGGTGCGTGGGATGAAGGGGCTTCCTTCAAGGTGCGGGCCAGAGTGAAGAACAGACCTGGAATTCTCAGAGCCTCTTGCCAGTCCAGTTCTCTTGCTTCCTCTAGACAGCTGTCCACAGAGGAGAGCGGAGGGGAGCGGAAGGAACTGGATTACAGTAACAATAATATAGTCGCTGTCATTTATTGAGACGGCACACGCTAGGACTGTGCTGCGCACTTTTTACGCGTCTTTTCTATTGCTTTTCCTCTGCTGTTGGAGGTATTATTGCCTCCATTTCACAGACAAGGAAACCAAGGCTCAGAGATATTAAGTAACTTGTGCAAGGACTCACAGCATGTAAATGCGTATGCCTTTTCCTTGAGGTTGTCCCTGCTTGTGGTCTCCAGGGGAACAGCTGGCCTGGTGGGTCAGAACCACCCATAATGAGACTGTCTAGGGGATCACCACATACCTCCAGGGTGTGAGTGGGGTCTTTTAGTCCTGGGGGTCAGACCCCCACAGCCAGTGACTTCTCTACTCTGTGCCTATGACCTGTGACCTTTGCCCCTATGACCGCACCAACCCCTGGTCAGAGGAATGAGATTCATGTCCGGCAATGTGGGGTTGAAATTAAAGGGGAAATAAAAAGGTAAGTTGGTTTTGGCCAAAATAGAAAAGAAGAAAAAGAAGAAGGAAAAAAAAAAAACCATGCAAAATGTGAAATTGAAAGTGTGCTGAATACGACGTGATATGCGTCCCGTAGCCTGAAAGCTCGCTTGTCTCCAGCCACCCTGCCACCTGCCTAGGGAGCGCAGTGAGCCAGACAGCCCCGCTGGGTGAGGGTTCGCCCAAGGTCACCTGGGGTTCAGCAGCGGAGGCCAAGCGAGAGCACACCCCAGGCTCCACCCACCCAGGTGGGGCGTCACCTGTCCCAGCTCCTCCATCCGGGCCTCAGGACGCTGCGGTTCGAGCCGGCTGAGGGGTCCTGCCTGGGGCTGGTCAGCGTGGGGCTGCCCAGGGGTCAGGCTCTCCCTCCCTCAGCCCTGGGCATCATGACAAGCAGCAGGCACAGGTCCCACCAGCCAGCATCCACAGTGCCGTCCCAGGCACCTCCAGACGCCCCGAGCAGGTGACGCCCCGAGCAGCTGACGCCCCGAGCAGCTGACGCCCCGGGTAGGTGACGCCCCGGGTAGGTGACGCCCCGGGTAG